>NC_080635.1:26228728-26528728 GCF_027579445.1 Ammospiza nelsoni | reverse complement strand
AAGAAAAGACTGATGGAGGTAGAGCTCAATTAATTTAATTTAGTCAGGGGCTGGAAAGTTATACTGAATTTTTCTCTCCCAAGCTTCTAAAGACAAAGAGCTTCACATGCCATAAGTGTTTTATTTTTATTCTCTCTTAGACTCTCAGCAAATAATGGCATTATCTCAGTAGTCAAAACAGAAGCAAACATACCTAATAAAAATGATATCCCTCCTTTCTCTTCCCCACAGAAGTTAAGGCTCAATACCAATGAAATAAAGCAATACATCATAATGCAAAGCTCATCTTTTGATCCTTTTCTCCTCTTTCAACTCCCATCTTCCTTAATAAAAAAATCATAAAAAGCACCCCCCATCACCTTGTAATTTCCTCATGCATTTTTTCATGCATTTCTTCTTATGCTATCCATTATTTTAATGGAATTATTTAAAGTACGTTCTCTGAATTTGATCAAAAATTTTGTTTCCTTTTGTTTTCAAATAATTTCAGTAGCTCTGGTTCCTCCTGGAAACATCATCTCTCTGTTGGGAAATGACTTTTGCATTAAGAGGTCATATCCCAAAAATCCAGAGACTTTTTTTGTCACAGTTTTTGGCCTTGTTTTTTCACCCTAAAATATCAGTCACAGAAAGAGCATCTGTGTGTGCACACAGAAGCAGGAAGCAAGATTTTATTTTTCATGTCCCCAATCTGTTGTTTTGCTCTTCACTGAGCATAAAGATATTATGTCTTATCTTTTCCTGTATTTCTTGTTCTATCTACTTCAGGACAACTTACTTCCTCCATGTTTTGTTGAGCTTACTTAGAACTTATTTAGGAGAGAAGCATGAAAAGGAAGACCAAAGCAAAGCACAGTGGTGTTACAGTGATTACACTCTGAAAGAGGTATTCACAAAAAAAAAAGGTCTAGAGCTTACTAATGTTTGAAGGAAAGCTCAAATAACTCTGGAATATTTACACTTACCTGATGTTGTGGACAGTGATTGGTATCCGAATGAGTTCCACTAATGAGGTTCCACCACCTAATTCCCAAAAATGAGCTACATCTTTGGGCTGCAAAAGAGTTTCTTGATGTTATTTTTAGGTGTGTGTATACATATAAAGATATGGTAAGTTATACTTTATACTCACTGTATTGTGTCTCCTTGCTCTTCTTCCAAAAGTATATTCCAAGGATAATGTTGGCTTTGGAGACTCTTCCCTAAAGGAAAAGTAACTGACTTTTGTCAAGATCTTCTAAAGAAAGGAAGTTAATTCTGCAGTTACTAAATTGTATTTATCAGTCAGTTCAGAATTTGGCTTAGAGACAGCAGTACAGAGAAGAGACACTTTTAGACAGGAGGTGTCAGGTACTCAAGACAGGAGAAGCAGCAGCACCAGCCCAAAGGAATGAGTCATTTCAGCTAACACTGGAGAAGGACTGAAAGGATCACCTGAGAGGTTATAATGAAGGGAAATAAGAAATAAGTTCATTCCTAAGTGATTAACCAGTTACAGGACACATCTGCATACATGCATTATGAATTATCACACAATATGACTGGTTTTAAATCTACAGCTGAAAACTGCTTTAAAATATTTAACACATACCTCTCAAGGCATCTCAGTATGATAGTGGTCTTTCCCTGGAAATTAAAAACAAAGAGAAACTCTACTGTACTGTCTTTAAAGCATGAAGTTGTATCACTAAGTCAAATTCATTTAACATTCCAATAATAAAGTGCCAGAAAACTGCAAATGCATGTAACTGCTTGCAGCCTTACAGTGGAAACTCAAGTCCAATTTTCAATCAGAATCAAGTTACTCTACCATTATTTTAAGTATAAACTAATAGACATGACAAATATAGTAATAGGAACACTGTACTTAAAACAGACATTAGTGATCAATTAGACCTCTGCAGAATGAGACCATGAGGTATTATGTCTTTAAAATTAAGTGAACCTTAACATCTGAAAATATGAGATGTTTTCCCTGACACAAATTATGTTTGAAAAGTGTAGAATTGTACAGTATTTAGATTACCCCATTTTTGTTTCCCATAAATAATATTGATTTTTCCCAAACTTCCCCTGGCTTGACAACATCATCATCGTCAGGATTTTCTCTCTTCTCCACTTCAGCTATAGCAAGATCCCACAAAGTATCACTAATTGGAAGAAAACAAAGCAAGAAAAGAATAATTAGAGAAAACACACACCTTAGGCCCTAATTCCTGAAAACATCTAAATTAAGGTTATTGTGGTGTAGATGATTATTATAATTTCACATCACCTGCTCCCTGCTTGTCGAAATATTTCTAACCAAGCCAGCTGAGGTGACATTCCTCCATAACCCCAGCAGCCACCTGTGGCACGTACTTAGCACGTACCCGCTGTACAGCGGGAGGCTTTGCTTGGAGTACATTTAATCACAGAATCACAAAATCAATTAGGTTGGAAAAGACCCCTGAGATCATATAGTCCAGCCTGTGACTGAACACGACCAGAACAAGTGCCACGTCCAAGCTTTCCTTAAAGCACCTCCAGGGACGGTGACTGCAGCCCTTCAACCGGCAGGGCACTGCGGTACCGAGACTCCTTTCGGAGCCAGTGTGGCGTGCCAGGCTTTCTCACTGCGGTACCGAGACACCTTTAAGAGCCTGTGTGCCGTGCCAGGCTTTCCGAGGAGCCTGCGGCAGCTGCCGGCCTCTGGGGCCGGGCAGGGCTCGGAGGGCTCAGGAAAGCTCCGGCCCTGCGCTCGGTGTGCCGGAGAGCTGCCGCCCCCCGTGCTCAGGGCCGCCCGCGGTCCCCTGCGGACCCCGGTTGTGTGCGGTCCCTTACAGCAGTAAGCGGACAAAGGCCAAGCGTGCCCCGCCTGCCCTCGGCCCCGCTCGCTTTAGGGGTAGAGGCCGGAACGGCCCGTTTTAGCACTCCTGCCCTCCCTTCCCGCTTCCAGGCTGTCCTCCCCGGCCGCGGGCCCCTTCCCCCAGGGCAGCGGGAGCGATCCATGGTTTCCAGCCCGGGCAGGGCTCCCGGTACCTGGCCTTGGGCATCGCTGCGCGGGCCGCAGGCCCGGCTGCCCGTGGCCATGGGAACGGCGCGGGGCACGCCGGGAGCTGTAGTTCCGCGGGGCTCGGCCCTCACAGGGAGGGGCCGTGGGGCGGCTCCGCCCGGGTCTCGCCCGCTGCCCTCGACCCGCGGCTGCCGCTTTGCTCGCGGTTCCCAAGCACCGTGCCAGTGCGAGGGCGCTCGGGGGAGCTCTGCTGTAGCCGCTCTTGAGAGGGGACAAAATGCTGCAGCTGTGCAGGAAGCCAGGGACAAGTAAACAACACCTCCGGGAGTCTCATTTGACCTCGGCTCCTGATAAATTCATGGTCCATAGTGAGCTTTGTTACCGGCGGGGGGAGTGAAACGAGGCCTCAGTAGTTCCCGCTCCCTGTGAACTGCTGTGTAACACACTGTAAGTGTAGTTATTACACAAAAATTATTGTGTAATTATTTTATTGTCCAGCGGAGGGCAACGAGGGTGGGTGAGGGACTGGAGCATCTCCCTTAGGAGGAAATGCTGAGGGAGCTGGGCCTGTTCAGCCTCGGGGAGACGCGACTGAGAGGGAACATCCCCAATGTCTGCCAGTGTGTGCAGGGAGGTGTCAGAGATGAGCCAGGCTCTGTCAGTGCTGCCGAGCAAAAGGACAAGAGGCAATGGGCAGAAACTGATGCACAGAAGTTCCACCTGAACATGAGGAAGAACTTCTTTACTGTGCAAGTGACTGAGCACTGGAACAGATTGTGCAGAGGGGCTGTGGAGTCTCCCTCACTGGAGGTATTCAGGAACCGACTGGACACAATCCTGAGCCCTGTGCTCTGGGATGGCCCTGCTTGAGCAGGGAGCTTGGAGCAAATGACCAACCTGACCCGTTCTGGGTTTCTGTGACTTTGTAGTTACTAGGGGCGTACAAAGTAAAGCACTGTAACAAACATGGGCTGGATTATTTCACATAAGTTTATCAAAAATCAAATCCAAAAATGGTGGGCTTGGATTAGAAAGGAGGATTTAAAGGGTGCAGTAGAACAGCAGGACGACTCCGAGTATGAAATGGGCATGGGATGTAGGTGAACCCAACAAGTTTAAAGTGTCCTTTAGTGAAGTCCAAAGTCCAAGACAGAATTACAGCTCTCTTCTCTGGCTGAGGAGCTGCTTGGTATCTTGAAAGAGTGGAGACAGAAAAACCTGACTGGAATTATTCAGTTACCTGTTTGATCAAAGCCAGGAAAATGGCCTCATTCATAATGATTAACTCAGATTTGATTTTAACTGTTCCTTCTTCCTTACCCAAAGAAGGCTGAGTATCCTAACACTGACCCTAAGTAATGTTCATTCTTTAAATAAGATTCTTTTTTTCTAAATTTAGCTTGCATAATCACTCAGTTTCAGTTCCAGAACCCTTTATATAGCTATTTTGTTTGTTTTTAATTACTTCCAGGTTTTTGCATTCAAATTATCAGGAATTTGCTACCCTCCTATGGAAACCATGGTCTTACAAATTAAAATCCAAAAAGAAACTTAATTATGTAGTGTTATACAGTGCAGATCATGCTGATGTCTGTCTAAGTGCATTTCTGTCATCAATTTCACTTCAACAGAACACTTCTGATATCTTGGTATATATGTGGAGCCAGTGCTGATCTGAAATCAGCATCTAGAGGTAGCAAAATCCCTGGACAAAGCTGCCCTTGCTCTGCCAAAGACAGCAAAACCATGGTAGGAATTGCTCCTGGCACTGTGACCTGTGCAGGCATTACTGCAATGATGAGAGTATAAAAAGCAAAGTGTTTTTACAGTGATTTATCACTGTCAGAGGTGGCACATCTGGAAGATGCTGCAGTTCAGATCTGAGCACAGTAAAAGTGTGTACAGTTAGTAAATGCACTGAAACCCAATCTGGAATTTAAACTGGAGTTTTCAGTATTTTATATTTCAACTTTCTGTGTTTCTTTTGCCCTAATAAACTTTAAAGAATACCCAAAACAACACACACACAAAACTTTCCCCCCCTAATTCAGTATTACTGAGTTATTTATCATCTTAGTTAAAATTAACTCAGACTAATGGATTGTACTAAGCTGTATGGACTATTAAAGCTCTACCTAAAGCTTTAAGTGGTGCATTCCTTTACACAAGAATGATTTTCTTCCTTCAGAAACCATTAAAACCTAGGAAAACTGGTAGTCTGACAAAGAACTTCAACACCAAATACCTAGCAGCCTTCTTTCATAGGGAAATAGATGCTTTTATTTCAAATTTAAATAAAATTTAAATATAAAATAACAAAACCCATTAAACTTATGGATTGTATTAAAACCTTAAAGCTTTATCCTTTGCCTGGTGGGCTACAGGAGTAAATGGGTCTTGCTTGTTCTAGAAATCAGCTGTTCTCTTGCTAACACTGCTGCTCAAAAACTGACAAGGCAAAGTGAAGTTCAAGTAATATATTAATTTACATTGCATTCCAAATAGTCTTCTCAAAACAATGTGATTGTTTATCCATTTGCCAGTTATTTTTCAGTCACTGTCAAGCTCAGATTCATTGATCATTTACACGGATTGTTGATTCTGACCACTAACTCAGAGCAAGCATGAAAGATATTCTAAAGTTCATGGTGGAAGGTGAAGCCTCCTTGCATGTGCTAACATATTGACCCCATCTTGCCCATATTTTTACAGCCTAGGTTCTGCAAGCTTTGAGCAAAGGAAGTTTTCCAGCCACAGTCCCAGAAGCTGCTGCTCACTGACAGCTCCCACAGACTCATCACTGCTGAGGTGAGACAGGTCAGGTTCTGCCCTGCTTTAGTCATGGATTAGGTAGCACAGTAGGAATTTCTCTGGTGCATGACTTCAGGTTAAGGCTGAGCTCTGGGTCACTCATGAGGCTTGGGCTGGTGGGGAAAGCAGAACAGATTATCTGCTTGGACTGTGAAATTTTCAGCGTTGCTGAAACATAGCTCTGTAAACACAGCTCTGCAAACCTCAGGGCCTTGCTGTCTTGCATTGTGGGGTATTCTTTAAGTAGCTCTGAGCTTGATTACTTGGAGCAAAGCCCTGAGGTTTGCAGAGCTGTGTTTGGGAGTGTGCTTGCACATCGTGACAGGCACTCCACCTGCTAACCCTGTTACCTTGCAGGGAGGTGTCTGCTGAGGTTACAGTCACTACAGAAGCCTCACTCTTGCTGATCAAACTGCAAGCAGCTCCATTGTTTAACACAGGGCTGTCACAGTAACTGTGAGTGCATTTATTTCATAAAATAACTCACCATTTCTGGTCATGTGACTGTGGGGGATTAACAGTGACCTATAATGAGCAGTTAGTGAGTCTGGAAAGTCATGCCAAAAAAGGGATCTAATGCATGAATTGCTTCTGATTACAGTGATGTAGGGACATACTGCAGCAGCAAGAGCTCAACAGAAAAAAGCAAAGCAGTGTCTATAGAGTTTCCTACCCAAAGGCAGGCAGGAAGGTCACACTCTGCTCATAGACTGTACAGGGCTTTATAAAACAACTGTTTGTAGTGTTAATGAAATCTCCAAATGTGCACATCAGCTGTTTGTATTGTTTATCATGTTGTTCAAAATTCAACAAAGAGTTTTAAAACTACATTATTAAGCTCACTAGCAAAATGCTCCACTTTTTTTCCCTTCTAATAACAGCAGGTGATCTGCCACATTCATTTGAAATTGGTCAATTAGGAAAGACTACTAGTTGGAGTATTCCAGGTTATCATAATTTCATGATTACAAGAAGACTTTTGTGCTTGTAAATTGAAGTGTTTAATCATATTTGAGAAGCTTTATACTGTAACCTAACTGATACAGTAACATGTTTGTATTTGTAAACAGCCTTACCCCCTCAAATCTGAAAGTTAATTATTCTGCTGATTGCAAGGGGGTGTTAATTCCTAAATGAATTTCACCAAGGGATCTGCATCACTTCCCATGGGGTGCAACACAAGTAATGCCATTGGTCTCTTGGGGCTCCCAAGATGCTTCCCTGGGTGATGGCAGGGCCTGGCTGCCTGGGAGGAGGTAAAACCTCCTGTTGCTGGCCCTGCCTCATGGAAAGAGAAGGCTCTGGTGCCCCAACCAGCACCAAAGAGTGGAAGGTACCAGGAAGCCCCTTCCACCTTGCAGAAGTGAACGCATCTGGATACAGTATGTGAGTTGTTTGGTTGTGATTTTCAAGAGGAAGCACTAGCCCGTGGTACCATTCATCACGTGGTGCTTGAGTCCTGTGCACTTCAGTAAGCTGTGGCAGGACTTTGGGAGCTTTCTAAAGAAAACCAGCTTGCCAGTCTGCCTTTCCCCTTTTTAAGACCATGTTCTCTTCATGGCCTGTATCTCCCTTCCAATCTATTTTATTTCTTTAGGAGAATACTGTATTCCCTGCTTTTAACAGAGGGCAAAAAGCTGAAAATATCTCTCAGTATGAGCATTTGAAAAGTTTAAAGAACACAAACCAGCGATTTTTCATTGTGAAATTACCTCAGTTTAAGTAATAATCAAAGAAAAACCAATGAGGACTGGCTGTAAGGGATTAATGATCCATCATCATTAACATGAGCTAAAGTGGAAACTGTAAAATGAATCAGTGATTTATGTTTGAGTACCTTCTTCATAGTTGTACCTAAATTATCTATGAGAGAATGGTGCTGATCCATTCTGGAGCCTGCAGAAGTGGTTTATTTGTATTGGAACAAAAAGAGGACTGGAAGAAAAACAATGGATGTAATATCTATACATTTGACCTATGTAGCACTGAGGCTTGCACCTGAAAAAGCAACTGAAAAGTGCTCCTAGGTCCAAGAGTGCAGATGCAGCATCATGTCTTCAGTGTGCAAGAACATTATATTAGTATTAGAGCAGGAAACGTATAGATAAAAATTAAAAACAAGAAGTAAATATTATTCAGACTCAATGTATATACATTATACATATTGTACACAGATTTTAGGTTTCCAAGTTTACTCACAACATTTTATGTCAATAGTTTTCTGTGTTGTTCTTGTGTTTTGAATTGTGAGTCATTCTTGCCATCTGTATTATATTATTATTGGATTAAAGGAGAAATTAGGTACAGGGTGTTGTTTAACAGAACTGTACTAAATACAGTGTCTGTCCAATTTAGATTCTTTTCAAAAGGCTGGAGCAGAGAAGGTTTATTTAGAAATTTACCAGACCAAGGCTGAAAATTTGCCAAGTATAGCAGCTGTATAACAAAGGCTAGAGTGTATCATGAGAATACTCTTTATATTTGTAATAGTTACATGATGTGCTTATGTGTTTGTTGTTTTTTTTTCAAAGGAGAAACAATTATACAAAATTTGTTCCTTTTAGTCCCATGATACTTGTATTGCAAATAAGAATGGTGCTGGAAGTGAAAAGTATTTTGTATTTGACTGCTTTTCTAAACAAAAATTCCTTTTCAAAATGAAAGTTATAAAACTGGTCTAATTTTGAAAAACAAGAGATGAAGAGCTGAAGACAGTTTGGTCCCTGAGAATATATCTGTAAAACTGTAAAATCTATACAGTTTTTTCAATGACACCTTTCTCCATCATTACAAACAGAAGTATTTTTCTGAGCTGTAGGCACAAGCAACCCCCAGTCAATCTCAACCCTTTAACTGACTCATCATCTTTCCAGTTCAGGCCAGAGACTTAATTTAAGGGCTACTCCTCTTATATGCAACTGCATGAATGAAAACCTTGCTTTTGTTTATGGAGCTGCTTATGCTCTACATCTTGTACCTCAGAAGGTTTTCAGTCCATGTAGAAACCCTCTAACAAGGGTTATTACCATGACACATAATCCTTTCATAACAAAGTGGGACATTTAGTTGGTCTGTTGATTGCAGGAAGTGGCTGGCTCCCCATCTCCTTGAGTTTCTGTCCACTTTGAGGTGCCAGTAATGCTGGAGCAGAGAGGTGATGAGCAACTCCTTTCAGCTGATGAAAGTTGTTAATGTAGCTGGCAATCAGTAGAGTGATCTCAAGAATCTATAACAGGAACACACAAAACTCTTTGAAAAATACAGTGATGTGTTTTGACTGCTGAAAAAATAGCTAACTTTTTAGCAAGTGACAATCACCATCAACTGGATAAGTACTTGTACTTTAACAAATTAATGATGGGGGGAGAGGAGATAACTAATAAAGCTTTTTTTATTGCTCCTTTAAATAATGTAATGTTATTCCCATCAGGAATCAAAGATACTTTGTCTTCCACAGTCTTAAATGATTCAGAGATGAATTACTTAATTTTGAGAGAGATGTTAAGTCCAAAAGATGACACCCTGAGAAGTTTTGCCAGAGACTCAGAGAACTCAAGATGCAGGGTAGATGAAGGGAATAAAGACTTTGGGGAGGTTTTTATCATATTTGCTCTTTGTGACCCATACAAACCTTGCTGAGATACTGAACAGCTTGCCCAGAGAAGCTGTGGATGGCCCATCCATGGAAGTGTTCAAGGCCAGCTTGGATAGGGCTCTGAGGAGCCTGGTCCAGTGGAAGGTGTCCCTGCCCAGGGCAGGGCGGTCAGAGCTAGGTGATTTTAAGGTCCTTTCCAACCCAAACCATTCTGTGATTCTGTAAGGGCACAATCTGAGGGAAACTTCAACATGTGTATTTTACTATGCTTATTTGTATGAAGAATCATGTTTTGAACCCAATTTATATGTGGATTTTTGTACTATTTCATAAATTTGTTCAAACTAACAGCAAAACCTTTGGGGTTTTTTTCCTTTTAATATAGTCAGTCTTTCCAGTAAAGGAGAGAATCTAGATTTAAAAAGCAGGACTTCTTTTTCTTTTAACCAAAAGGAAAAATATCCTAGGATTTCTAGGAAGTGACTGATCTTTCAGATGTTGTGCTTTATAATTTCACTGTAGATCCCAAATGTACTTTTGGAAAAATCATCTCTGGTGCTGATTAGGCAAACAGAGTAGGTTTTAGGTACTGCATGTAATTTCTGTCCTTATCAGCCTTCTTTGTCCTTCTATGAAAACTCTGGAATGTTATAGACAGGGACATGAAAAGAACAGGAACCCATCAGTACTGTCACAGTTAGCCCTGACATTACTCATTATTTGCTCTCGAAAATCATCTGGCAAAAGCCAGAAATCTGAGCAGGCTGGGAGTAAAAAAAGGTGTTTCATCTTTCACATCTGTTAGGGATTACCCACTAGAGAGAGCACAAAAGCAGATGGAAACTGTTTCAGGTAATAGAC
Source organism: Ammospiza nelsoni (assembly GCF_027579445.1). NCBI lineage: Eukaryota > Metazoa > Chordata > Aves > Passeriformes > Passerellidae > Ammospiza > Ammospiza nelsoni. The sequence continues at coordinate 26,518,466 of NC_080635.1, read as the reverse complement.
CAACCTTTGGCTTTGTCATGGCAAAAAGGTGTTTTTCAGTTGATTTGTCCTTTGTCTGAGCATTGTTAACAACCAGCATAAAATCATCTTGATAGCCTCCAAAAGTCATCAGGCTTTTATATGTGTATGTAACTGTCAGTCTCTGGAAAAAGGAAACCCCCAGAACAAAACACAAAGCTGTTAAGCAGGACCATGCAGGAAAAGCAGATTATGAGAAATTCTTCTTTAAAAAATATAATTACACATATATTTTTCAGTGGAGGTAGCCTCTTGTCATTAACTATGAATTTTGGGATAGCTTCATTTAGATCATCATGATGAAGAGTTTTCACTGTAGATGATAACTCTTCTAAGTTTGACCTCTGTTTCTATTCCAAATTAATTAGATAAAAGATATAAGAACATTTCAACTCAAGTGTGTAATTCCATTTACCCAAATCTTGACTGACTTTGAAAAAAGTTAATCTTACAAATTCCACTTGAAATTGAAGCAGTATCTAAATAAATTAAATGGCAGAGTATGAGACATCTGAAGGAATTTAACTCCAGGTAGTCTTTTTGTGCAGTGATATGTTTTGCAAACACAAAAATTAAATTCTTTTCTCTTGTTTTCACATCTCTGATGACACATAATTGCTCTTCAGGGCTCCTCAGCTTTTCATCCCTCGATTCTTACTGTTCAGGGTGTAACACCACAAAAATGGCCTTTGACTTAAGATCAGCATTTAATCTATTGTTACACCTCACATTAATTTGCTGCAGATGTTTGCATTTAAAATTCATTGTCAGACAACATTTGTACAATAACTTAGTGTCCTTCCTTAGTAAACCTCTTTTTCCCCAGTTTTGAAATAGTATTATCTCTACCCCTTGCAGCATCGTTTCTGATTTCCCTGATCCTTCCTACAGAAAATCCCAATGTTCCCTGGAAGCTGAGCATTCCTTGAATGTCAGGTAAGGCCTGCCACTACCTAAACTGGCAATTCCCTACAGAAATGCCACAGCTCCAGGAGCAGTGTTGGTAGAGCTCTGCAGTCTGGTGCAAGCATGTTTTGCTTGTTCCCTGAGAGCTGCTGTTTCCTCTCCTCAAGCTCTTTGTTTTATTATTTCTTTAACTGCAAAGAAATGTAATGAAAAGGCCCATATCAGCCCAATTATAAAGCTGAGATTTTAATTTTCTGATATTCAATATTAGCACTTGCTAATAGCAGCATGCCATTCTTTTTCTTTGCAGGATATAAATGAAAGCAGGGATCTTCTCAGGCATTGCTTTTCACACTGATTACGAGTCGTTTTCTATGAAAACTTGTATTGCAAATCAAAGAAAAATCTGAGCCTAAAATGACATAATTAAATAACACTGGGTTATATTACCTACTATTAAACAAAAATAATACAATGAAAATAACAATCTATTAAAGTAACTGCTCTTTGCAGAGTGTGTGTATTATGAATAATACTGGAAAATTAAGTCTCCAGGAAAAGAAAATTAATGTTATTGTAATAACATTACAATAACTATGGATTTCCTGACATCTGAATGATTAAAACATTAACATTTCATTAAATGATATAAAAACTGTATCTGATAAACAAAAATAAATTCTGTGCAAAGAATTCATTACTTACTTCTATTATTAGTGCTACTGTAATGATGATTACATGAAAGCATTTTAAAAGGAATGAATTTTTGCTTTAAGAGAAGAACTAGATAACTTAGCATGGAAAGCTAATGCCATCTTTTAGATAGTATGGTGGTGAATCTCTCCAAATCATTAGTACTAAAATCTATCTTGACCAAATTAGAAATAGAAATTTCACTTACCATGGAGCTGTAATCCAGGATGCTTATTCCATCTTCATGGACAGCAAACCATATGAAGGACTTCTCAACTGAGGCTGTTGCTAGAGGCTACAAAGAGAAATGTCCTTTAGTTACTACTTCAAAATGAGGCAATATGTGAATAATTATAAATTCTCAGCTATTACAGACCTCTCTCCATGCACATTTCTCACTTCAATTCCCTCTCAGTGTAAAGCTCAGGAAAGGAATTTAAATACCTGCCCAAAGCCATGTAGGTGGCCAGTGGCAGAACAATGAACTCAAACTGATACCCTTCAAACCTACCCTGGTGCTTAGTCCAATAAAATGTATAGGCTCATTAATAAAATACTCAGGGGTCTTACAGTTTGTCCACTAGCTCATATATCTAAATACACAAAATACAGAGTGCAGACAAGCAATTATATATATGTATATATGTTTACACACACACCCTGGGTTTACCTGTTAAAACTGAAGGCATGAGGTAAGAGTTCTGATTAACAGAGCTGTTATTTGAATCAAAATAATTAAAATACCAGTAGTTAAGAGAAACTGAGAAGGGGCCAGCATGGAAGGGAGTGCTCTAAATACCCTTAACCACATTTAGTCCTTCTGCAAGGTTCAGCTTCCTCAGCCAGCTAATGATACCTTTTCAATGTTTAATTACTTATCAGATAAAAAGAGTCTGAACCTAAAAGGCTATCTCAAACTAAGACAGAAGGAATTGGAAACACAGATTAATAATGTAAAACAAGCAATAAGAGTATTGGAAAGTTACTATTATGATACACTTAGTACTATGGTTGTTTTATTTCAGCAGTCTACGACTTAAAAAGTAATTTGACAGGAGGTTCAATCAGCTCATGTTTGACGGTGTTCACAGGGGTCTTAGGATGAGGGAAGAGATGAGAATATAGACTCCATGTTTCAGAAGGTTTGATTTATTATTTTATGATACATATTATATTAAAACTGTACTAAAAGAACTGAAGAAAGGATTTCATCAGAAGGCTAGCTAAGAATAGAAAAAAGAATGATAACAAGGGCTTGTGGCTGACTGAGACTGGACAGCTGGACTGTGATTGGCCATTAATTAGAAACAATCACATGAGACCAATCACAGATCCACTTTTTGCATTCCACAGCAGCAGATAATCATTGTTTACATTTTGTTCTTAAGGCTTCTCAGCTTCTTAGGAGAAAAAATCCTAAATAAAGGATTTTTCAGAAAATATCATAGCTACACTCATGTGTACACACTTATTTTTAACAAAAATATACTATTGTTTGCAAATTATATTTATATTTAAGCCCCTCCTCCCCCTCCCAATGAAACTGATGAAGAAGTCTCACTTTAGCTGCAAAGAGCTTAGCCCCAAAGAAGGGCCATTTCCTGGCCACGCTGAGGTAAATGCGCACGCAGTCTGCGGCGCTGTGCCCACGCAGAGCCATCCATCGTGTCGACAGTCGCTGGCACAGCTGTCTGTTGAGATGAAGAGTGGAATTTACTCACTGAAGGGAATTCCAATGCTTGCCCACAGCAAGTTTAATGAGCAACACAATAATCCATTTCTTAAAATGGTAATTTCAGTTAATACAAGGACTATCGCTGATGCAGTATTAAATAAATCCAAAATGTCATTTAGTATTTTAATGCACATAAAAATTATGAAGTATCTTCTAATTTCTGGAACATTATGATTAAATATTGATGTAGCAGTTGCAGCATAATGGCAGAAAGTCTGGGACAGCTTGTAACGTGTCTCTACAGAGAATCAATGTACCTTTATCAGTACTCAACAGCTATGTCAGCTGTCATTCCAAAAATCCATCCAGCTTAGCACATATCTTTACCTGTGGCTGGTAGGAGGCGTGAGAGACGTGGCTTAGCACTACTCCCTTTGAGTGTGTCTGGGCACTGCTCCCCAGAATGCTGCTCCTGATGCACAGTGTGTTCACACTGGGGCTTTTTTTCTGGCTCCTTCTGTCAATTTGTAGCTCCTTGGCAAGTTGGTTCAATAGTATGGAAAAACTAATTCTCAAAAAACGCCCAGCCCAGAATCCCTTTCTAAGACACTGACCTGCAGGGATGACTCACCCAGCAGCTGCAATGTTATTAGATGTAGCCCAAGAAAAGGGAGGGTTAATGTGTAGTAAAGGGAGATCCAGCACTTGCAGCTTTGGTCTCACTGCTTATAAAGTCAAACTGCACCCTTAGCAAAAACACTACAGGCAATAGGGCAGGCACAGAGGGATTCTTCCCATGCCACAGATCTCCAGCTCAGCCAGTTGGTAGTGTAGGACTACTTAAACAGCTCAACAGATGTTTCACTTTTCCTGCATGAGTTAATCTAATCTGAGACTATTTATAATTAAGTTAATTGCATAAGTCTGAATGCCCCATTGCCTTTTGAGTATGTAATAATATTACTATGTTAGCTTTAAATTTTCTCAACCTGAAAATTTTCTGTACTGAAGAACATTTCTATGATGTTTACTGGACTTCAAAACTGCTGTATGACTGACTGTGGATAATTTATTACACTGTTCCACTCATTTTCATATCACTAGGTGTTGATTTAAATCCCTTGCAGGTTATTAATTTTAAATAGAGCAATACCTTACTAGTAAGTCCACTAAGTTACATTGCCAATTTGACTGGCTGCCAGAGATTGCACACTAGAATAACTAACAGATCATGTCCTCATGTCCTTTACTTCATAACTCTTTAGTCCGTGCACCCTCAGACCTCATTTAGCCTTGCTGAGTAAGAAAAATAAGAATTTCAAAATCACTGGGTTTTGTAACACTGTGTAGTAACTGCTACATCTTTTGCTGGAATGTGTTATTAATAATGGTCCTTTGTTTAGATTAGAAATGTGCAGAGGAAATTGGTTGTTTAGATTAGCAAGAAAATTAGTTTCAAACACAGTTTAGGCAAATATAGCTCAACAATACATTATTCTCAATGACAATTTCAAACTTCTTTGTTTCACTCCTAGATCTTTAGAGAATATGACTCAAAAGACCCATCTCACCTTAGCTGTTCATCTGAACAACCTTGCTTGTATCTCTTAGGGTAGAATCTCTCCAAAACTTGCTTTAGGGTTTGGTTGGACTTGGACTGGGAAGTGACTTGCCCTGCTGGAGTTGAGAAAGGCCGTTCAAAATCTCCAATCTCTACCTAAGGGGAAGTCCATGAAGAAAGATTTTTGTTACTCTAAAGTAATTTTCTAGCTGGATATTATGAACTATCTTTTGATCTGTTCGACCAAGTATAAAAGAAAACAAATTTGTCAAATAATATATACTTTTCACTGATCAAAAAGTCACACTAGTGATTTTCTTATTTTCTATCTACCATGGAAAAAAAGTTAAATATCAAACAAAACTGTACAGATATAATATTACTTCTGCTCTTAGATTGCTCTATCTCCAGCTGACACAAATCAGTCTACATTTATTGAATAACAACATCAAATTACTTTCTCAAAACCCTTTATTTGAGCTTTTAATTTTTTAAAAACGAAACATCAAGACCATGTCTAGTAAAGGACTCTTAGACTTTCATTGAAGAGCTGTTACTTTGGAAAATTAATTTGCAGAAATCATGAAAGGAATAGTGAATGGAGAAATGGTACATGATATTAAATGCCAAGAGGCCTGGCTGTGCAAGAGGGAAAGCACATTTTCACCATACTGGTGCCAGCAGCAGCAAATGCTCTAATGCATTTCCACACCAGTTAAGAATTGCCTTACACAAAGATCCCAGCCCAGTCTGTTTCCTGCACACTCATATGTAAAAGGTGAAGGTCAATTGAGTGTCAAACAGTCCTGGATCAGTTTGTTTAAGATTTTCTCCTGAAATACTGCTGTGTGAGTTATCCATGCATAAAGATTACCTGAGCTAAAAGGGCTGTCAATTCCATTGCTAATTCTTTGTTTACAGGGAAAAGTCCATTGACTATTTGATCATTTGTCTGATACACTAGCAGCAGCTTCTCTCTGTCTGTCTCCCCATGAACTTGAACTGAAAAATAAAGCCTACAGAAAAGACAGAAAGTTATTAAATAAAGAAGATACGGAAATGCATTAGCCCTGAGGATTAGCAGTATCTGCTCTGAATGTGACATGTTTATTTCAGTGGCAAAACACATTAGCAGAGCAACACTTGTACTTGAATCAGTGGGTAAATATTTAATGTCAGTCTTCTGACTTTAGTGGAGATTTTTTGCAGCCCTGTTCGCCTCTTAAGAACCAAAACAGGTAACTCTATTTAAAAAAAAATCTCCGGTTACACCCATTTACTATTTTTGTTGCAAGCTTCAAGTCAGCCAGTGTTTCTCAGATGAAGAAACTGCAGAAAGTGAAAAACAAATCTCGGGACAAGGCAGAGATATACTTGCTAAACAAACCTGTTTTTGTAAGTAAGGCGGACAGTCCTTGTGCCTTCACATTTCCCAGGGTGTTGTTCTTTGGAGGCTTGCTCCCATTTTGAAATGATGTCACAGATCTACAAGGAAAGCAGTACAAAACTGATTTGGCATGCCTTCCTATTTGAAAACATCTTGAAAAGAAACTGTCAACTTATTTTAATGTCCTCTATTTATCACCTATTAGATACATACACAGCTTGAATTTTTAAACGCACTGAAGTATAACTTTACTTGTATTTCTTAGTTGAAGTGTTTAATAATTAACATTTTTGGGTTTTGTTTATTCTGCAACCCATGCACTGCCTTTGGAAAGAAGCCATTAACATGGAAAGGCCAGATACTTGATTTAGCAGCTGCCAATGAATGTGTAATAACACAGAGCGAGTTGTTATGCAATTAATCAAATGCCTTTGATCTCTGCCTTCTCCTTCTACTCCAAGCCCAAGTTTTTCAGGTCCTTTTGTATGAAGTTTGTTAAAAAATACACCAAAAGTGATTCACAATAATCTGTATATATGGGTGGGTGGGCAGATGGGGAGGAGGTAGAACAGAGATCCTAGGACCCCAACTGGGCTTTATGTCACCATTCCTTCATAAAAGAGCCTTCCTGGAAGCAGTAATATAAGCAGTTTCTAAAGTTATATGTACCTAGAAAATAAGTACATCTTTTATAAATTTTGCTTTCCATGTGGTAATTTTTCTGATCGTGGTGTCACCACTTGTTTATCACCAAGGCCAGGTTGTACCACACCTTGTAACTCAAAAGTGCAGCTGTGAACATTGGCCAAAGGGTGCAAAAAGCTGCTTGGTAGAAATACAAAAAATTAATGATTTGTTAGTTGCTAAAAGACCTGGAAAGTAATATTTTACTAAAGCACAGATTATATTGCCTTTTGTCACTCTTTACTGCTAAGAATTTAATTCTAGCAATAGAGGGAGCTAAAATTTAGAATTCAGGACAATGGCAAGCCAAAAATTGGAAAATTCTTAAACTGAGCCTTAAGCCTATTCTGTATTAGAGAAGGAACCATTTCTTTTTTTTAACTTCCCAGGATCTCCACCCCAGTATCAATGACTTCTTGGATCTCACATGGTCATCTTTTGGAGCTATATCAGAAATGTAGACTGAAATCTCTAAATCCATGTTTGACTCTAATGTTCCTTAGTTTTAAAAAACTGTAACAGCTTTTTGTTTTTTCACGCAGCTGTTACTTCTCTGAATAATACAGATCTCTTAGAGAAAGCTTTTAACTGTAGTTCACTGAATGAACTTCAGCAACTGAAAAAGTGATCTTAAAAAAAATCTTTCATATTAAGAAAAAAAGACAGTTTTCAGCCTGAAAAATGTTTTCCTTTACATTGTCTGAAGAGATCTCTGTCAAATGAAGATACTTTATTTTTTATATGCACAGCCCATTAAAGGCTTTTGTTTACCTTGATGTTTCCTTGAAGACAGTGCTCTATATCCTTACCAGAGGGATCATCAGAAAACAGTGCAAATCCTGACTGAGCTGGTTTCCTCATCCCTGTATCTTGGTTCAGAGTGTTCAGAAATTCCTCTACTGTGGTAGAGGCATCAAACCCAACAACCTAAAAAAGAAGCCAAAATGTATTTTGCTATCAAACTCATACCTGTTTCCCCTTTAAATCTAGGATTTTGAAATATAATACTTCTAAAATAACAGTGGAACTAAAAGACCCATTTCATCCATTACTGTAATTGGAAATTAAAAATTGCCATACAGGGCCTGAAAAAGATTTCCACATGGGAAGTCAGTTTAGTGGAATTGGTTTCCTCGCACTTGTTACACTTGGAATTCTATTATGGAATTTATATGATAGATAGCAGTCTAGTATCTGAACTTTTTGTGAAAAATACCACTTGAAAAATGAAGATAATAATTTCCTGTGCCTTTCAATATAGTGCAGAAGCAAATGAGATCAATTAATCATTTTTCATCCTGTGCAACTTTAGAGGGATATCAGGTGACAGATCTACACTGGCAGATCTAAAATAGTTTATGAATGTTGCTTTGTCATTATTACACAGTAATATACAGAACCTTCTAAATTTTACTTCCCCAAATATGAACTTCTGTTTGCTGTGACTGATTTTGAAGCCTTTTAGCAAGGGAAGGCAAATAGCTTCTTTACAGATAGCAGGGGCTGATGTTCACTTAAATCTGTATTGAGTGTTTCCTGTATTTGACATGTTGACAATGTTTTGGTAAAAAAATATCTTGAAAATGGATCGTGAACTATTATTTGAACTTCTCAGTGCCTGGCATTAAAATAAAAATCTGATGAATCTTCAGAGATTAATACAAGAGTTTTTAGTACCACTATAATTGTTATTTGCTGATCCCACTGAAATAATTTATGTATTTAATTACAATTTTCTTAGCCCTTATAACTATACTATAACTATAATTTTGAGCGGTAAATAAGTAATGAGCAGTTACTCCTTTTTTTCTCCAAACTTCAATTTTGAAACCCTTTAGGATGATTTAAATGTTAGTTGGTTTAAATGTATGTTGGTTTTTTTTTCTGTTTTACTGGGCAAGCAGTAAGCAATTAAGAACCTTAGAGATGAAAAAATGCAAAGTACTTCTGTTGCAATCTGATATAAAAAAATTATTTGATATAGCTTTGATTTCATATAAAAAGTTGCTTTCTATCTGGGAATACTATGAATTGTTAAAACTCTTCTCAGCCATCTCTCACAGCTGGAAACATAAACCAGGATGTGAAGCAGCATGCTTGGAAGCCCATGGAATGTTTCCTGGGGCTTTGACTAATGACGTCCCCAGAGAGTTAAGAATGGAGCCATGTTTGTTCTGTAACAAATATGGTTATCCTTCAGGACTGATAATGGGAGTTACAGCTGTGCTTCCAGGCCTTCACTGAGATATTTAACTTCCAAGATGTCTGATGAAAGGAAGTGGAATTTAATACCTTTCCTTTTCCTCAGTCTAATTCATTCATCTGGTGGTCAGGTTAAATAAGAAACAGAGTTTTGGCAGTTCTCACTCTTAAAAGGTGTTGCTTTTTTCTTCAAGGTTTTCCCCCAAACCTTTACTCTTAGTTGATCAAATCAGATCACAAGCACTTTGAGCCTGCCATTGCTGGCACTGGCACAGGAGGAAACTCGAGCCATGTTTACCTTCCTCTTTCTGATGTTCTGCTTCGTGTATGTGCTGACAGCAGGGGGCTGGGACAGCTCAGATTTCGTGGCCTGCATGACATTACCTGATATATGCCATTCATGAAGTGAACTGGAATACTGAAGGGCAGGGAATGGTGGTAGGGATTCCTCAGGAGAGTGGAAAGGATTTCCATTCTGGAAGGTCTGGCCTCTCGGTCTCCGTTCTGCTGGGTACGTTCTACACAGCGCTGGCAATATATAGCGTATTTCCCAAATTCAGTCCTGTGGCAAAAAGAGAAATAAGGCAGTTCCTGGGGACTGATTGAAAGGATAGTAAACTGTGAGTGGATATTTCTGGAGAGGCCAAATGGAAGGAGCATGCAGATTTCACTCTCTGAGATTTTCAACACATTTTTTTTTTTTGCACGTGGAATTAGAGAGAGAATTAGTCTACTGAGACCGGCAGAATTGTGCCAAAGATGAACATGGCTCAGGGTGTGTTGTGTAACTGCCATATTTTGGTTTTCACAGTTTTGCAACATACAGTCAGAGTATGCACTGCAAAATATTTTTTTAAACTTATAACTTTCCCAAGTGATGCACAGAAGTAACATGTACTATATTTTAGTAGCAATTCTACTCAAATTCATTTCAAAATATACATCAAAAGATCTGATATATTACAGGAAAGATTGAAAACAAGGTAGTTCAAAAAGACCAGTTGACTAGCTGGGTAATAATATTCAGGCACACCTGGAATCTGCATTCTTCTTTAAGTGAAGTTTAAGAAGCCAAAGGAATGGATGCTGGGGCAGGAAGAGTCCAACGCAGAGGGCCAAGAGCTGCAAGCCCTGAACAAAAGGAATACATTCACTGTTTTAAACATCCTACAACATAAAACTCCCTGCTGTGCCTGCTGGCCAGCAGTGCAGCTTACTGCCAAGTTGAGACTACTGAAATAGGAATGAAAAAACAAACAGAGAAAAAGCTGAGTAAATAAGCATATAACCTCATTGAAAGGCCCAATACTCTCTGTCTATTTACATGTGTACACCCAGTTTCTTTTCGGGCTGGAAATGGGAAAGCAGCTGAGTTTGTATAAAAAGCAGTCAATACAAAGGAACAGAAATACTTAGGCTGCATGGCCAAGCATTATGATATGAGGAGAAGCCCGTGCAATTTTAATTCAGCTGTCCTGTTACACATATTATGAAGCAACACATGAGTCATTTTGTCTCCTACCAAATTTACGGTAACTATTGAAAAAAAACAGTAATTCAATATTTTGGTATATTGTTGTTGCTCAGTATGCATTCATTGGTTTCACTTAACACAGAGTACTCTCATTTACCCTGATATATACTTGCTAACATTGCAACTACTTTTCTCACAATCAGTATATCAATGCTTCACACTAAGATTTCAAAAATGGTGTTTCTCTGTCTTGATTTATCTGACTTGCCTGGTATTAAACAGAAAATTGACAGCACTGGCACAGATACTCCCTTTCATTAAATATCTATACTTTGATGGAGAATAGCATTGGCTCTGTTGAAGGTAAACACTGCAACAGAAGCAAGGGTAGGAAACTACAGCAGGAATTTAGGACTTAAAAAACTTAGTGTAAGGCTGAAAACATTTTACTGCATGTATCAGCTCTTAAAAATCATTCCAGGGGTTAGGATAACAATTTATTTACCTTCACCAGAGGGAAGAACTTGCCAATGGTAAGAAGAATACCAAAGAAGAATTATAGTAAGTGTAAATTCCATCAGGCATACGTAACTTCAGTGTGTGCTAATTGATGTGAATGTACCATGTCTGTTATGAAAGCTTTGTGAATGTTTTATCAATGCACATATTGAATCACAGAATGGAAGGAACCTTAAAGATCATCTAGTTCCAACCCCCTGCACTGGGCAGGGTCACTTTCACTAGACCAGGCTGCTCCAAGCTCAATCCAACCAGGCCTTGAACACTTCCAGGGACGGGGCACCCATGGCTTCTCTGGGCAGCCTGTGCCGGTGCCTCTCCAAAATCAGCCATCTCCCAGGTACAGGCTGTTTCTAGCCAATAGGTATGGCTGCTGGGCATGGGCTGCTTTCTATGGGAAGAGAAAAACATGTCTATTACAGGAGCCTTGATATGGTAGCTTCCTTTCTCATTTTCTGATCAATCTCCTGGTTCTGTAGGCATTGCTCCATCATAAGTGTAACATTCCAGGTCTGTTAATTCTATGCAAGCTCCAAGTATTGGCATTCCTTTCACTTCATTTTTTGTCTGGATAGCAGTGAATAGCTGACAGTGGACAAATGGAAAAATTTCAAGTATGTATTAATAATGTAGCATGCAGGGTGAATGCAGAACAGCATGGCACACAAGAGAGGACTTCTATCGGAAGCCCTGAGCCTTTTTGGATATTCCACTACACAACACCACAGCTTTACTTCACACTCATATTCTATTGAGTCATTTGCTATGTGGTTTAGCCCACCAAGCTTCCTGAGACATTCATAAACTGTTTTAGATCTTTCTTTTAGGAAAGAAGCAGTAAAAAAAAATTAGGTTTCTTACACTTTTACTTAACACTTGACTTGAAGACAGCCCATTTTATGTCCCTCCTTTACAAACTGCACGGGCTAAGATATATTTTACCACCAGATACACATACTTTGTTGGAGAATAGCATCAGCTTTGTTTCAGGAAAACACAGCAGCAGTGAATTGGATCTTAACTCAGCAGATGCTGCAGAAAAGCAGAGCCTCTTTATCATCCTAAACACTCAGTGTAGTTCCTTCATTGCTGCTGAGATCACTACCATTAAAATAAATACTGGGTTACCTGTATTGGTCCTGCCTGGTTTTGTGGATGTCGACGCCTGGTCTGTTTAATAAGTTGGCAACAGATCTCATTTTGAAGTTCAGGATGTGTGAGGCAGATCTGCAAAGCACTTTGGGCCAAAGATACATGGTAATCAATGGCAGGAGAGTCAACTGCAGCATTTATAAACAACTGGCAGGTCTAGATATAAAATAATAAGCAAGTGAGTTTACATACAAGGGAGCTTCAGCAAATCTTAAGATGTTCTGTATGTCAAAAGTGTACTTTAATTGAAATCACAATTAGTAGGTTTACCAGTAGATTTGGAAAACACTGCTAGTTCTGCAAAATGGGGTGAAAAGGGACCAGAATGGATGAAAATCTATACAGAGAGACTTGAGATAAAACACCTCCTACAACCCATGCTATTCACTCTGTATCTAACAGAGTGAACTGTAACAGGGGTTGGAACAATTGTGGTGGCAGGAAAATTTAAGGACATGCTGAACACAGCTCACCCCTCTACAGGACTTGGAAATTCAATGTCTACAGCTCTCAGTGCCAGACATTGTAAAATGCTTCTGTAAGTAGTGAGCACAACATGGCAGCAAATACACAGATAAAAAATCCACAACTCAGAGCCATTGATTTACATCTTGGCTTCCATGGTATTTTTATTGTAGGATAAGTATGACGTTGCCTATACCCAGTACTGTCTCAGGAAAGCCAGCATTTGTTGTGCTGTGTTAGAAGAAAGGATTTATATCACTTGTTGCATTTACTGTATACAATAGTTGAATTTTTAAGGGATATAAGCAAAAATAAAGGAACTGGATAGAAACCAAATCTATTTCTAGTCTATTTTTTTCATAAATGGGATAACTGAAACATGATGTGATCTGTTTCTAAATTCCCTACCTGACTTCTAAGCTGATTTATACAAGGTTTCAATGAAGGTCATACAAGTAATCTCTAGTTAACTTACTTTAGGCAAGTGTCTGTGATTTGAATTAGGTTAAAAAGTGATTTCCAAGTAGACCTAAATTTGTTTTTATCAAAGAAGTAAATTTCCTTGTAAATTCCTGCAGGATTGCAGGAAATAAGATGGATGTACTTCTTTGAAGTGTTTCAAACATCCCAGAGAAACAAGCTGGAAAGTCTGCCCAAAAGTGTCCATGATGAAACATCGAGTGCTTGTCTTGAATTCCTCTCTAGATCTGAACCATAACATCAAAATTCTCCAGATAGTTGATGCTTCAGGGAATTTGTTCTTTAGACTTGTCTAAGTTTTCTGGAGAAAGTTCATTTATGCAACCTCCATGCTTCCAACTTGTAATTTATTTCACAACATACAGACAAAGGAACAGCAAAATTTTATTTTTTCTCTGAATTAGCTTTTATAGCCTGGAAGAGATTAATGGCATTGCAGCATACCCCCTCTCATAGGCATCAACTACCTACCTGGCCTCCAGCTGGCAGAGCTGTAAGGCACACAGAATTTCTCAAGAACTGTGGCTCAGTGGTTATGAACCAGTATGTGTCTCCTAATCATAAAGCATTTTTACTACACTGGGACACATATATATGTATGGGTATTTTTAAAGATCTGTGAGAGTCTTTCAAAGTGAACTCAACTCTTGTGAAATACTTTTAATATTTTTTCTATGGAATATTTTCTCTATTTATATTACTGAATAATTGGTCTTTTAAGAATAGCTACTTCATATGAAAATTTTTTTTAAATTAAAAAGAGCAGTACAATCCCTGCTTTCTATGTCAGTTTTAAATAATCCATGACTTGCGGAAACTTAAAATTTACTTTCTTTTCGTTCTGATTTTTAAAATATCTCCCAGATGATTTAGATGTATCTACAACAAAACTTTTTCCTATTATTTTTTCCTCTGAATCTAACTGAAAAAATAGTATTTCAGATACAGTTTTCTGAATGCAGAGATCTGTGCATGCTGTTATATTCTTTGGAGCTATGAACTTCAAGGTAAAATTATTATCACTCATGATAGTCATGGATTTCTCTACTAACTTGAACTTTATCAATAACTTATCAAATAAGTAGGAACACCAAAAGCTGAAGCCTAAACTGCTCCCTCACAACTGAAGGTTATCTTTACATTGGAATTGATAGTCTTTGGTGAGGGAAAATGGGCACATTTTGTTGTTGTCCATTAGTTACCTCCACTAAAGATAAAAATAAACATATATTTTTTCTTATTTTTTGAATATATCTAGTAAGCCAACTAACAGCCATTCTTTAGCAAAGAGTTAAAATAGTCAGTTAATAAAAAGGCATCTGCTATGGTTTTACCTTAAATAATTTAATTGCTTCAGTTTGCAAGGCTTCTGATGGCAGTGTTGTAAGAGGGGAAGTAATTCCTTCTTTGCTATGGCAAAGGGTAGGATGTCTCCAAATTTGAGAAGCTAAACAGATAAAATATATACATTTTGCAATTAATTCAGTTCATAAGTACATTTACTAAGTAAGCACTGGAAGATCAGTATGTTGAAATGAAAATAAACTTACTGGCATCACCTTCCACATTTAGTAATTTGCAAAGAAGTTGTTCAAACGCAGATCCAACATTGACACTGGTACTTCCAGCTGCAACTGTCAGATGATAAAGCCATGTGTCCTAGAGCAGAAAAACACAGCAGCTCACTCGTTCTGTGCTGGAAGGAGCTGCTTCAGCAGGATTCTGCTCTCAGCTTAAAACCCTACCATGCACTCCTTTTGAAGCCCAAAGAAGTTTGCCTTTGGTTAAATAAACACACTTTCATGGTCTCTATGTTACAAATGTTAAGCAAGGAAGATTGGACAGAGCTCTCCAAAAGTTTTTACCCTCAGAAATCATGTCTAATTATCAGGGCATTCTTCCTTTCCTCTTCCAAATACTTAAGTCATTTTTTATCACTGCCACATCCTGCTCACCGGGGGATAAGTCCAGAAAGCAAAATGAGGTCTACAAGATTTATTGGGAACAATGAAGCACCAATAATAAAAATGGTTTTAACCCCACCTCTTACTGCTCATTTACTACAGTAGGGCAAGTCTAAGCAATGTCAGTCTTGTCAGTGAAAATGGATACAGTACCCTGTAACCTCTCAGCTACAGCTCTGTCTGCAAGTTACTGTATGTGAACAAAATTCTCATTACAGCATATAAGATATTCTGCACCATCTACTTATGTAGGCAAGCCTGCATATTTTTGTCTATTTTAACAAGGATTACCTACACTACCATTGATTTGCAGACAAACTCTGATCAATATTAATAAAGGAAATACTATGAAAATACAAGCCAGGTGATTTGTAGTCCTTGTCCTCCTCTAGAAATATTCCTATCACAGCACCATACTCATAGATGTGCTACTGAAACTCAATAAAAACATCCATTTTTTACCTTCTCATGTTTGGATCCTATGAGAAGATAAGTGGGTCCTTGATCTTTGGGGTGGATAACAACAGTGTAATGGGTTGATAATAAACTGCGACCACTGGCTTCGTAATCTTCATCAGAATCACAGGATCTATCAACTTCTTCAACCTTTGCCTCAAAAAGCTTGATTTGACCAAGAGGAAACTAAAAGTAAAGGGTAATGTTTGTTTCAGTGCACACTGACTTTGTATTATATATTTTTATATTTGCTATTATACAGAATTTTTTCTTATTCTGCAAATAGTGAACTACCATCTGTACCCATTTGTATTTACTTATTTTCAGTCCTGCCAAGGAATTTCAGATAAGCCAGATCTTGCAGAGAGATGAGACTCAAAATGAGACTGGTATGTGCCAAAGTCTGAAAATGAGATTTTCAAAAATTCTTTTCCACATCTGCCTCCATATATAGCTAATGCAATAAATGTATGTTAGGGTGAGAGAAGTCATTCTTCAGAGTTCTCAAACCTGGTTCCAAGCAAAAATTTCCTGTGTCAAGCCTAGAACTTTAATTATGATCTTGTTATTTTAGAGGACAAGAATGTATTGTTGATGTATCTGGTTTGTTCATACTCTAAATTCAAAAGTTAGATTTTTTGTGTGATAGACCTTCTAGTTGGTTTCTTTCTCCAGTCTGAGAGATCACAGAGCTTCAGTGTTGAGATGTTTATGTAGTTAGCATCATTTAGCAGAAAATATTTTATCTAAAAAAGCCATTCAAGAGGAAATTTTCACAGAAATATTTCTTTCTTAGCCCTTATCAACAGGAAGCCTCAACAAACATAAATACAGGATGAAATCTCTTCACAGCTGGGTGGCAGGACTGAGAGAGGCTGACTGGCTGCTCTACACAAAACTCCCTCCTCTCACAGTGCCACTGGTAAGGATTAAAAAATGATGTGGTGATTTGTATTTTCTGTAGTGCTTCTGAAGCATTCAACTTTTTGAGTAAGATAAGATTCTGAGAATCAAAAGATGTTGTTTCACATCTAAGTAGTCAAGATTGATTTATTCACCAAATTTAAGTAAAACACAATTGGCTGGCTTTTAGTTTGAATTCCATTTTGAAAGGAGGTCAATTAAATGGACTCCATTATTGTATTAACCACTGCAGATAGTGTAATTTATTTCTGCACAGCCACAGTCAGCTACAGAAAACATGATTTTAATTAGCATATTGTTGAACATTAGAAATAAAGTAGCTTTGGAAAACTTTTCATACATATTCTGCTTACAAAAGCTGAATTCTCATTCTGTTCCAAGTTAGCAAACTCGTTTCAATTTTACTTTAAAAGGGCAGCTAAACTTCTTCCAGATGTGAGGGAATTATTCACAAGAATCCAGCAAAATTCTTCACTAAAGAACATGCTAAAATGCCAAAATATTCAGTGGTAAAAATGTATAAATTCAGATATGTTAAACATTGAGATTTTTCCTTAGGAGAAATTGTAAAGTTAATTTTAATGTCTCTGTAGGATGAGCTTGAGATTATACTCAAGCCAGTTGATTCCAAAACCCTGTTTTACATTGTTTTAAAGAGCAAAAATTTGATGGATGGTTACTGCTATCTTATTCATACAGTTCTAGAAATGGGGTTTTGTTGAGGTTTAAATGGCTATAAAAGGAAAGGATGACAAAGGATATAACTGGCTCTATGCAAAAGCCATGAATTACTGACTCCAGTGTCATTATCTTCTTAAAACAGAAGTACAAATATGAGAATTTCTACTGATTTTTTTTATAATGGCTCAGTGGACTGTTCAAAATCCTGTTTCTGACCTGCCTCCATTAAAAAGATGTTTCTTGTGACAAAATACAATGCCTTGGGAGCAAAGGGACGAGTGAAAGTCATGTCTAGGAAGTGTCCTAGCTCTTGCAGCACTGTGTACATACAGTGACATACCAAAGAAAAGGATTTGGAAGTCAACTGAGGGACAGAAAGAACATTTAAATTCTTGAAACTCTCAGTCACTGCCCACTGCAAAGCATATATGAAAGGGTTTGCTTCCAGAACTACATGACAGCTGCGTCTTTTCTGATGCCTGTCAGAAAGGGACACCTGAACTCCAGGCAAACCAGTGCCCCCTTCATCTAGGGATAACATACATAACATGGATCACATCCTGCAGAAAGAGACCAATGGATGTGGTCTGCATTGCTGGCTATTAGGCAGAATCTTCCAGGCTGACAATCTGTGTATAATACCAAGACCAACTGTACCTTAAAAAAGATGTAGGTTTCTGTTTAAAGTCTACATTCTCTGAATAAACAAGAAAGGGACCTACCTTGTCGTCTTGATTACGGAAATAATACAAAGTTTTTCCAACTAAGGTACACCAAACCCTTTTGGAATATCCATGTTTCACCTGTAATTACAGAACATCAGTAATAATCATGACAATTAATAATAATCATTAATAATAATCAATAATCATGAAAATAGTCGGTAATAATACCGACTATTTTCACCATCTCTGAACTCTGATGATATTGGGAATGCATGTCTTGGTTCAAATTCCTATCCACATCACTGGACATAAAATTAAAATTGTGACTCTATTAAGGGCAAAAGAATCAGAGCATTAGATGAGATGCTCATTTAAAGCCCAGTAAGGCCACTGTTGGCCTAAACAGTGTTGGAAAAAAGCAGACTGGGGCAAGAAGTGTTTTCCTACCTTTGTAAGTAATCCTTTCATGGTTGGCTTGATTTCAGACTGTACAAAGAGTGGGCTGGCAGCCTGTATTTTGAGAACATTCTGCAGTACTTTGATCCATTCCTCTAAGATGTTAGGGGAATCTGCAGTCAGGTAGTATGTTCGTTTCTCTGTAGTCAGCTGTGTAGTAACAAGGAGTCTTGAGCTTCAAGAATTGACATATTTGACCCCACAGTGTGGGATATGTAACATACACCACCCAATGCAGCTCCACAGCTTCAGGGAGTTTATCTTCCCCGAAGTACTTTTCAGTAATGAAACGTTCCATGACAAGACAGAGCAGAGAATCTCAATCTAAATCTTTATCTGGGAAGTTCCAGGATGGCAAGTTGAAAAAACCCAGTTCTCCTTTCAGACAAATGAATTCTCTCTATCTCAATGGCTGACTCCGAGACTGCTCTCTTTATTTCTATCCCATATGTGATGATCTAACCTTTGTGGCAATACAAAAAAGACTCCAGGTAGGCCTTTTTATATTTTCTGTCACTGAAACAATTCTTTGGTTTCAAATGAAAAGCACATTATTTAATTCCAAGTCCGCTCTTGGACTTCCAGTGCAACAGGGACTGGAACAAGGGATTGGCTTTGGGGATGGAGGGAATGCTGAAACAGGAACAGAGGAGAAAAGCAGGCACCTGAATTGTTTGTTTTCCATCACCTCTTTCAATGCGGCTGGATGCATTTAGCTCAATTTGACCTTGAGGCTTTCGAATAACATCACTCTGGTATGGAAAGAATGGAAAAAGAGTATTTTAAATCTACCAACAAACAGCAATAAATTAATATAAGACTAATTTAAACATTAATCTTGATAAATACTTTCTAGTTAGACATTGTGTACCTTGTACACCTCTTGAGGAAGTGAGTACTAAATCACTCTGTAACAGCTCAGAAACCAGAAGTGCATGCATTTTTTTCCTTCTAGCAGCCTTAGATTATCAGTAAACAATCTAATACATAACAACAGGTAAGTTACATGTACTTACTGGAGATTTGTAATACAGCAATTCACCTCCTTTAAGCACAAACCACCGTCGTTTCCAGGTCTTTACTTTGCCACCCATTTTTAACAGATATCCAGATTTTTCCAAAGGTTCCTGGTTGTTTAGAAGTTAGATAAAAAGTGCTTAGATACACATATATACCTCTGCCCCTCAGAAATAGGTATAAATATACACAAAGAGATACATTAATGACTTAAAAGCATGCTAAATAATAATTATGGTATTCGATGAAACTTTTAATCCAAGGACAATGTTTTTACAGGTATTGATTAGGACAAATGTCATGCACATGGGTTAACTAATGGATATCCCTACTTACTGTTATAGTACATGAAGGAGAGTAAGTGCCCCAAACTACAGAAAATAATGAAGAATATGATGATTTCTGATTTTACTTTCCAGTTGTTTATATTAAACAAGGAGCAAAATTAATAAAATATAAATGTATTCTGTTTTTCCGAAGTCCAGGTTCTAACCTGAAAACCAGATATAAAGCACTGTAATTCAGAGCTCCTCACAGACAAACCTCTAGTGTGTACCCCTGCAGAATAGAGTTCACAGTTTTGCTCTGTGAAGAGCCTAAAACAATCTTCATCAGCAGGTTGTCAATCCACTTGTATGTTAAGACACTAACTACTAACATGAGCCATTAGAAGCTCCTGGAGGCTGACCAATACCTCATAATGGTTTGGTTTCTTTGGCCTGTCTTCACATGTTACTCTACCTAGGATTTCTCTGATGTTTTCCCTGTATGAGGAAAGGATAGAAACTTATTACTGCACATAGATTTCTACTGATGACTTCAGCTCCCCTTCTATTCACCTAACTATTCAAATAATAATTTTAAACTGTTTTGAGTATTTCATATGCAATCTGATAGCAGACCTGGTTACAAGAAAGGAAATTTCAAGTAATTTGAATTGAATTCTGGAGTTGTTGACCTATTATTCCTTCATTATATAGGAAAGCTTAGAATTATCTTCCACTTTCCTTCACTAATTACAGTCTTACTTGGCTAACACTGTTGGTATATTTTGCTGTGAGTCAGCAAGACTGAATGAAAAGGTTTGGTAGCAGTCTTTGGACATAAATATACACACAGTAGCTCAGGTACACTTCACAGAACTTCAGTACTCACATTTTTTCCATTATCACTAGATGAGGAAGAGGTCTTAGGAAGTTTCTGCTCTGGCTCTGAATAGTCTGTATCTACTGAATATGCATCTGGAGGAATAGCATAGTCACTTTCTGAGGTCACAGAAGACAGAGATGCACCTGTGGTAAAAGAAAAAAGAGTTCTTTATATATACATTTTTATTACTTTAGAAACAACTGAGATCAGAACAGCCATGCAGAAGAAACATCTTAATAGAATCTGCAGGCAAACATAAGTATCAACATAAATCCATCAGGAACCAAGAATTTTATAGAATATCAGCACACTGAACTATTAGCTAATTCTCATTTTATTCATAATTAAGCAGTTAAAGTCCCTTATAAATGGAACAACAAAAAAAATGTCTTCTGTATATTATCACCTTCTGCTACATTACCACAGCTTCTTTAAGGACGGAGTTAGTGCCATGAATCATACTCATTGTCTAGGAAAAAACCCCAGGATCTTTAATTAAACTCAGCAACCTTCCCCCTGCGCTTTCTGACTCACTATAGCATCTGGATTTCTCAGGCAACTGCCCATGTACTAAGAGGTCATACTCAACATCTGCTTGGTGTTGAAGCTTTAGGTGACTGTTTTGCAATCAGCATGGATTTGTATACCAGGGTTTTCTAAAAGTTTGATTTTCATATTTCAGGGGGATTTTAGAGTTTATTAGCTTTAATCCTGAAAAAATGTACCCTGCTTTCAATTCTAGTGGATCAGTAATAAAAATTCAAACTGCTCCCTCATTCATTACAGAAATATTTTCATGCATGTGAACATCTTCTTTTGTAAGGACTAGTGTTCCACTCTGCAAGGTTATACTATAAAACTGAAATGAAAAGCCTTTTTTTCCTTTGTTTCAATAATTTCCCAACTCATTTGCCAATTTTATTCTTAAAAAAGGCTTTTCTCATTTATTGCTTGAGTAAGCCACCAAGACTTTGAGAGTGGGCTCTTCTCATGATGGATCTTTCGTAACAAATTGCAGCGAGCCAATTGTGCTTTTGGTGAAATGTGTGACTGCCTAGATTTTTAAAGAATATGATCTCAATGAAGACATGTACATATGTGTTTGTGGTTAAGAAAGGTTTCCACACACGAAACAATGCATGAACAAAAGGAATGGTTCCATTTTACAGACACAGATATAAAGTGCAGGTGAAACCAGCTTTTAAATTACCCAATTTAGCTTTCCTGTTGTGTTAAGTACACAACATGAGATATGTCTGCAGCCAAGGCACTGGTTTCTGCTCAGCAGGATGGAGCTCCTGGGAAGCAGGATCTATGGGTCCTTTTCACACTAGTGTGGCAAAACTACATCACTGGAAAAGGACTGGACTCCAGCTGTGGCTGCCACTGGAAACGCTGAGTGGGACCAGTGTCTCTGCCCCTCTGCTGCAGGGTCACTGAATGGAGCTCCTGGTAACTGGGATTTTTGCATGTATAACTGAGACTGCCAAATAATGTTATTTAGCTTTCTAAAGCAACATATAATGAGGAATCTTAACACTTGGCCACACTGGGATGTTGGACTCCCTTAGTTTACACAGTGAAGAAATACTCAGAGAGATGTAACACTGATAACATCACCTAATGAGGAAGGACTGTATCTTTCAATATTATGAAGCATATTATTTCCATTTTGCAGATGGAAAACACAGTCACCTAGAACCGTGAGATTTGTCTTCCACAGAACACAGAACATTACCAGATATGTGTTCTAACTAAATCTTTGCGCAGGACCTTAAGACAATCACTGTGAAAATGAAAGAAGTCTTCTATTGCATGAGGTGACAGAACCAAATAATTTATTAAGGGAACTTTTTCACCTGCTTTCTGATCACATGAAATTGTTTTATAAACTTGAATATATTTGTGTTTTCTTTCTAAAGGCAATTTTTTTTCTAGGTAATTTAAATTTTTCTACAATTAAAAGTCACAGGAAGTCCTTGGCATGACAGAGTATAGGTAGAATGGTGCTTCTTGCTTTAAATGTACAAGTTACTTTTCCCTCAAGACAACAAGATTAATGCCTTAAAAAGATATTTATAATAACAGCAATAAAGCCAAATCTCCTGACTGAGTAACAGATCTGGGCTTTGAGAGCCTAAATTTTAGATGTCCATGCTATTTAGTGAAGAAATCAATTCCTAAGCAAATCATGTAAACTGCCTGGTTTTCCAGAGTTCCCAGAAGTTATTTGTTCTTACGGTTTCGCCCACCTCGTTTCATAGCCCGGGGGCTCCCTGGACCACTCCTGCTCCGACAGTCAGACTCGGAAGTCCTTGAGCTGGACCGAGAGCTGTCTTCTTCCTCAGATCCTGACGACTCATCCAGAAATGGGCTGCTGCTTATTTGAGTTGCTTTCTGCAGAAGGGAACACAACATCCTTTGATACCTTGCATAAAGGGCATCAGTCATTTCCTTCATACTGTGGCAGGGCTCTGCTGGCTCCACAATACTCAGAGCTGTTCTTGCCCGGGTTGTGAGTTTTGGCACAAAAATATTAACATGAAACTGAATTCCCTCTGCCCTCTGCATACTCAACCACACCCATACTTTAAAACAGAAACCTGAGGTAGCTCAAGGCATGGGTCTTTCCAAATCACAAAAGGCTGCCAGAAGACAAACAATGCTGTGATTACTGACTGCTGGCTGTGTGACTAGAAACAGCTTTGGCACTGACACAAAGACATTTCTACACATACACACACTTTTAATTATGACATTGAATGCCATGTGGTTCTGCTTAATAATTAACAAGCCTTTGGAAAAAATCAGCAAGGAACCTAAGAAGAATTGACCTAGGCCAGTAACATTTTATAGGCAGTATTTTTTTTCCCCCCAGCTATTTGACATTTCTATTACTTCTGGGGGTCTTTGATCTCTATACATCAACTTACAACATATTTGGCATGGTAGTATCAAATGTGAAATAGCAAGTTCCTGGATGTGAAGCCTAATGGTACTTTAAAATTTTCTTTAAACAGTAATACAGTTACCCCTTTCAAAGTGGTGTAGACAGGAGTGGTCATGTTCTTATATATCAGAGAAGTGTATAATCCAGATATGGAGCATGAAGTCAGTGAAACAGCATCTAAAAAAGCAACGTATTTTATAAATTGCCTTCCTAATTCACCCCCCAATTAACAAAATTAAAATTTAATTTTTTGCATTGTATAACTGCTATAAAAAATAACTCTTGAACTGTTTTGGATGTGAGATTTATAGCTTTTTGAAATTTACAGTGCTTTTAAAGACATAAATAAAATTGCAGTCACGAACACTAGCCCTTTTAAAATTGGTACCTGGTATAGATTCTTCAAAGTAGTGAAATGCAAAGTAAACCGCAATGAACAAAGTACAAATTCAGCACAAAGTCAAGATGTGAGGTACCAGAAGATAACCAATAATCTTCTAGGCTTTAAACAGCTGTTAAATAAACCTTTCTAAAAATATTTTAAAGGTCCTTGCTCAAAAATCACCAGAAGAAGAGAACTTATGTCAATGGGACAATGAACAGCTAAACCACTTACTTTTATTAAGAGATTCCATGGTGAAAGCTTCAGACATCCTTAAACCAGATTTGGCTACAGCATAAATTCTACTTTCCTATACAAGCAGAATGGATTTGATAGTAGATAATTAAAATACAACAATTACTTTTGTTCTGTTTAGCCTCCTAGTCTTTGTGTTAGTGCAACTATGTGATAAAATGGTTCCTAAAATGACATTGTCAATAGCAGCTGAAAAATGCATCCTTCTTTTGTGTGCTGTACACTGATAGCCATAGCCTTTTCTGACATTTTTCATACAACGTAAGTAACTTATTCTTAAAAATACTATTATCAGGTGCCAAAGAAGCTTCAGTAAGAATGTTTTTTAATGGAAGACGGGGTGTTAGGAGCAGAGAAATGCCATTAGAACACAACTTTTAAACCATTTTGTGTTAAAAGACAACAATAACAAAATGTATAATGCAAAAAGTTCAGTAAATATAGAGAAGTTGTTACAGAATGTATTATTCCTGAATAATAATTAATAAATATATTTAATAAATTATTAATTAAGAAATCTCTGACACTGAAACCACAGAATTAGTGAGTTTTGACACAGCTAATTTTGGATTTTGTGTAAGACATATTAATATCTATTTTAATATCCTGACTGATGGCTTTAAAATTTTACTTGGAAATGTGATCAATTACTTCTGTAATTTGTAGTTGTCTGCTGTCAACTTAATTGTCTAGATTGTGAGTGGTACAGTGGTTACAGCAAGGGCATTGACAACATTCTTGGGCTGTATTAGTGTTCAGATAAATAAATAAATGCAGTCATAAGCATTACATCCTTGGATACACTCAAGAAGACATACATAACTTACATGTCACATGAAAAAAATCTAGGTTTTTCTATAAAATACAGACTATATTTTTCAGTGGCAGGAATACTGTGCTGAAAATAAAACTATATTCTGAGCTTGTAGTTATGATGAAGGTAATGCCCTGTCTTGTCAAGAAACAGAAAGTAATTAAAATAAAGGCAAAAGAAATCCCAGAAGAGAGTAATGAAAATAAGTTAGTTTTGCCAGCAGGAAAAATCCCTATAAACACACTTACCCAGGAAGGAAATCGATGCAATGGAGGTGTTGGAGGTTTGTTGCTAGCACCCTTTTTTGTCATATCACAAAGTTCCTGGGCTTCAGCATTTTGTGCTTCAGTGGTGTCATAGGTAAACACTCCTTCATCACAGCTAATCTCCATTTTCTCTAAAACGTCAGCATCTTCTCCATCCACCAGATCTATGTCTGTTTCCTGAGGTCTCCACGGACGGATCATGCTTATGGCATTTCTGTTCCTACCAAACATTCTGTCAGAACTCAGCTGGGGCTGGCTTAGGTGTTTCTTTGCTAACACTGAATTTAGACTAAAGACATTAGGAGTCCGTAACTTTGGATGTGGCAAATTTGAGGGAAAATCTGATGGAATTGTGCATTGAGAACCTGCAGAAGTTGCTGGAATTGGGTATTTGGGTGTCAGAGAAGGAGTTAAAATTGGACTTGGGGTATTTGCCTCGCTGGATGAGGATGAATAATCAAGCCTCTGTGATTGAAATTTCTTATTCAGTTCATCTGAAGAACTGTCTTGGTCTTTCTTTTTCCTTGTGAAGTCAGAGTTGCACTTTCCACCTGGATTGTTCAGGCCTTTTCTTTGGGACCCTTGCTGCCATGAGTATAGCTTCTTTTGCTGAGTCCTCTTAACATCAAAACTCTCTTCTTCAAAAAGAGAACTGCTGTCATCAGATGCTGTCAAATACATTTCACTTCCCACTCTACTGTACCTTGCGTTCTCTTCAGATGTGTGGCTTGAAAGAGTTGATGCACACCTGGATTTCAGTCCTTTATTGTCTCCTCCATCCTCATCTGAGCTCCAGTCACTCCCAGTAGTGCATGAGTTCTTTGACATGTCACTGTCTATGTCTTTGGATGAGCAGCTTGTTCTCACATTTTTGTTCTGCTCTGAACCAGAGGAACTTTGTTGCAATGACTTCTGACCTTTATTTGTCTCGTGTACAGGACCAGCAAAGGTAGTTTCCAGGATATCCTTCTCTGGAGGAGGAATATAATGAACAGGAGAAAATTACTTTAGCAAACCTGGCCTATAAATGGTTTTGTCATCATGTCTGCAAGTAGCAAGTAGGTAATAATTTCAAATGCATGAGAACATTTACGGTTTTTAATACTGTAAATAATACACATGAAGAAAAATACCATAATTTTTTTAATGTGACTGAATTCAAATTAAGTTTGCCAAAAAACTGTAATAAATGTTACTCAAAGTTCTAGCTGAACTAAAAATGTCAATAAATATAAAGATAAGCAGACTGGAGCAATATTTTAAAGCCATGTATGTGTGAAAACAAACAAACAAACAAAACTAACAAAAAGCCAACTACTTAAGAGGGCATACAAATTTAGCTGCTTTATTAAATCTAAGGAAAGTTAAAGTTTAATAAAGCTTGTCAGAAAGGATTTTCATTAACAAATCAAGTATTGTGAGCATTTCTACAGTGTTTATACACAGAAATTTATTCTGGGAGCTATTATTGTATTCCCAATGGTGAATGCTTAAAATACACAAGAGTCTCATGGAAAGTACTTCAGGAAAGACGCTGTGTTAAAAATAGCTTTGTTCCTGCTCTTTGCTTTTACCTGGTTTTACAAGAGAGAGCTAGAGCTTGCAACATGTTAGTGAGGCCTGCATGTTCTCAAATTAAACTGGATACAAGAACTAGGATTTTTCTACACAGACACTTAGAAAAGTCTGTGTTAAATACCTGTGTAAAGTTAAAGTGGACTGAATAACTCAGGTGTTAATTTCACCCACATTAAGTAATGAAGTCCCCAAAATTATCTGTTTCCATCTAGGCAAGCCTAAGATTCTATGTCTTATCCTTTCTCTGGGAAAAATCACTCTTACTTCAATTCCCTCCTCTGTAAAAATAGAAGTAATAATACATAGCCACCTTCATAATGAACTTGCTGTAATATAAATACACAAAATATTCATAGGATCTCTTTCAGTTTCTGATTTTCAAAAGACTTTAGGTTGCCATTTTGGATATCATGATTAACTGTGGAGAAAATACTGAAGTCATAAACAGTACAAGGGATTTGAGCAAAGGACCAGAGCAACAACAAAGGTCACAGCCACATCTTTACTTTGCAGCCAAAGCACCCAGGAGCCTCTGCATGCTGCCAGATAATGTATTAGTGGTATTACAGAGATTCTAGTGCTCAACGGGATGATTTCTTCCTAGTAATAGAAGAGTAGCAATGCAGAGGGACACAGTAGTGGTATGCAGTTTGAAAACAGCTAGTTTGGGTGCACTGAC
The DNA here is from genome assembly GCF_027579445.1 of Ammospiza nelsoni. Lineage (NCBI taxonomy): Eukaryota > Metazoa > Chordata > Aves > Passeriformes > Passerellidae > Ammospiza > Ammospiza nelsoni. Next base: position 26,491,014 of record NC_080635.1, on the reverse strand, counting down.
AGAGTTGTTGATTTTAGTTTCCTGCTTGTGTCAGAACAAAGATGGCAGTGTTGATGACAAGGTACCTGGCATGCTTTTGCCTTCAAGGTAGTCTGACTCCTTAGAGGAAGCCTTGCTTATTTCTTCAAGCTTAGGAGAGGGTTGAGGACTTCTTGCTCTATTTGAAAAGCATCCAAAAGTCAAACTGCTTAGTCGCTGACACTCTCCAGGCTTTTGTGTTGAGGTAACAGATTTCTTACCAGTAGCTTCTGAAGAATAGTAATTCAGAAATCTTGTGTTAGTGAGATACAACAAGCTATGCAACTCTTCTCTTTACTCTACAGTGCAAAGTTTTTTTTTAAAGGTAACTAAAATTTAGGGAAAAAAAAGATAATAAAATGTATTATAGGAAAAAAAAAAAGCTACCTGACATCTCTCTGTATCAGGAGAAACCCAGAGTAATGTTTCTAGTTCTTAAAAATTTATATAATAATAGAAAGAAAAAAATCTTTTAACAATTTCACAGGAAATACAGAAGAGTAAGTTACCAGGTTTAGAAGGTCTATATGGAGGAGAACTTCAAGAGAAAGTGAATGCAGAAATTGATGAACTGCCTCAAACATGAAATATGTCCATCCCTGTTCATAAAAATCCCTGTGGTGGATCCAGGAACAAAAGGCCCTTACCCTACCTGTAAAATTGCTTAAAACAGTACCACATGTTCATAATTTATAGCCTGTCACCAGCATGGACACTACAAACGGTAATAAATTTCTTAATATTTTTGGGCACATCAGTAACTGTGCATTGGAAACTACAAAAGTTTTGGTGTCAAAAAGCCTTTAAATATATCTCTCAGAAGAGAATGACTAGAAGTATATGGAAGAAGTATGTTGCTACTTATCAAAAGATAGCAAAGAACCAAAACTATCCAGTTTCTTCATTAACAGAAAAGTGCATTTGAGTTTAAAAGCTTTATATTGTATATGAATTTGTAAATTTTTGTATTCTCATATATTATGCATATTATCCATATCCTCTACACACATTTCTAAATATTTGTGTATTTACATGTATATGTAAGATACATTATCAACAAATGAGGGCTAGGTAGCAAATTAACAAAATTTTCAAATTATAGTAAATTGTCAGATCAACCAAATGTGGAGAGGACAAGGGGAACCTTCAGACACACTTAAGTTGGTGAACAGGCAACATGGTGGGGAAAAAAATTCAATTTTGATCTTATAACAATGCTTCTTGGAGGGAATATTCCTCTCTTTTCTATTTACACTTCATGAGTTTTAAATTTGCTGTACCCATTTGGAGAGGAACTTAGTGATACTGGGTCTGAATTTAGATTTTGGATCACTGTAGTCAAAGGTAGTAACAAAAAATATCTGATTGGAGTTCTGATTCCCAGCTGACCCTTTGCTAGAAAAAGCAAATGCAGAGTGACATTCATGTGTTCTTTAACAGTTTTATGACCACCTATGCTGTAAAGATGTGAAAGCAAAGCTCTGTCCTAAATCCAGTAAAATCTTGCTACTTGTAGAACCTCTGAAGTAACAGTGGTACCCATTCACTCCAGTAATACCAGTTGTGCCTTGTCTGTGTCATTTCAGCATAAAACCAAATGATTCCTTCCTAACACCTTCATATACAGTCACCTGTATGTCAGTTCATACTCTCTGAAATCTTTGTGATTTCACAGAATATTTTCAATCATGTAGATGCACAAATTAATAGGGAATAGAAAGAAATATGCCATAGAGAGAGAAGTTTTCAGAAGATTTGTACATTTACCTTGCAGTTTAGATTGTACTGTTTTCATCTCTTTGGTTTGCTTTTGGTTGATCAAGCGAAGGTTCTGATTTTCCACCTCTAACTAAAAGCATATAAATGTAATCTCATCCATTGGTGAAACAAATCTTAAAGTCATTACATCTTTTATGTTTTCTCTGAATTTCTGCTTATCTAAGGACAGAGCTAGTTCAAATAATAATCTCCTCTCTGTTACTCTAAATACCAGTCTAGGTCTTTAGAGTAGTTCTTTCATTTAGAGCTGTTCTTTTATTTAGAGTTGTTCTTTATTCTGAACAACTAAATTTCCCGCAATGACTATTTGTTCAATTCTGCCAAAATCATTCCCCCAACCAAGCAAACCCATGACTGCTTTAACAATCCTTAATAAATAAGAGGAAAAAGAAAACTGCATTGGCATTTTCAATAAAAACAGAAGGCTAGAATTACAAACTCCTGTGCCATTTGGCAAAAGCAAGAGTGAGCAGAGGAATCAGAGGGAATTCTGGTCCTAATGCCTCCTTACTATCCCACAGCAAAAAAAAAAAAAACCAAAAAAAACCCAAAAAACAAAACAGGCGCCAACAAACTTTATACCAAACAAAAGTGTTTGTACAGGAAATAAATAAAAACAACAACCCATTGCTGTAGCCCCCCAGTGGGAGGTAAAAGATGCTGGTTCAAACTCCTGCTCCAGATTAGGCAAACAGATTTGAATCTGAGTATCCCTTGTCACACAGAAGGGAGCCAGCAATTCCACTCCCCACTGAGTGACACTTAGTCACATCTGTGAAACTGGCTTGAGATTTTCCATAAAGAATAAGTAAATACTTTGAGTCATACTTGATTTTGTCCAAACTTTTTCCTGGTAATTTTAGCTAAATTTAATGGCATTTTTATTAAATTATTTATAAATAATTTACTTTAGCCCCCACAGATGAAAAGTAAATATTTTATGTAAGAACCTTCTAGTTTCTTACTTCAAAAACAATAACTTAATTGTTTTTCAACTTGAGTATAACTTCCAGTTAACTACAAGAGAGTAAGATTTTAACTTTTACAAGCAACTTTGAATTCTACACCCAGGGAGGAGAAAGCACAGCTGCACCCCAAAGCTGGCAGCTTTAGGCAGGGCAGAGACATGGTTATCTTACCACAGCAGAGGAAAAAAGGAGACAACTGGTCTCTTGAAACTAGAGCTGGTGTCCCTGAAACTATTCATGACTAAGGGTAGTGTGGGCATTGTGTAATAAAAAATGATCAAGGCCTTATTTCTGCCAGGCCCCAGCAGGCTTGGTTGGCTTTCTGGAGATTATTCACACTTTAGGCATCTGCTTGAATAAGCTGAGTTTGCCAGCTAAGCTCTCTCAAGTAGTGGAGAAGTTGACATTTCGAGACCAGTGCTGGGTCCTTCCTTCAGAAAGAGGACCCAGATCATACTGGCTGACCAAATCAGACATCAGAATTTACATGACATGGACACTCTGCTCTCTGTGCTGTTTTCAATTCTCCTTTCCAGAGAATAACTAGAAAATCAGTGAAACTGGGAAACAATGTTTCCAAGGCATGCAGGCCTTTAACAGCCAAAAGGTCTAAGGGATATCCAGTCACACCATTATATTCCCTGTGTAAGTATTGTAGCAAGAGTTATACCTCATGAAGCTTGACTGTCACCCATTCTTTTATTTTAGCTGCTTTTTCTTCTATGATTTTTGCTTCTTGCAGTCTTATTTGCTTCTGGAAAAAATTGACATAAGCATATTTTTCACTGAGTAATACAATCTGCCTGAGTAGCATCTTCAGACACAAATCCCAAGATTGCTTGAAGTAATTCAGGCTCCTGGGTAATACATGGTGATTTTTTAAAAATGAGGAATAGAGTCTTCACAGAGGCTGCTATTCCTCCTTCTTCTAGTAAGAATGAAAGCTCTTCAGGGGGGACAGTGAAGAGGAATATCATCTTTCTCCTCTTAAAGGTCACATGTTCTTTCAATGGAAGCCAGAGCTTAATTTGAAAAGGAATAAGCACTATTCAAATTATATACTTCCAATGGGAACCTCTTTAATCAAACAACAAAAATAATGGTAAACTTTTCTGTCATCCATTGATCTAAATTTTTATTTTACTTTTATATAATTAAAAAGGGGATTGATGTTTCTCTTTTTTAACACCATTATTCCTAACCTGTTCTTCAAGTTGTTGCTCCAATTTTTGTATTATATCATTTTTATCTTGTATCAGGATCTCCAGATCTTGACATCTCTTATACAACCTGGTTTCTGATTCACTTGTTTGAACATTTGCTGCTTTTAATTTCTCTTCCATGATCTGCACCTATTTGGAAAGTCAAATATAAAAGTTTAAGGAACATAACACTCCAAGTCAAAGCTAGTAATTTAATCACAAAATAAAGTTGCCTCTGCACTTAAGATTCAAGACAACCCTGCAAAGTTTTGAAACCTATTTGAGAAGAAACCCCACAGTTCATTACATCTCCCTATTCATTTAATACCAACAGGACTGGCAAAGCACTGAAAGATCTTACACAGATTTTGTTACTATCTGTGAGAGGCTTCTAGTTTTGTAACACAGAAGCTTTTAGAAACACCAGTATGGGAAGAATGCAATTTATCTACAGGGAGCTGTAAACAATGTTTTAATAAATAAAACAATTGCACACTATAAAAAAACCCAGCAAATTATCGGTAGCATTCTAAAAAATTGCTTAAAAATACTTGGCTTGCAGTCAGGAATGTTTTCTAACTCCAAATTAGTACATAAACATTTTAGTCTTATAATTTTCAGTTTCTATCTGTCTCACAGTAAGATCTGAGGAATGTTTCAGGGATACCAGAGATATGTTCATAAAATGTCTACATTAGCTTAAGTCTGCTATTTGGAATCAAAAGGCAACTTCAGTTCAATATTTAGCTACGATCTCATTCTTTAAATGATGTAACTTCTACAAGAGGAACAAACAACACAGAACAGTTCTATTTAAAAGGTGTATTGGGTAGCCTGATTTTATTTTCCTACAGATCTTCTAAAACAGATCATTGTTTCCTCTCCCCTTTGTTTCCACATGCATCACGTATCCAAGGTTCATGATGCACTAATGAAGAAGCTCATTCCATGTATCTACTTTTGGTTTGTGATGTTAGCTTTGACTTTATTGAAATGAACTGAATAGTGAGCAAAGAAAGGTGTTAGGACTCTCTGTTAAGACAAATCAATAGACTTTAAAGGAAACTGTCTTCTTCTCCATTTTTAGAAGTACTTAAAAATCAAGCAATTTTTTGACTTTCACCTCATTAAAGTACCACATGCACACAGCTAATGGAGATATTTATTCCATTTATACCTGCTGAAACGCTCTCTCTGCCTGACGATCAGCATCTATAACTTGCTTCTCAAGCTGCTGCATCTGTAGATGTATAAAAACATACAGTTAAATAGCCATGCCTTCTGCCTCTCACCAGGAAAACATATTTTCATGGTCTGTTTTGAAAAAGGAAAGGACACGTGGTGGGCAGAAACATAAAAATAAAAGGATAAACTGTGTGTGTCAGACTGGAACAGAATTGTGACTGTATTAAAACATTGTAAATATTCTTCAACAGAAAAAAAGATATACACCTTTTTTCATAATTAATTCTCTAGCTGTCATATGACACACTGCTTTTTCTCCCCTGCTACCAAGAGTAAAAATTCCTTTGACAATAGCCCTGAAACTTTCCTCATGTTCTTCCAAAAGACGCAAGAGTAGAGGGAACGTGGCTGCTAATCCTTCTGATGTTGACAAATTTAGTGTTTTGGAGAAATAGATTACAAGGACTGTCCCAGACTTCTCCAGTGTTGCACGAAAGAAGGCAGATGTGGCAGAAGGGACAGGTGGCCTCAGGTGCTGCACAGCAGTGGATGAAGACAGAGAGCAGTGTCCATGGAGAAGGGCAGGTCACCTCTGAGAGAAGACCCTGATGTCTTACTTTACAGCCATGCCTGATGAATCATGGGCTCAGTCTTTGCCCAGGGCCTTGGAAAACCCCTGCATTTTACAGGATTTATTTTGAAGGCTTTCCCAACAATACAGAACAGGCCAGAAAGATATACTTTGTTTACATTTTGTTACATTTTGTTAACAGCCCTTTAGTCTGATTTTGCTGACCTTTTTAATAAGTAAGCCCTGGTTTGAAGTAACACTTGACAATTCATAAGATATTCCACGACTTAAGGGCTTAGTGGTTCTCAGGAAATATCTAGATAAGACCTCAGTTCATCAAATAATTAATATTGCCATACTCAGTATTCAGCTTGAAAATTGGTCTAGGAAAAGCATATGATTCAAATAATGCAAATGGAACCCATTTATTCCTTCTTCAATTTACTGCATGGTTTTAAAATAATCAGTTTCATCCTATCTTGTTTGTACTCAATTTCTGGCATCTTTCAGTTTCTTTTTCACTCTCCATCTCTTTTTTTTCTCTTCCCACTTATGCTGCTAGTCACATGAAACCTTTAGCACCATATCCATACAAGGACAGAATCATCATTTTCTATCAATCAGTAATTAAAAATGGAGAAAATGAGTTTTCAGAAAAAAACAGAAAACTAACAGAAAAAAAAGCAACTATGACTCACCTTCCAGTACTTTCTCATACAATACAAAACCCCAAAGTCTACATTATAATAATACCACAACACATCACTGATACAAGAGCAACAACTATTTCACAATCCACATGGTTATGGTCAGGTCTCCAGTGAGTTGTTTTGCAAGAACAGTTCTAAGGATATGATCTTCCTAGTCATCCATTTGCCAGATGGACAGGGAGATTAGCCTTCTTTGTTCCTCTCTGGTCACATATTTAATTTCATATTTAAATGACCTCAAGTTAAGATTTTAACTTTGAGTTTCATTTTTGGAATTTTGACTTCTAAGGTTACTTTCCATCTGTCTTTTTAGTTTTACATTCAAACAGAAATTTGGTTTGCAAGACTCACTTTAATATCATTTTTCAGACATTTATTTTTTAGTGAGTTGGGATTCAGAAATTGTGGTTATTTATTCTGGTTATTATAGCTGAATATATGGTCAGCTAACATTTCACTGTAGTAAAGGCACAGTGGAAGTGCAGGTACTAATAATGAACTAATACTCTATAATGTTCTGAGTCTTAATATTATGACAGAAAACTATTAACATTATGACAGAAATTATAATATTATGACAGAAAACTTCAGATATTTATATTGTGAAATTCACTGATGAGCAGCAAGTTGTTCATCAACTTTCACAGGCAATTTGGAAATGCATGGCAGCAACTGGCAATTGGTGTTCCATAAGTTAAGGTCATTTCATCTGTAAGGCAGTATCAGCAATGTGACAGGTTTAGTAAATGGAATTAAAACCTGAAAATGTTGCTTGCCAAGTACACCCAGCTGCCACTGCAGTGCAACCAGCTCCAACTTGGCTTAAAGCTGCAAACAGCTGGGCTCTCCAGCAGCATCTCATGATCTCTGAGTGTTCTGCTGCTCTTCTACACAACCACTGGAGTCCTGGAGAATCCTGGAGAACGTGCACTGAAGGCTCCTTCCCCGGCTGTTCACTGACCCTGCACACTGCACTTCTTGTCAGGAACACACACTGTTGTACAGGACCAGGTGTTGGAAAAATAGTTAACCAAGAATTGGAAAAGTACAGGACCATGGCTAATCTGGGTCCCTACACCTGCAAAAGCACCGTGACCTTGGAGCCAAACTGTGTTATAACAAGTAGACAGAGAGATGTGAGAAAAGGGAATGTAAGCCCAAAAGAATGAGGAAGAATTGATGGTATAGCATGACCAATAGGTCACTTGGCTTGCAGAATATTCATGAGCTTATTACTTGTTGTGTATAAAAGTTTGATGCTCTCTTCAATAAACGAAGCTTGCTGAACACTCATATTGAGAGTCTCAAATCTTCCCTGCAACGAGACAAATGGCCAGCTGTGACAACCAGGAACAGAATAATATGTTCATGTAGACTACTGAGACAAAGAATATGATTGGAATAAAGCTGTTGCTAAGATGAACATAAAGCCAGGAGCCAAAGAAGCTGAGAGAATACCACCAAGTGAAAGATCATTCCAACATTATGAAGGGAAGAACAAAGTCTGGTTTTGCCTCTTCAGTAGTTAACTATGAAGGTTTCAAGAAGGTGTGCTGAGAATCCCTGTGTGGTCTCACAATATGGATATGTCAATCAGCTTCCTGGCAACAGATAAATGTGAGATTTTATTTGCAAAATTTCTACAGGGTCTTCAGTTTCCTTTAGGAGACTCATATTAAAAAAAAAGCAATCTATGTTATTCAGCAGTTTGACATGCTGAATGCCCCAGTTCAACACACCTCTTGTAAGGAATTTCTTGTTACCCACACTGGATTGGTGCAAATCACCAATCAAATATCATGGCTACCAAACATGATCAAGTATCATGGTCAAATCAAATATCATGGTTACCACACATGAGCACATCTGTTAAAATTAAATATGCCAGCATTTCAATAATTTTGGTGCTACATAATAATTACTGAGTGAGTCCTGATTTTCCCATTATTTAGAGTTTATATAGGTTTGTTTTGCAGGGTCTACTGTAACAATAATGAAACTTTAAAAATATGGTTTTCCCATTTGCATAAATAATCATCAGATGTTTTTTCCTGAAAAAATTAAATTTACATCTATACTCTGACTGGTTTGCTTGTTTATAAGCCTGTGAAGTTCAACAGAAGGAATGACTACCATAGCAGACTCTGAAGGCTATCAAACAAACATGCTGGGCAAAAGATTGGAACCATTTCTAAGGGAAGAATTTTTCTTCAAAAACAAAACCTTAAACCTTCTTCTTAAGTGAATGACAAGTTTCTCAACAGTGATCACAGCATTACTGAGAGAAGGGGGAAATGTGAGGCTGGTTGAATGGCTAATGGTTTAAATTAAGTCATGCTTTGAACTCATCAAGAATAAAATGCTATACTAAATCCTCTGTATCCAAAGACTATAAAGGCCATTTCAGACCATGCATTTATAGCTTAATATCCTCAAATAAAAATTAAAAAAAAATTCCTTAACCTGAGGATGGATGTGGCAGGTAACAGCAGCCATATCCACAATCAGAGGCAAATGTCAGACACAGAACTCTCACTGTGGCAGGATCCTGAATACTGACAACCAACTCTGACTTTGTAAAGAATTCCATTTGAAAAAAAGAAAGATCTGTTGAACCAGACCTCTGCCCCACCAACTTCTTTCTGTATACACCTCAGCAAATTGCCAGCCATCACTGGATCATGTTTTGTATCAGCTGTTAGGTGAAACATTGCTCAAATGAACTACAGTCTGTATAGGATCAGCTGACATAAAGTTGACTTCCCAGGAGAAACATGGAGGGCCATCATGTTATTGATAACATTTGGCATGTGATATATGTTCAAGCTTAATTTTCTATCATGTCCTAAATAAGGTAACTTGAAATAATGCCCCAGTTCAACACACCTCTTGTAAGGAATTGTTCTTGTCACCCACATTGCATTGGTGCAAATTCAGTAAGAATTCAGAGATGTCCTGTCATAATCTATGCTGGTTTTTATTTTACAGTCTTAAATATACAAAATATAGATGCATGTTGACTAAAGAACACAGGTACAGAAGAACCGATGCTACTTTAATCTGCACTTTCTCCTTCTGTCTTTAAGTGAAAAATCCTCTTACAATTTCCAGAAAACAGATTAGTGCATGCTGCATCAATTAATGAATTATAGAAAATAGTTTCTATTGTTAGAAACAGATTTGGTTTTAAACTTAGTAAGGAAATAACTACTCTACATCTGACACTCATCAAATTGAGCTATTTTTGTTCAAACAATGAACAGAGAAATGCCACATGTGAATAAATAGTGAATGCTTTGAAGAAACATGGCAGCAATAAAACCAGAGGTGTACTGCCTTGGAGGTCTGGACATTGAAGTACAACACACAGTCACTGGGAATTTTGTACAATACAAAGGCAAATCATAAAGTGATTCCTTTTCAAGGTTCACCTGGAAGTTTCTTGGCTGTGTTCAGAAATGTTTTTTGTGCAAGTAAAGAAATTTTCATTTGGGTAAAGCACATATTACATTAAATCAGCAAAGGGTATAAACTCAAAAGTCATCACTCACAAATTTCAAAAATATGCCTTTTGTATGCATATATGTGTATATATACTTTCATTTCTGTACATATTGTAGAGATCATTATTCCTGAAGTGTGTATTAGAGAGAAATTACAGCATTAAAATTATAACTTTCTTGTTACTTGAAATAGCTTTTTAACAATTTTAAAGGGAACATTTTGTTTTAAAAATGAAAACTGTTGTAATTAGTTTCTTTTTGAAATCTGAAAAATGTTTGTGATGTATAGGATCAAACTCCTATTTTTTACCCAAGTCAATATTCAACATAATTTATCCCATTCATGTTTGAAATTCACATTATAATCAGTGTATGATATAATGTCTCCTAGTTTTTAATATTATAAACAATACAGTTGTATCACATAGATTTTTTGAAATACATATAGGAAAAAATACAACCAATTATGAACAAAAAGAAAGCATCACTCCTCTGTATGCCTTTCCAAACATGTTGATAATAAGTCTAAGTTTTTAAAAAGGAAAAATAAGTTAAAACCTAATGTTTATGAACAGTTTGTCTGTTGATGAAATGCAGAACTTCTAGTGATTTTCAAATTATATGTTTAGAGTCTGTTGTTTTCCTTGCACTTCAACCTTTCAAATCTTCATCATCTGAAAAAAAAGCCCAAACTATCTGTGCCTGAAAAATAATGTTCCCCAGTATTAAAAAAAAAAAAAAAAAAAGCAAAAAAAAAGCAAAAATAAAAGCAGTAAATCTGCCCATTTTTAGATACAGTGAACTACCAGTTCTCAGATCACATAGGACTTACCAAAACCAGAGACATGGGTATATTGTTACTTCTATAAATAAATAGGAGAAGGAATTGAGGAATAAACCTACCTCCAACTGTCTTTCAGAGGTGCCTGATATACACAGAGCCTGGCAACTAGAACACACTTTTCACATTGAGTAAAAAAGATTTTAGAAGTGCCTTCTAATAGAAGCTACGAAGACAAAAGATCTGGAGAGTTTTTTTGTGTGTGTTTGATGCTTGGTAAATTTATAAATGGTTTGAAGATTATGCCTGCCAGCTACTACCTCTAACCAATATTTCCTCTTTTTATTCTATATTCCTATGTTTAGACCAAATATTTCAACAAATCTCTGCATTTCCAGAAGAAAAGTTAGTACTTCTTAAAAGCAAGTAATCTGCTTCTGAATGGCTTTGATGACAACCAGTTTGCATGTTTTACAATATGCTGTGCCCAATCATATAAAGCCTTGCACATATTTTTCAGTTAAAAGTAATGGTAAAACTGCTCTAGAAGCATGACTCCTTTTCCAAAAAGCTCTCTCTTCTAGTGGTTCAGCTCAGGAAAATACAGTAACATTCCTCCTAGTTCTGTTACTCATGTATTAAAAACCTGACTAGGTATGTTCCATCCATATTTTCCAACATTATTCCTTCTGCCTTGACATTTCTCTTGGATGTATTATGCATTCTCTATAAGGGCAGTGGTAGATCTTTATAAGCTACAACAAACTTTAAATATGACCTAATTAAGCCATATAGAGAAAACAACTAAAGAAAAGAGATTTAAAATACATATACTAACATTTCACAAGAAAAATAAGCAAGAAGATAATTTGCAAAGAAGGAATGAGCACATTTCTTCCTTGGGGAAGAAATACTTTGTTCTTTATTGACTGATTTTTTTATCCCTAAGGGAACACAATAATTAGACAGATTTATCTTTAATTTACCAGCATTGCATTTAACTTATTAGCAGAAATCCATTTTGCTATATAACCTAGGAAATGACACTTCAGACTCACTTGCATTTATAAAATTAAATATGCCTTCAGTGAAAAATTGGTATTTTGGCACAATGGCTTTTCCCTAGAAAAATATGAAACCTATAAAAGTATTACTCAGTTTTTTAGTCCTCAAAATGACTAACTGCTTTCTGAACCTAATCTTTTTGTCACAGATCTCCCCAAAAGGGTTAAGACTAAAGGGTAAGTCTCAATGGGACTTAAATGTTCCTTATGCTACTTACAGACCAAGCATGTATTGCATATGAAATTTTATGGCTTGTTATTGTTTCCTACATGAAAAAAAAATCATATAAAGAATTAGTCATGTGGATTAAATTCAGAAAACGACAGCCTTGTATTTACCTCAGATCTCACCTGAATGCTCGCCTAGGTTGTGATTACTACAACACAGCTTAGGCTCACAACCTGGCAGTTTGCAAGCTGCCACTTTTCAGCACTCACCCATGCTTTTTCTTCTCCTATCTTCTTCATTTTTAATACCAATTAACAGGTAAAAGGCTACAATTCTTCTCATGAACAAAGCACGGTCAAACTTTCATCTGCAAATTTGCCATCTAACCAATTCCTTTTTATTTTGTCACGCAAATGTAGAAAGTGTCAAAACAATTTGATTCTTTGATGTCAAAGTTGCATCTATGTGTGCAGACACGTGCACACACCACAAACAGACACAACCACTTCTGCAGATGACCAGCAGTTCTACAATCTGCATGTGCAGAACTGCAATCCTGTTCACTTCTAACTGCAGAATTTCTGGCACTGCTCTCCTAGGTAGGCAAAAGTCACTTCTTAATTGCAAGCCTCTCTTTCTTCTCCTTTTTAGCAATTCAGCTTATTCCTTTGAACTGTGCTTAGCACAAAAGCCTTTCCTTAGAACAAAATGAAACCTCCAAAAATTATGTCTCTATTTGCTCAGTTTCCAAAATGAAAGAAACACAGGCTCAAAATTTCTATTGCTCTCCTTGATTAGACTACTGAGTTATTTTACTTCTTTCAAGTTCTTTTCAATACTTAGACATGACTTTAAGAATTATTTAGCACAAAAGGTTTTCTGGTGGTCATTAATTGAGTGAAAAGTACATATGAAAAAAAAAATCTTTCACATTTCAGTTGAGTTCATTGTAGTAAAATTCATCATTTCTTTGGGAAATTATATAACTTAAAAATATAAAACAGAAAAGCCCAGAGAGGGAACTTTTCCAGAATTCATAGTCTAGGACAGCTGCCAGCAAACATACAGATTTAAAAAGTTAAATTCAGCAGTGGGATTTGAGGAGGCAGTGTAGTGAGGGACGATTGAGCAGCATGTAATGCTGGCTCAGTAACTGTGCTTTTCCCAGTGTCAGTCACAGAACTTTCCTAAGCCTGGTAAAACACTAGGAAATTCCCTCTTCCTGGTTGTCATCTTTCCCAACTCAGATCTTATCCTGATAGTTAAATTGCAGAGACAAATTAGGTAGATGGCCACTCTTAGCACAAACATTATCAGAGCACTCAAAATCTTTAAAGGAGTGAAGATATTCAGCGAGAGGGAAGAAGGTACCAAAGCCCTTCAGCAGGCAAGGAAAATTTTAGTGCTTCACATGAAAAAAACAAACATATTTCAAAAATATGTTCATCTGCTTTGTTTTGTACTGATGACTGTACTGCAATTGAGCAAATCCTGCTACCTGTGCCTCCCTGAACTGTGGCTTCTGATTAGAGCTGAAACACGAGCGTCCTCCTGAACCAGGATGTGCCGCTGCCTGAGAGGTGATGGCTTGGGAAACAAAGGTACCACTCACAGCCAACATTTCCAAAAAATGAAAACTTGACTGAAACTGAGTTTATTCATGCCATTGAAGTGTATAGGACACTTTGGAAACCCATGGTAAAGGAGCAAGAGATTCCAGAAATATATATATGGCAGCATTCTGCACTTAAAAGGCAAGATAACAGGTATTTAAAGCAAGAAGGTACACTCCCAGGGAAATTAAAATTGAATGAGCAAAAAGAGTTCTCACCATCAAAAATGAGGAACAAAATTTTGTAGATCCTATAAGTGAAATGCTAAACAAGTATTAGATTGGCTAAAGACCCACTATTGCAGTTTCCACAACTTCCATCAATTTCCCCATGTTAGGTGGGCTGGGACAGAAGTGAATACTGCCAGACAGGAGATATTAATCCTCTGGCCTCACAGCCAAGGCTGTGCTCTTCATGCCGTTACCCAGCCATGCCTCTACAAGAACAACTAATTTATTGCTTCCTGAGTTCTCTTTTTTTTTTCCATTTGCAAACTCCTTAGAAAGAATGTCATCTTAAGATGTACAAAAACTACAAAACAAGAAAAAGCTCCACCATTTTAAAAAGGCATAACATAAACTTAATAACAGACAAGGAATAATAATGAAACTATAAGGCAGGTATTAAAAAAGTGTAAACAAACCTACTACTCTATTCATATAAACTTTTATTCTCCTTAACTCTCCCTGCTTTCTCCTATTTGTACCTTCCTAACTGCAACTGTATTATTCCTCACGATGAGAAGAATTTTTAAAGACAACTAAATACTGAAAAATAACCTTCATCTGAGTAATTTTTGTTCAATTGTATTCTGCTCCCCTTTACTCTTCATAATCCTTTGATTGCAAATGGAAATACACATTGTGCTTTTTTATGATTTTTATATTGGCAATCACTGCGTAAGTCCAATGAGTTACTGACTTTTCCTCCAAAAACATTAAACATGAAATTGCCATGCCAGAGATAACGAAACAGACTGCATCTGCTTCATTTTCAAATGTCAAATGACATGCCATAAATAGGACTGTGAAAGAAATAAAAAATACAGTGGGACATGGATTTAGCTGTTGGTTTGTAAGACAAAGTCCAAAATGCTTTAAGCTTTGGAATATACTGAAAATAGTACTTAGTCTAAAAATTGATTATCATTCAATTTTCATAATCTGTTCAGAAACCATAAATAATATCACATTTGTGATGTACACACTCATTGCTAGCTGAGCCTGTATACAGAGAATATCCAAGTGGAAGGTTAAAACAACAAACATATGAAAAGAATTCTCCCTCATAATCAATTATATTTGTTGAAAACCACTTAAAGCATAACATAATGACCCTCAACACTGCAGGAAACAAACTTGGAGACATTCATAGGAAACTTGAGTATTACTGGACAGCCCATAACACAGCAGTTGGGTTAGTGCCACACTCAGTCCTTATGGGGTCTGATGAAATTCAGTGGAGGCTGCCCAAGTGGGAATTTAACACAGCTATGTAGTTCCCCTACTAAAATGATTTTTTAGTGGTAGGAAGAACATCAACTTTATACCTTATATTGCATGCGTATTGTAGGTGAAAAATGCACTTACGGGGAAAAGAATGAAGGTCACCAACTTTTCCTGTGACTTGAAATACCAGCTGGAAGCTAAACTTGCAGTAGAAACATGTAATTTTTTACTTAACAAAGGGTTTTTTGTAAACTCTCCACATATGTAAGACTCAAGCTGCATTAAAATACAGGTTTCTGCTTAAAGCTCAGTTTCACAGCCATCCTAAATTTGGCTTACTAGGATACTTTCTAACATCATTCCTTAAATTCCTGTAAAGACCTCTCCCACTAACAGCAGCAGCTTCTGCTTCAAACTTCAACAAGGTTTCTTTCTTTGCATGTTAGATTTGTAAATATAGACTTTACTTGGCAAAATGAAAAAGTATTAAAAACAAACAACAGGGAATGGATTAAGTTTTCTGAAAATGCTGTATATTCCCTTGCTTCTCTCTCTTCTCCTCAAGTTAAAAAAAAAAAATTAAAGCTCTGGCAGCTGTACTGCTGCAACACATTTACAATGCAAATTTCTCAAACTCCTCAGCTGAGTTTCAAGGATGACTACTTCCTACATTTACAGAACACAGTCAATAGTTTGTTTTCTGAATCACAACACTTCTGTTAGAATAATATACTCCAGACTTCTCATGTTAATTCTTCATTTATTTGCGGAGGTGCTATTAAATAAAATAACTTTGCAAAGGTATTTGATTTCTCATGTATAAGAAAAGTATTTCAGTTAATCCAGCCTGAATACATTTATGGGCTCACACAGCTCACAACTATTGGAAATGGCTAGATTCAAGACATCCCTTATTTAAATCTGATTCTAGACTAAATTATACAACAAGTATAAGAGGAAGAACCCAATGGCAGTTTCTGGCAAATCATACACATGGGGTGATAGGATGTTAACTCCTTTCCCTGATACTGTCTTGCAGAGATACCTCTCAGACACAGGCAGAGAAGCAAGGCTGGAGAATTACCACCAATCCATTTCTCTTATCTTCCTGTACAGACTCCCTGTTTTTGTCACAGTATCATTCTTACTCTGTTTTCTTCAACAATTACATAGTATAATACCCACAGGGTTTTATGTCTGTCACACCACAGTGCTGTGATTTTGTTGCTGCTTTGAAGTGGAACACTGTCTGCTGCTATTGTTCAATGTTTCAGTACACATTTCATAGAGTAGAGATGATTGTAAACAAAACCACAAATAAAGGCCTGTGCTAATCAAAGTAAGGGTGAGAATTATTTCTGACACATTTGCCAATGTGTTTCATTCTATAATGAGTAACACATCCAGAAAGTACCTATAAAGCCTGATATCAGCTGCATTATTATTTTGTCAGTAGTATCAGGATGTCTGTCAACTACTGGCCAATTGGGTCTTCATTACTCCCTTTCCTATTTCCCAAATATATTTTTGAGTAACAGTCCCATGCAGTTCAATTTCAAACTAGCAGGAGTTTATCTTTCCTTTAATCAATACTGAGAGCTGGCAGTATAATTTCAAAAATTAAAACATGTGAAAAAATAACTACTGAGTTATTGGCAAATGAAACCAGCTCAGAAATACATGCAAATATTTTATTACCCATTTTGAAAATGGTTGCTTTTGAATTGTGCCAAATGTCTAAATTTGCAGATGAATATGATCAAATTTTATTTAGCTGTGACCAAATTTTGATGCCTGTCCCAACTGAATTCCAGTTTATTATTAATTCCAGTGAAAGATTCATATTAAAAAGTCAAAATGGCACAGTAAGGAGAAAGATCATTTTTCATGAAGTCTGCTAATGCTCTGCTCTGGAGAGTATTATGTCGAATTTTCCCAGCTGAGTACTTGTTGGACCTGTGGTCTTCAACAGAAAATGTTTCTCTCATGTAACTCCTGTAATCACTTTGCTTTTTCTAAAATTTCTGAGACAGGTAAGGCAAACTAAAACAAGAGGGCAGTAACGTAAGTTCTGAAGTTTTTTATCTATTTCAGTGTCTTATTTCTCACAGATGAGAGCCGAATTTGCCTTTGAATACTTTATTTTGAGCACAGTGCTGAAGAGTTGTGGTTTTATCAATCTTGTTTTGTTTGTTTGGGTTTTTTGTGGTGATATTTGAAATTATATGATTATGCATACATTGCTATTAATTTAAGAGGGTATTTCTAGCAGTTAAGACCTGTAAATGCAAACTGTAAATGAACAAAGTGAAAAGTCAAATAGCAAGCATTCGAATTTCTAAAATCTTTCTTAAAACTTATATAATTTTGTGAAGTACTGTTCATGAATCTTAACTTTTTGGTTGCCAAAACTACAATCAGCAGCAGCTGCATAAAACTTGGTAGTAATGGCTGCTAGGAGGTTGCCAGGAAAGTCATGTCTGGTGTTTGGTCACTTTCCATCCCAAAATGCAGTGATCCAGCTGGGGTAAAGAGAGAGAACAGATAGTCCTGATCTAACAGCTCTGACTGTGTGAGCATCCCATGATCTGCTGAGTGTTACAGCAGCCAGGCTTGTACTCTTGGATGGATATTCTCTCCCAAGACTGATGATAATAACTTGCTCATCTCTGAGCTTTGAAAGAAATGAAAGGCACAGGTAGTTTTCCTTTTTCAACTTTTTTTTTATTTAATTCTTAAATGAAATTTCAAAGGATGGCTTTTGCATGGTTTGTTATTCTTCCCAAACCTAATATTCTTCAATACCTCTTCAATAAGAATTTGCTATACAGAAAAGTTGCAGGATTAGGAGAAAATTAAGAGCTTTCAACCACACTGTTTTCTAACAGCAATATTTTTAGTTATGCCAAAGCAGAACTATTTGGAGTACTAACTGTAAGTATAAAACTTCAGTGGAATTTGGTATTATGAAAAAAGTTTTTTATTAGAACTTGTTTTATACTGCTGTAAATTTTCATGCCTACTTAATGAAAATATGTCTAATGCAGAAAATACTGTATTTCTTTATTCCATTTTTTTTCCATCTCAAATTGAAGTTGAGTGCCTTCATAGAACAAATAAGGCCATGAATAGGTTAAATGAATAGTAATAAATCGCCAAATTTTATTCATTAAGAACTGGATGACATAGTTGAACCAGCTCTTGATCTGTAAGTCTGATGTCTGCAGTAGGTAAATTAGTAGAAAATGTAACAGCAAAATTAGGGTGCATTGAGGATAGGTATTATAGGTAAAGAAAAAGTTAAATTGGCCCTTAAAAAGAGAGGTGTTGGCTTACAAAGCTAATGAAGTTTGAGGGGATCACCAAAGCTGAAGATAGGGAGGGTGTGGTTATTATAACTATTTGAATTTTGCCAAGTGTTTCGAGGAAATAAAAACCCATTGGTCAGGAGAGAATGTCCCTCATGAATTACAAAAAGGGCTGAATAAAAACAGGACATTATTGGTTATTTGCTGCAGTGACCAGCAGCTGTCAGGGGAGATCTGCTGAGATCTCTTGAGGGCTCATTGCTGTTCAAGGGAGACGTTTGGTAACGGACACTGAGCAGGGAAGTGGCAAAGTTTTTGCTGGTATTTTGTTATTCAGAATAAGGGAAGCCTTCTGACAAGCAAGATTTAGTGGACAATCAATAAAATAATAGATGACACATAGGGATCTAAAGGACTTTGAGTAAGATCCTGGAATTAGGATTGGTATCTCCATGGAAACATTCTCAATTGTTAATTTTAATTTAGCTGTCAAGGAAAACAACGTTAAGCATTATTAGGAAAGGACTGGAACACATCTGGAACTTTGTACATCATCCAGAGTTCTTGGTAAATACAAAAATATCTGTTTCTTCCTGCTTTAATACTATTTAGCTCTTGCCCACCAAAACATAGCAAAGTGGGAATGATTCACAGAGGACTAAATGTGAAGATTAAATGTATTTATGGCTTCAAAGGGGCAATGCATAAATGCACAAAGAAGAACAATTAACTCACATGTGAAAAATAAAAGCATTTTCACTTACATACTATCAGATTATCTGAATTTTATTTTTCTTTAGGGGGAGCAATTGATAGAAAATTTAGGTTATAAAAGTTTCTAAAATAAAACATTTTAATAAGAAATTCACTGAAGTCAGTCTTAATGATTACATAGTTACAATAAATCTCTAAGATCTTTTGTCTCTTGTACTCTTTTAATTGCCTTGTTCTGTCAAAATAATATCAGGTAAATAAAATGGTGGGGGTTTTATACTTCAGATATGGGCTCAATGAAAACTGACTGTTGGGATACACGTATTTGAATATGCCAAGTGAAATGTTTCTCCACTGAAAAATAAAGTAAATATTTAAACAATATTTTTCAAATAAAATGATACAATACTTTTCAACTTTCTGGAACCAGAGACTCAGATGATGAGCCATGTTGGAGATGTCTTCTTATAAGAAAATGAAGTCTGGTAAATTATATGATACATTAAAGAATACTGGGGAACTTAATACTTCTGGATTTTCTGTGATCATTTCTGTGTCTTAAATCACATCTCAAATACTTAATAAATGTGTTAAATCTTATTCAGTGTTGTAGACGTGATTACTGGATACATATTTTTTTCTGCAGGAGAGTTGCCAGTGTGCTCTTACTTGAAAATGAACATTTCTTGCTGGCAATTCTGATGTGTAAAATTCTTTCACAGCATTAAAACATACATAGTTTCCATATATTTTGTTGTAAAAAGCTATTTTTCCCCTTCTGAAAAAATCTCAGTACTTGTAATCCCAAACCATGACTTGTGATCAACCCCCATAATAAAATAAAATCCTTTATACATCATTAAAATTCATCCCATGAGACCTACCTTTTCTGCTAACAGTTCTCTGATCTTGCTTGCCTGGAGACGAAATTTCATTAACTGTGACTCCAAAGTTAAACATCTTTCCTTCCAGTTTACAGTACCTTCTGGCTCTGAAAGTTCAGCCATATTTATGCTGGAAAAAGAAAGGGAAAAAATCCCCATGTCAAATTTAGTCTGTATTTAATGTCTGACTTTATTTTAAGATGCATACTAACCTATTTTATATAAATCTCAAGAATGCCCCCAAATTTTACACAAGTACAGTCTCATAAAACATGGTAAAAGTATGTTAATTTTCTGAGGCCCTTATCATAACTATCAAGTTCTGAAATCTATGTTGATAATATTTAGGTTTATTGTATTTTAATTTCTTCAATTATGCTATGGCTGCAATTATTTTTCCTTGATAAGCAGAGACACATCTCACATTTTAATCTTCAGTTACTGCATTTATCCTTTCTTACTCAGGAGAGTCTTGCAGGGAACTGAGCTTTTGCTTAGCAAATGTTTTATATAGATGTAACTGCCTGTGAGTTAGCAGCATATTTAGTTTTTTGCAAGTTAAATGTTTGGCAGACCACTCTTTTAAAAGTCCTTTAAAATTTTGCTTAATCAAATTTCCTTTAAAAGTCAATATCCTTAACAAGATGGAAGTTTCTGATTCCAAATGTGAAGGTGGGTGAGCAAATGGTCTCTAATGGACCCCCCACATGAAAAACAAACTTTTTGCATTAGCTGTTTCAGATCTCAGGACATCCTTGTTGAGACATGTTTCAGTCTCAACTCTGTGCTTTTATCCACATTTAACTACTCATGCCTTCTGGAAATTAGCCTCAGTGCCCTTCTGGACAAGCATTTCTGGAAAAATTATTCAGGATGAGAGCTGGCTCATCATGGTTTGAGTCTGAGAAGCCAAGAAAATCATCTGTGTGTAAGCAGAAGGACTGGGCTCTGTTGTATTCCAAGTATTTGTAGACAGATTAATAAAGTAAGTGGATGGCTGAATGTAACCATTCAGTTCAAAATTCCCTTGCTAAGTAAAGGCCTGGCCTTTGCAGGGTTCTGGACACTTAGGTTTGGCTTTGAAAATAAAGCCTGAATAGCTCCTAAGTATCCAATTTATCTCAAAAATAATAAACATGTAAAAAAACCCCATTCAGTGGAAGGCCACTGGAAGATCACAACAAAGAAAAAACTACAACTCATGATGTTATACTGCATTCATTTTGTCACCTCAACAGTGGGACATGGGTGAGGAAAGGCAAGTAGCCACTGTTTCCAGTGTGATGAAGGAGGCTGATGGAGGAAGACTAAGGCTAATATAGATCTCCACACTGCAAATCCTGACATAGTTAGCATGGACGAGTGAGTGACTCCACAGAGAGGCCCCCTCCCCTGCAGAAGCCCAGCTTCAAGTACTTCCCTTCCTCCCTGCATGGGAAGAGGCAGCCCCACATGAAACTCCTCAGCTGGAGACCAAACACCCATGAATTGATCTTCTCCGTTATTTTTGACAACAGGAAGAAAAAAGGAAAAGCACCACAAGACAGATCAAAGTCCTTCACTTTTCTTTGCTACAGTCATTTCTATTTCTCTTCTAAATTCCCATGTCTCATGTGACTCTCAAATTCATTTTAACTAAAACAGGTGAAAAACCCGGCTCAAAACTTTCTTTCCTTTCTCATACCCTAGACTCCTTGTTTCTTTCATTCCATACCTTAATTTAGAAGGAAAACTAGGAAAGAAAACCTGTGGTTTGTAACATTTTGCCACAATCACTTGTCTGAATTAGCTGCTCTATTTTTTGCTTTTTCTTCCTTTGGTCCTGCAGGTTGGGATTCAAACTGCTAAGCCAGAGGTTACAACTATCCTTTTTCAGGAATCTCCCACTCAGGAATCCCCAAGGAATCACTAGGATGTAAGTACCTTATTAAAATAGTTTCCTAAGCTGATGCTACAACACCCACATTCTAAACACAAGCATTTCAACTGCAGTCCTCCTTAGTGACCAAGACACCTCTGGCGTTTTTTGCCATTCTCCTTTTAAGCTTAGCAGAAAATTACCTGGACTGTCAGGGAAGCAAGCTGCTCACTGTTGTCCTGTCCCTAATCCACGATCCTCTCTGCTTGTCCAGAATCCCCCTGCTCAAGGGAGGAAGGTGGCACTGCTTCTCCTATTTTGGAGGGGAGAAGTATTTTCAGCTGCAGATTTATCTGAATTCTGGTCTCCTAAGTAATAAGGAGTGGCAACATGTTATTAGACTATTTAGGATATTTTAAGTTTTTCCTTTTTAACTAATTGCAGCTACATAAAACAGAAATGGATGAGGCCAACATCTGGTTAACAGTGGGATATTTCAGTGTTTGTGGCTGTGAAAACACAAACGCATCAAGTAATGAAAGAATTTTTGCTTTTTGATAGGTTGCAATATTACAGGGTGGAGTTAAAAATGTTTGTCTTTCAACAGACAAAACATTTGAGTAGATGGATTCTGGCAGTGAACAGTGTGTCCAGCCAAGTAGTTTCCCAATGTCCAAACTCATTAATATTCCACTGCAAAACATTATGGATAAAAAGATTGAAAATAACTCTTTTTATTGCAGGATTTTTGCTAGAAATTGTAATAATTTACTTTGTATTTTCCAACAAGCCAATGGGTTCTGGAAATATTTACAGGCACATAATGCACTGTTTACACTTGGAGAGTGAATGATCTTACTTAGAATCAATGACTTCCTGTTTCTTGTCTGATTCCCCAAGGGAGGATAAAAATGAGTTCATCTTCTCTTGGCTTAATAGAGCACTCTGAATCAGCACTCAAACCTACACGGAGCCCGCCCCTTCTTCCTGCTCCCGTTCCCACCGCTTCCCCTGAGCCTTTAAATGTTAAATCTTTTGAGAAGTAAACTAAAAAAGCACACATTAAAGCCTTAAGTTCTAATTATGTCATCAAAAATTAATTGAGACAAGTTTGACAAGTCTGGAAAGATTAAATTTGTCTTTTTCATTTTTTAAGTTTATAAACCTCTTTCTAGGCTTCAAGAAGTCAGAATGTCACATTCTCCCCAAAGGGAGTGATATAATTTCCTTTTCTTTGCTGTCTGCTTGGAAATTATCAAAATACATTTCAGGGGGGAGGGAACAATGTTCTACCTTTTTGAAGCATGTTAAAAAAATTACATATTCTTTATCACATTGTCAGTGTTTTCCTCTGTTTTTAACAAAATGCAGTGTTTAACCAAACGCTTCATATTCTGTCCATATATTCTGGATGTCCTTTCTCTGCTGGAGAAAGTTTGGAAAGTTCTTCTGTTTCAACGGGCGTGGGTTTATGCAGTACATAGTGGATTACCTTCACCATCCTGAAATATTTACTGGCCTAAATGCATTTGGACCATACCTCTTGAATTTCAAGTCCATTTCTTCCATCTTTTCACCCAAACTCAGCACTTATAAATATTTTTGGTGCCATAAAGATTGGACTGGAGAAGGGAAATGATGAGACACAAAGTGGACCTGTGTAGGAATCAAGGAAGTCATTCTCAGGTTTGTTGCTGGCCAAGGCCCTTACTCACCTCCAAACACTGCTAACTTTATTTTCCATTTGACTCATTTTGCATAATTCTCTGCTCAAACAAACTGTTGCCTGCGCTATTTAAAACTTCCTTCAAAATCTAATGTAGGAATGCTTTTTCTGCTGCTTCCTAGGTATTGATGAGGTTGTTCCCATCAAGTGATGCAGTCCGTCAGTGCTTGCCCACTCCAGCCCCGGGCGCAGACCCCCACAAACCCCGATTTCACGGGCCAGGCTGTCCCTCCCAGCTCATTGCTGCCTGCTCGGCTGCCCAGTGTCAAATGCGTGCAGCAAACAAGATTAAAGCACGCAAGACCATTTAATGTCCTTTTCCTTATGACAGCAACTTTTAATTCGCAGTGTGACACCACACTACGTCCCAATTTAATTTCGTGAAATTCTGAAAGCTAGCCGTGTAGGTATCTCAAAAGTACCAAAATTTTGCACGTTTGTTTGGGAGTTGTGTTCTCTCTTCTATATTTGAGAGGACAGCAAGGATGCGGCAGCGGCACCGCCAACGGGACGAGAGGAGCCTGGACCTTACGGAACCTTATGGAACCTCAGGCACGCCAGTCCCCGTCCGCGGGGACACCGCCTGGAGACAGCGCGGAGTCCTGCCGTGACCCGACACCCCGCGGTGATGTGACCCAGCATCACCCTCCGCCACCCGCCGCCCGCCGGTGTCACCGGGGGCACCGCGCCGGCTGTCCCACCGCGCCCCGCCGCCGGGACCGACCCCGCCGGGAAGGGCCGGGCCGGCCCGGGCGCTGCCCGCTCGCGAAGGGAGGGAAGGGGTCAAGGAAAGGGAGCTCAGACCTGGCCGGCCGTGGCTCGCCGCGCCGGGCGCCGTCCGGGCTGTGGGCGCTGCCCGCGCCCCTCGGCGCCCGCCCCACCATCCCGGGCGAGCGGCGCGGCCGCCTGAGCGACGGCCCGGGCGGCCACTGAGCAGCGGGGCCGCCCCCGGCGGGGCCCGGGCGGGGCTTGCGCGGCCCAGCGGCCCCGGCAGCCGGCGGGAGCAGCGGCCCGCAGCCGGGGCCCGTCCCGGGCTGGCGCTGCCGGCGGGATGAGCTCCGGGGGCCGGGGCCCGTCCCGGGCTGGCGCTGCCCGCGGGATGCGCTCCCAGAGCCGCCGCCGCCCCCGCGTGCTCCGGCCCCGACGATGGAACCCGGCTGGAGGCTGGAGGGCTTCGAGGGCAAGGCTGGCGGAGAGGTCCCAGGAAGAGACGGCCTGCCCATTTCCCATCGCCGTTTTTAAAGTTCCTTTGTGAATTAGGAATTTTTCCTCTTAGTTTCGGAGACGATGTTAGGAAGAAGCATTCCGCTTGCTCTGCAGTTCCTCGGCTCCAGCATTGGAGCTCACTGTAATTGAAGTTACACGTCTTGTGAAAGGTCATTTGTCAAGTACATACCGGAGGGTTGGAACCGTGCGGTCTCCGGGGCAATGCTGGGGATATTACGGTCTAAATGGGTGTCGCTGAGCTGCCCTATCCCATAGGTAACAACCCGCTTGTATTTGAGTTCCAGCCGGGATAAAGCAGCAGGTGCATGTGCTGCTGAGTCGTGCTGGCAGCAGGCTCTTTGTCCCCTCCGGCTGAGAAGAACTGAGAGTACATCTCGGGCAACCAGCCGTCTGGCTCTTCTAGAAGACTGACTACTGAAGTATTACAAAGTATCTGGAAGAAGTAATTAGTGTGTTAGCCTGGCACGTAGAGGAATCTTCCTTATACACATTCATTTGGACTCAGATTTAAGGATTCTATTTTGTTTCCATTATGATTTATGGAGGCAAAATTTTTCACAGACTCTTCTGGTGCATAAACAAACCACACTGCACCATTCCTCTGAGGGTTATTTATAATGTAGGTGTGCAGAGTAAACTGCTTGTTCACATCTGTGAGTCATTTAAAGTGCAGTTTTTTCTTTTGGAAAAAAAACCAAAACCAAACCCAGGTCTTAGAAGCTCAAATATTCCCCATCTGGTTATACACACAATTTCATTTTTTCCTATTCAGTTCAGTACAGGCTCCAATTTTCCACCCGCTTGACCTTAGAGTATCCAAACAACTTCACTGAAACAGTTTCATTTGCTGGTACTTTCCTAAGTGCTTCGTGTATTTTTTAAACATTGGTCGTTGTAAAGAGTGTTAAAAACACGCTTGGGTTTTAGCAAGGAGTGCATTGTGTTCCACCCGATACCTCCTGCCTAGAGTGTTGGCTGCATTAAAAACACATGAGGTGAAAAAACCCTTTCTTTGGGTTACAAGATTTAGCCAAAAGAATAAAAGTCATCATCTGGTTCCTAACGAGAGCTATACAAAATGATTTCGCGTTGGCGTTCAATGAAAACTTTGTCCGTATCGTTTCCTCGAATAGCGACACGCTCGCTCTCTCGGGATACTCCCAAGCCTTTGAATCCAGAGCGACAGAGCTGGGGAGGCTGCGGGAATGACGGGCTCGGACCGCAAGAGGGAGAGCAAAGCCTGCTCGCCCCACGAGGGTTTCTTGCAGTTTGTCTGGTGGATTGACTTTTTCACTGCCCTCTAAGTAATAAAAATGCCCTGCAGTGATGGAGCTCTCGATACTGATACAGAAGAAGGAATAGGGATATTCAGGATTTTCTCTAAACTGCCCTTAGCTGTGATGTAGAGGTGGCTAAAATCTGTATTCCATTCCTGAAGGGAATAGCATTACAAGGTAGAACAACTGGGATGCATAGAATGAAATACAAAAATACAAAATACAACTTCATTTTGTAAATAGAAAGCAAGGGGCAAAGCCATAAATCTTCCAGGCAACGACACAGAAAACTATTGTACATGTAAGCACAGATTCAGGAAGAGAGTTCTTCCTTCTTACTGTTGTTGTTGATGGAAGGTACATACAAGCAGTAATAAATCTGCACACATTCCTGAAAATATGTGGAGAAAGGCAAAAAACTGATACACAGTACATTGTAGAAACAAACTGCAAGGTATTTGCACTTGGGAGTTATCATTTGTTAGCTGGCTCCAGAAGCTGCAGAAGTTAGCTTCAGAAGTGAACCAAAGTCAGAACATTAAAAATATTTCT
This sequence comes from Ammospiza nelsoni, assembly GCF_027579445.1. Classification (NCBI taxonomy): domain Eukaryota; kingdom Metazoa; phylum Chordata; class Aves; order Passeriformes; family Passerellidae; genus Ammospiza; species Ammospiza nelsoni. Next base: position 26,464,457 of record NC_080635.1, on the reverse strand, counting down.
CTCTGTAATGTGAATTTTAAATGTTAGCCTCCACATGGGCTGAAGATGTTGCAGATTTTTTACTGTCTGTGATTGACTTAATGCAAGAAAGTAAGTTCTAAGTTCCTGGTTGTCTTGTTAAACAATAACCTCATTTGTTAAAAAGTATTATGAACATTGTATTGCAAAACATCTACTCTAGGGTGTGAAAGCCAATCCAAAAAATGCCACCAGCTTCATTCCAGAGACGATCAAGTTGTCATCAAATCTGCAACTAGAATGTAAAATTTTGGGTTTATGAGACTTTTCTGCATATGTAGAATGTCATTCTGACGTGCTGGACCAGGACCTTACCACTTCATGACAAAAAGAGCTTTTTCTGGTCTTTTCTCACATAGATAAATATTGAAACCATTTAAGTTTACGTATTTCAGATTGGTTTGTGTGTCTACAGTTGGACACATATGCCAGGAAACATCTTGTGATTCATAAATCTTAGATCATACAGCATCTTCTGTAAGTTCATTTTTGTGTGGATTCTTTGAAAAGGTGACATATATATTTGAGATTTGCAATAGAGAAAAAGGTTCCCATTTTTTACACTAGTTGCAATTACAAAACTGTGATATAAATAGATTGATCATTTTCAGGCAACAGTCAAATTAATTTAAAAGTATCTTTCTTGACAGAAAACTTTTAAGGTATCATTTAAGTGGAGGAGAGGAAGGGAGAAAGATCATTCCTGTTCAATTACTATTATTACGAGATGACTTAAAGTGTTGCTTTTTCAAGGCAATGACTTGTCTTTCAGTGACAGAAAAGTGGCATTTTATCTAAATAACCTCTAGTATTTGTGCTTTGGTGCCTTTGGATGGAAGAATCTGGAGTTACTTCACGTACTAATAAGGGCTTTTTTAACTTAGGAAAACTACCATTTATGAGAAGATCCATGGCTTCCCTTTAAAAGCTCAGCCTCTTTTTAATTATCTGGCGCCACAGAGTGGCAAAATTCTATATTGCTCTAAATAATCAGTTTCTGAGAGTTTTCAAATGATCATATAATCATGTCCATTTGAAAGAAACATAAATTATAAAATATTCTACTTACTGGCACAGGCATAGCTCAAGAGAGCTAGAATGTACAGCTTAAACATTAAAGTTTCTGCATGTGGGTTAGATTATTTCTTTTGAGGAGAATTTTTCACTGGTGAATGTTGATTTATCAAAAGTGTAAAGTTTGTGAACATAAGCCCAGTGCTTAGGAAAAAAGCCTTCTGCTGATTTGCAGAAATATATTGAGACATTCCAGTGAAAATGGCTGTACCCGGTCAGCCAGTCTGGTGCCCACTCACTTGATTGCTGTCCTCAGACAGTGCCCAGGGAAGTGTCTTTACTCCAGAATCCTGTCCCAGTCACTAGAGGGACTTTGTGAGCCAGAAGTTTTGTCATTTGAAACTTTTCTTGGTGTTTTTTTTTTTGTTTTGTTTTGTTTTTTATTTTTTCTCTTGTGATTCAGTCCAGATGATTTTGAATAAACATCATTTTCAAGATCCAAAATGTCCTAAGATGGTGATCTCCATGGTTTAAATGATTCATTTGGTTTTAGGTGTCACCTCCTTGTTTCATTTGAGGCCCCTACATTTTCGCAGAGACAATGAAAAATGTTCTTAGAAATTTCTGTCATATTCCATTTTCTCTTTCAGAGTGAAGTTACTAATTTACTTTAAGGGTTTCACAGTAAGATGCCCCGTACTACCTTTGGCCATCCCTCATATCCTACCTCACACCTGTGGCAGTCCTACCATGTTCTGCACACAGTGTTTGAGGTGTAGGTGTATTTATGCAGCAACACAGTGATGTTCTCTTGCTTGATTTTTATTCTCTACCTAGCAATGTTTAATGCTACGAGGCTTTTTTGGTCTCTGGCAAGATTTGTGGCACACAGCAGAGCACAGTACCGCCACAGCATCGGTGATTCAGAGGTCTGTTGCTCCTTACCAGCAGATCAGATATTATGAAAACAGTGTGAGTTACCTTTCTAAGGTAGTTAAGCCTCATAAGCCCTGCCTGGTGAGCACCGGTGTGTGAGCTAGTTCTGAGTAAGGTGTTTTGAGTACTGCAAACTTGGTGCTCTTAGAGAACAGAGCAATTGACGTGTGTGGGTGTTGCATGTTATCATTTCATTCCTCTAGATGCCTCTTTGCTTTCCTTGCACTAGGAAATGTGGATTCTTTGGGTGTTACCTGACAGCTCCCTGGCACTGATGTTTCTCCTAACTGGAAAAACTCGGGGAGAGCAAAGCTCTTCTGGAAAGGAGAAAGTTACTGGAAATAGTGTCACAGAAAATGAGGTGGAATACACAACGCTGGAACTTTGGAAAGGTTTCCTGAAACTGCCCAGTCTTTAGAAAAAGAATCACAGTGAATGTAAAATATGTAGGTACTGAACTGGGCTGAAGGAGCTGGAGACTTTGCTTGCACTAAGTGAGGATGAGGATAATTGTCTGATTTGTCTGGAAGGTTAAATCTCTTAAGAGCAGTCTCTCTTTGAGCTGAAGATAATCCAGCATTTAGAGTAGGTCACTAGGACAGGTAGTGCCAAATAACTGTGTCAGTTTCCTTGAAATGGCTGAATGCAAAACAGGGAAAATTCAATGAACTAACAGTGAAAAACTCAAATTACTTTCTTTATACGTTTTCATGTGGTTAAACCTTTTCTCAATTCCTTTGGCCATTACCATGTCAGAAGTCAGAAGACACAGTGAACCTTTAGTTCTAAAGAGGGATCCAGAAGTTTGCTGGAAGTCCTGAGCATACCCTAATGGCCTGCTTTAGATTGTTAAGAAAATTACTGTTGGGTGAAAGTCAATTGGCAAGGAATGGGTTTTGTTATATTTTCCACTTTTTCCTTACCTAAACATTGCCGCTCTTAAATCTTTATGGAAGCACGACTGCTATGTTGAGGTGCCCTTTTACAGTAGTCACTTTTGCAATAACCATTTTCTCCCTGAGTGAAAAAGTTGTATCTTTGCTAGATACAACTCACAGACTTGGGAAAGGCTGTCCCCATTTGATAATCTGTCACTTGCAAATGATGGGCTTAATAAATACATTATATTCTTAGGACCTGGGAGGATTGTGAAAGGCACAGAACATAGGTGTTGAAAACTTAAAAAAAATTTTTCTGGCTAAAAATCATAAAATTATAGAATGGTTTGGGTAGGAAGGGACCTTAAAGGTCATCTTGTTCCACTCCCCCTGCCATGGGCAGCAAGACACCTTCCACTAGACCAGGTTGATCAGAGCCCCATCCAACGTCTCCTTGAACACTTCCATAGATGGGGCATCCACAGCTTCTCTGGGCAACCTGTTATGGAGCCTTTCCACCCTCACAGAGAAGAATTTCTTCCTAACATCTAATCTAAACCTATTCTCTTCTACTTTGAATCCATTTCCCCTTGTCCCATTACTAGATGCTCTTGTAAATAGTCTATCTCCATCTTTCTTGTAGGCTCCCTTCAGATACTTGAAAATTTACTAATGTGTAAATGCTTATATAAAAAAAATAGCTGCGTTTGGTTCATAATTTTACAATTTTAAAAAATGTGGAAGTGGTGGCAAATTAGGGACTGTTGGAAAGGATCAAGAGGTATGGTTATGAAGAAACAAATGGAGTATGCTTTTCAAATTAAGTTTATTGGATTTTTGTGAAGTGTGTAGTCAAGCCTCTTTCTGCTCCTTAGATAGAGGGTTTGTGACTAGAACAGCTTGATTTGCATTGGATGCAAAATAGCATTTGCTTCCTCTGGCTCTGAAATGTAGTTGGCTCTGGAGGGAAGCCAAGCAGCCACTGTGTGCAGCAAGGGCACCTGACAGATGAGGCTCTGAAAGACACAGCATCCCTTTAAATCTGCTGAGGACATTCAGGACCTGAGGAGGGAGAGTGACTGCATGGCAAGAAACACAAGCTAAGGCCATCATGGGATACATCAAAGTCACCACCAATTTTTTCCACAGTTGAGAATACATTTAAAATAAGGTAAGACAGCTGTGTCTTACAAAGTCCAGTGACTCGGGAGTGAGTCCAGAGAAGGGCAGTGGAACTGGTGAAGGGTCTGGAGCACACATCCTAGGAGGAGCTGCTGAGGGGTACAAGGTTGTTTACCCAGGAGGAAAGGGAGACTCAAGGATGGCATTTTCAGTCTCTACAACTGCCTGAAAGGAGGCTGTAGCCAGGTGAGTGTCGGCCCCTTCTCCCAGGCAACTAAAGATAGGACAAGAGGACACAGCCTTAAGCAGTACCGGGAGGTTCAGGTTGGACATTAGGAAAAATTAATTCAGAGAAAGGGAGATTAGACACTGGGATGGGCTGCTCAGGGGGTGGTGGAGTCGCTGGAGGCGTTTAAGGAAAGACCGGACGTGGCGCTCGGTGCCGTGGGTCTGTTTACATGGCGGCGTTCGGTCACGGGCTGGACGCGATGACCTCAGAGCGATTTTCCAACACCATCGATTCTGTGACTCGGAGGCTCACGCAGGTTCATCTTTGAGTTAGGACAGGGATTTGCCACGGAAAGGCGGCAGTCGCTGCAGCCCGGCCGCGCAGTACCGCAGGAAGCAGCGACTCCCCGGCCTCCGGCGTGAGGCGGCGCGGCTGCGGGGCCGGGCCGGGGGCGGGGCGCGCCGCGGTTGGCGGCGGCCGGCACGTGGTGGGGCGGGGAGCGGGCACCGGGAAGGGACGCGGCGCCGCGGGTGAGGGTCCGCTGGGGTAAGGGGTGGGCGGCGTTCCCTCGGTGCTTTTCCTGCCTGCTGCTGCTGTGGCGCTCTGTGTGCAGCCGCTTTCCCAGGCGGCGCCGCCGTGCTCCGGGCCCGCGCTGCCGCCGGGGCGAGGGAGGCCCCGGGCGGGTGCCGGGGGCGGCGTGGCCCGGCCTGGCCCGGGGTCCATCGGAGCGCTCGGTGCCGCCGTGGGCGCGGGGCTGTTCGGGCGGGGAGGGCACGGAGCAGCAGCGGGGCCCGGCCGCCGCCACCTCTGAGGCCGGGCGGGCCGGCTCCTGTCTGATCTGAGCGGCCGGAGGCGCCGGGGGGCGGCCGCGATGGGCCCACAGGTGGGGCGGGAGAGGGGATCTGGAGAGCTTCCCAGAGCTCATCGCTGTGTGCAGAGGAGGCGCGGACAAGATACGGCCCGGCTCCATTCCGTGGTGCTCGGTGGCGGGGCAGGGGCCGTGGGTACAGACTGAAACACGGCGGGTCTCTGAGGCCATCGGAAGCGCCAGGTGTGGAGTGAAGGTGGCCGAGCACTGGCACAGCTGGGCCAGAGAAGCTCCTGCGGAGTTTCCATCCCTGGAAACATTGGAAGGACGCCTGGGCATGGGCCTGGCTAGCTGGCTCCAGGTGGCCCCGCTTTAGCAGGAGGTTGGTCCAGATGGGCTCCAAAGGCTCCTTCCGACCTCAGCTGTTCCATGGTAACGCGCTTCGGTGACGCTGTAGCACATATTAAATCTCCATTGCCACTCAAATAAGAACTTGCTATTTGTAACATCCATAATAGCAGAGCTGTTCGGTTTGCTGCACTGTTCTTACTTGACGTTATTACAAGCTGAATGAGTTTTGAACAGGAAAACTGAGCAAGGGAAGTTTTGTGGCATTAATTCCTCGCCTCTGTATGGTGTTTCCAAGCGGTGATCCAGGGTCCTGCCACAAACGATGTAACAAGTGCAGTGAAATCTCAGTGTCATGTGTACAGCAATTCCCCTTTTCTATTGCTTCCATTTTGCACAGTGAAGTTTGGATGAATTTGGATGAAATGCTGGAAATAGCTAAAGTTGTTATAATCAAAGAGAGCTATTTCCTTGAGAAAAATTGCACAGATAATGCAACAAGCATTTCAAGACAGTAGGACAATAAAAAGACCATTATTGTAGGAAATGTTTGTAATTATGTTTTTAAAACCATGTGACCTGTTGTTTTGATTTTTTGTTTTGTTTGTTTTTTAAGCAGGCATTTCGAAATCAGCTAAAATGGTTTTAAAGAAGAAGAAGGAAATTCAGGTGGATGCATTTTTTCTTGATCACCATCAGCTTGAAAAACTTCAGAGTAAGTATGGTGTTTTTTTCTGAACTAATGTGTGCTTTCTCTTGCCTTTGAGTAGTTACTGAAATTGATCTGTTTTTTTGCTTGTTATGTTTCATTTCTAGTGGTTTTGTTTTGTGAGTTTTAGGTGTGTTTGCTCGTCTGTGGTTTGTTTTTGTTGTGTAATGACAATGACTTCTTACCTTGGCAGAGTCAAAAAAATCCTTTAGAGCATTGTGGCTTTGGTTTGAAAACTCTTGACTTTGTTTTATCTGCAGTGTGAAGGTAGTAGAAGGTCCTATTTGTAATCCTACTTGTAGGCCTGTAATGCAGTGATATCTGGTGTGTTAGCCTTAATATGTGGGATAACACTGAATTTCCAAGAGTTACAGAATGATTGAAGTTGGAAGGGTTCTCTGGAGGTCGCTTTCCCAGTCTTTGTGTCTTCTGTAGTTAATTTGTTTTAAAGCTACTGTTCAAATGGTGTTTTCTATTGTGGGGACTTTTTTGTTTGATGAGGGAAGCTTCCAGTGATATTTACTGTAAAACCCTGAAAATGAAGTAATACAAGATTTATATGCTAAAGTTACTATGAGGGAGCGCTGGTGAGGTCCCACCTGGATTGCTGATCCAGTTCTTGGCTCCCCAGTACAAGAATAATATGGAGAGACTCCAGCTAAGGGCTAAAATGTTGAAGGGCCTGGGACTCATTGGCCTGGTGAAGAGAAGGCTCAGGGGAATCATAGCAATGTGTAAAAAATACTTGAAGGGAGGACATAAGGGAGGCAGAGCCAGCATTTCTTCTGTGCTAAATAGTGACAGGAAGGCATGGGCACAAACTGAAACACTAAAGATTCCCTCTAAACATCTATTTTAATGTGAAGGGAAACACTTTATTAATGTGAGGGTGACTGAGGACAGGCACAGCTTCAATAGGGAGGTTGGGGAGTCTCCAGCCTTGGAGGTATTCCAAAGCCACCTGGCCATGGTCCTGGGCAGCCAGCTCCAGGTGACCATATTTAAGCAGTGGGCTTGGACCAGGTGACCCCCAGAGGTCCCTTACTATTGTGTTCCAGTGAAACTGATATTTTACATTTGTTAGGGGAAAAAAAAAGTGTTAAGGTGTTAGGAGACTTAAGGGTTTGTGGCATCAATAGGTTTACTGGAACTGGAAAAAAACCTAAGAATCAAGCAGTCATTTCTTCTTCTTATAAATGATGTGTTATTTATACTGCTTGTTGTAATTACTTTATAAAAAGATATTCTTCTTCCAAATGTAGGGTTTTCAAAGGCTGAAGAGCAAAATCTGGCATCTCTGCTTGTGCACTGTGCAGAGCTGAGAAATGGCATCCAGCAGATCCAGTCTATTAAACAGGTACAGTTTCACTGTTGGAAATGTGGCTTTTGGTAACTGAGAGCGTGTCCTGTGCACTGTTAATGGCAAATACAGCTCTAAAATAAACTCCTAATGTTTTCTACATCCCTGGAAACACAGGAAAAACAGCTGCACATGCATCAGGTAGAAATGCAGTTCTAGTACTTTATTAGCAAGGGCCTACTGAAAATGGGGGAAGGCAAATGACACCAAGTTTATTATTTTGTGGGCATTTTTTTTAGAGGTGTTCTTAGAACATTATTTGAACTTGAAACTCAAAGGGGAATGGTAAAGAGGGAGACAGTTTTGTGCCATATGCTTGGATGAGAGGGAAATCTGCCACTGTTGAAAATGATATATCCAGAGTTTTTTCTTCATCATGTGTTCTTTTGATTACAGATTATGCCACTGGTGAAGCAGATGGATCAGAGTTCTGCAGGTGATCCCATGGTTAAAGCTTGTTTGGATGTTTTGGGGGAGACATATTTTTCACTGGGTGCAAAGAATCCTTTGAAGAAAGTATTGGCAAGGTAAAAGATTGAGTAGTTAGCCTTCATTTTTTTAATGTTTTCCTTATCTCTAAGTCAGTAATTTGTAATTCACTATAAATTGCTGTAACTTAATTATGAAAATTTGCAATACTTAAAATGTGCATATGTACAGTTTTTCTTTCTAAGTTAAAAATCTTAATTATAAATAACATATTATTGGATAACTTCAAAGTGAAGCATTGTTTTGGCCCATTTCATTATTGGAAAGACAACACAGTGTGTAATTAGCAGTTTGAACTTTAAAATACAATGTTAGAATAGAAATTTAATACGCAAAGTCTCAGCTTTGTCAATAGAAGATGGTTCAGAGGATTCCTAACTAAATTGTGGTTTCTTGTGCCTATTTTTATTGCAATTATAGTTTTTTTATTGCACAATTATTGCTGTATTTCTTTAATGAATTTTTTTATAGCCTCAGCATTTTTTAAGATCTGGTGCTGAGCTGCCTTCCTTTCTTTGTCTGAAAACATTCCCTGTCCCACTGAGATGCAGGGGCTTCCATCCTGGATTTGGTGGCAGCCATCCCCAAGCTGTGCACCCCTCTGACAGGTTTTCTAGCTGCAAACTGAAAATGTGCATGTTAATTTTAAAACAGATGATGTTTTCATGCAGGAAGTAACATCTGTGTATTGGAGTTTTAGTTGACATGGATTTTGGTGCAGTGAATGTTACAATACCTCAGGAAAACCGAGCTAAGTGTGCTGTTTCTTCATGTTGCAGTTCACTGAATGGTCTTCCTGGACATGTGATGGTGCCAGCTGTGCAAAGCTTTGTGTGCTGCCTTCGGGAAGAGCTGAAAACCACAGATGTGTATTTGTACAGAAAAGTGCTGGACAACCTGGCTTCCTGTATGGAGGACTTCAGCTTAGGTGCAGTGACATCAAGTGTTCCTCTGGTTAAACTTGCTCAGCACTGGGGCCACACCTGATAGTGATGTTGGCAGTTATGTAAAATAGATAGTGCTGGCTAGTACTCAGCACTTAAAATGTATTTTCTTTCCTCTAGGTAGAGCCTGTATTAAGAACCTGTTTGAAGAAGGTAAAGTCACATTTATAGTAAAATATGCTTCACTGCACATTACTGTGGGAGGGTTGTGTGTGGAGAAGAGTGACATGAAGCAGGCATGGAGATCTATCAGATCTGATCTCCTCCTGGCTAATTTTCAAAAAACTAGTAGCCTTAAATGGTACTTTTTTGTGAAAGACAAGACTGATTCATACCTTTAATTTCCAGGGGTCAGTTTTGCTTTACTGGGCATCCCTGATACAAATCTGAGTAGCAGTGAGCAATTGTGGTAGGGAGAGTCAATATCTCACAGATGAGGCCAAGTAGATTGGAAACTTGTTTTGTATCAGGTTGTTGCAAAGCAGTTTGAGATTTTGTTTTAACATTGCTTGTGTTTGTCTGTACTGAAATACCAGTTCAATTTGTTGGTGTAATGCAAGAATCACCACTGTATGGGTAACTATTCATTGCAGCTGGGTATGTGTGATGTCTTGAGATGTATGTGTGATGGCTTTGCTGGAAATTTTCTGTTCTATTTCTCTTGTAAGTAAATTTATACCATAATTATTTTCACTAGTTCTTCAGTTTCTGCAGAAGTTGCTGCTTGACTTACAGGAAGAAAACAGGCAAGTGAATTCAATTGATGCTCTGTTTTATCTGGTTTTATTTTACTCTTGCAAGATAATTTGGTTTGGTTGAAAATATCACTTTGGTAGCCATACATTGATGAAAGATAGAAATATTATTTTACAGTGGTGCAGATTTTAAATAAAAACTGATTGATTCTTTTATTTTGTGGCAATATGATAATATAATAGAGGTAAGGCAATGATACTGTTAGAGCTGCTACTAAGGGAGGCCTTTGAGTTAAGGTTTTGCTATCTGAATTGTGGCTAAAGAGTGAAATTAGTAAATGTAAAATTCAGGTAGAGTAAAACTCTTTCATGTTCCATGAGTGTTTAATTCAGTATTGATATACTTGACATTTTCCAGCATTTCATTAAGTGAAGCAGCTTCATTGTGGTCTCTCATTCTGAACTGAGAGGAGAGGGGCACTTAATGAAGTGCTTTGTACACTGAAAGATTAGATACTTTCTGCCTTCATGTTAGAAGAAAGTCAAATCATAGAAATGTCCTTCATACATGGAGGAACTACTTGAAAAATTAGAAAAGAGCAGCACTGCATTATGTTGGCCTTTTTGGAAAGTTTCTGGTAAAGTTCAGTTCTGCTCAGGCAGAATAACATGAATGAAAGTTTGTCACAGGAACCTGCAGAAAATGTAGCACAATTTGTCATTTTCATTTGTTAACTTCATTTTAACAAACAACCCTTGAGTCTGCTCCTTGTTTTCCTGTAGTTACCTATTGATCAACTCAAGCAATACATTAGTTTTCACCATTAATCCTATCTAAAGTTGGCAGAAGGTGGTTCTCTGGGGATGGTGAAGAATGATTTTAATTTGTTTTTTGTGTGCTTACTTGTCTCTTTATTTTTCCACAGAAAGAATCATGGAAATCGTATTGTTCAGACTCAGCTGATGCACGATTTACTGATAGCCATTAAAGTTTCAATGATGCTTATACAGAAATTGCAAGAAAATATCCAGGGAAGTCTTTGGAAAGACAGTGAATCTTCTGTTTGGCAAAGTATGCGTAGTTTACTGAAAAGTTGCACAAACTTCCTAATGGATGGTAAGTTTAATAACATTAAAACCGTGATCTTTTCATTAACCTGTTGTCTTTGTAGTAAGCAACCTGTAGGTATAAAACTTATTTTACCTTGCATGGAAATTGAACTACTGAAATCAATGTGAGTAAGAGCAGTAGTTGTTTTTTTGGTGAGCTATGAGTTGTAGGTGGCAGTTTTAGAGTGTACAGTTTAACTTGTCCCACTACAAATACCAAGATTAATGCTGTTATTAATAATTCAAAAACTAACAGAAATGCTTTTGAGAGTCACCAAATGTCTGTGCCTACCAGAAATATCTACACCTCCATGAAACATGCTGTCAGAACTATTTATGGGCACACCATAATTGATAGTGTTTTCTTTTCTAAAAACATACAGATGTTTTTATGTAGTAGAATTTAACATGTCAGTAGTCTCTGCCACAGCCCTCCTTGCCTTAGTGGGCAGTCCTGTGTTTTCTTCTGTTAAAGATATTAGCAATTTCTTATTACACTGGAGGATCAAGTTATTAATATTTGCTATCCAAGTGGGCACTGCAGATTTGTGATGGTACAACTAACTACAAGTAGCCTAGCAAAATTCAATGCCATATTTTATAATTTTGCCCTGCAGTTCTAGCACTCAGTGTTTGCTGCATTCTAATGTACAGTATCTCTGCTGTGTAGCAACGCTCCTGCAGACTGTTCAGACTACCTCAGGACTGGCTGTTGTTCTCTTCACCAGAGCTATGTATGAGCCAGTTGAGGAATTACCGTCATTGGTAAGTGTTTCTTGGCTGAAGACTGTGCAGTATCATGGTGTTGTTACCCTGTGCTGTCAGTGTTGTCTGGAGGCTTTGCTGATGCACATACCAGGACTTGCCAGCCTCTCTCAGTCCTTAGCTGGAATGTAGTCCTTTCTTCTCTCCTTGCTATATGAAGTAGTAAGACTTGGGCTTGGAATTTGACAAACACACTATTTACAACAAATCCCTTCAGATCTTCTAAGCTATGCATAAAACAGGTTATGTGCTGTGCTGAGGTGCTGTGATGGGTGTGTTTTGGTGTTGCAGATCAGTGGCTTGCTGCTTGGGACAGTGGAACACTCGGGTGTGCCAGTGTGGTTCCTGAGGAGCTGTGGGGTTCTGTGCGCGCCACGACTCCCGGGCTCGGTGCTGCTCTTCCTTTGCCACGGAGCCCTGGCTATGCTGGATTGGAAAAATGGCAGCATGGGTGAAAATGGAGAGAAGCTGTTGTTAGATATTGCATCAGTCTTGCTGTCATTGAGTTCAGAGTAAGTTTGTGTTCTGTGTTGTTTCATGTTTTCTAACTCTATTTTTGCATGACTCCTGTGGTCCTGGTGGAATATCTCTGTTTTCAGTGTAATGATAATAGGTTCTGTCAAAAATGCAGTCTTTTTAATATATTCATAAAAGCTTTGTAAATTTGAAAAAATATATTGATGTTGCATGTGTAGTTCTAAGTTTCAGTTTTTCTTGCATGCTAAAATTTTGTTTTCTGACATGAATGGGATAAATTTATCAATTCCCTTATGGTTAAGGTGTGTCAGGATCAGTTCTTATGTAGACAGATAAACTTCAGTTTCAGGACATCACGTCCTCTCCTGCTGAAAGTTCAGAGGAAAGCAAAGTGTGCCAGTGCATGGAATACTTGAAGTAATATGAGTTTTATTTGTCTTTTTTTTCCTGGCTGCTTGCATCTAAGGGCCCACCAGCACGATTGGATTGGAGATTAAAATGTGCATTCAGTTCAGTCTTTGATTGTGCCTTGGAGATCAGTTTTGTGATCTTGTTTTTGCACATAGGATACTCAATTCTCATGGTTTTATATGGCAGTGAAATTTTGTCCTTACGTTTTCAAGAAGCATGCAACGTCATAATGCTGCTCAAATGTTAGCAGGTGCATACTAATTTTTTTTGTTTTATTGTTGTGGAGCTTGTGTGGTTTCTTTTCCCCATTGTTAGGGGGTTTAGCTGCAACCACTTAATAGCACATCAGGTAACTAAGCATGTACTTGGCAACATCCAGTTGATTACTTCTGTGTTCATTCCTTTTCCTCCATGAATGTGTTGAGTCTCCTAATCTGTTTTCATGTAAGGTAAATGAATGTGATGAATAGTTATTCTGAAATAGAAAATGTATTTTTAAAAACTACTGATAAATGAAGATAATGAATTTTTTTTTTGTTTGTTCTTTTTAAAAGGTTAAAAGAACCCAGCATGGCAACATCTTTGTCTAGAATTCTTGTTATTTGGACTAATTCAGCACTGGCTGCCCTTGTTTCAGGGTCTCCAGATATAAAACTCAAACTTAATGGGAGCTCTGATATAATTGGGAAGCTGCTGGAATACATTTATACACACTGGGACCACCCTCTGGATGCCATCAGACACCAAACCAAATTGATTTTCAAGCATCTTCTTCAGATACACCAAACCACCATTGCTGGATCCAATGGAAAATCAGACCCATTCTTTGCAAGGCTGATAAAGCATTTACTGAGCTTGGATTGGCATGTAAAAGGGAAATATGCTTCTCTTGGCTCTCTGGTGGAATGTGTGGGCACTGAAAATATACTGCAGTTGGACAGGACAATTCCAGTGCAGATCCTGGATGTGATGAGTGATCAATCTCTTGCACCTTATGCCAGTGATCTTCTGGAAACCATGTTTACAAATCACAAGGCCCATTTTACTTTGAGTTTTCAGAAGGGCACCTGGATTGACCAGTGGCACAACATCTGGGTTTCTCCTCTTCTGGTAATACTGTGTGAGGGGAACCATGACCAAACTACTTATATAATAGATTACTATTTACCAAAATTGCTCAAATGTAACCCTGACAGTCTGAGCTACATGATAAGAATTCTTCAGGCCTCTGCAGATGCTAATCTGGGTAAGAAAATAAACTCTGTATTTGTAATTATGATTGGATTAAAAAAAATCGTAACCATGTGATTTCTGGTCTATTATTATTGTTAAAATTAATTTGGAAGAAAAATTCCAGTTGCTTATTATTGCTATTAGTATTTCAAGGTGAAAGTCATGATAATTATAAGTGTGTCTTTGTGCCATGAGCAAAATCCTTCTGTGGGTACCTTATGGTTCTCTTTACCAGGGTTTGTTAGGTTTATGTATTTTCTACTACTGTTTTTCTTTTTTAAGCAGGTGTGTCCAGTAACAGATGTTTTTTTTTTTCTTGTAAATATGTGAATACGAGATTTATGATTCTCTTGTTTTGGAGTAATTTAGTGGACTCTAAAATAATGGCATTGAGACCTCACAAGGTCTTTTTGTCATATGACACATTTGTAATGAAATTTTTTGGGATTTAGAACTAGTTTAATCTATAGCAGCACAATCTTTTGGGATTTATGGAGTAGAAATAAAGAGGGGGTGGGTCCATGTGTTGAAAGTATCGGGATTTCTGATGAGCACTGCGAATAGTACATTGCTTCTATTAATCAAACAGTAATTATTACTGGTTTTCATTTTCCTTAGGCTCTTGCAGAACTAGAGGAGCTCTTGGAGCATTAATGGCCTGCTTGAGAACAGCCAGGGCTCATGGACATCTGGAACTTTCAAATATCATGAGCAGTGGTCTTGTATCCACTGAGTGTATAAAACAGGGTCTGGTTCATCAGCACAGCCAGGTAAAGGACAGCCATTTATGTATCCTAAAAATTAGAATAATTGCTTTGGTCCTGATTACTGTGGTAGTGTTGTATTAAAGCAAAGGTGTCATTATAGGTGTCAGTAACTCTTTTGTGCTGAACTTTTAAATATCTTTCAGGTTTGCATTGATGCTTTAGGTTTGCTCTGTGAAACCCATCGTACTACAGAAATTGTGTCTCTGGAAGAAATGCAGCTAATTCAATTTTTTATCCTGTACAACTTGAACAACCAGTCTCCTTCTGTAAGGCAACAGATCATTTCTCTGCTGAGAAAGGTAATTTCAAACTATGAGCAATGTCTAACATGCCTCTTATTTTAGTTATAACTCCCTTTTAAAGGAAATAATGAGTATGTTACAAAGTTGCTCATTGGAAAGAGTAGAAGCTTTAAGGCCAGGAGTATGCTTTATGTATTACCCAACTGAATGGTGTTAAGTCATCACAGGCAAGGATGGCTTAAACAAAATATTAAGTGGCAGAGGCAGGGTGACTTCATGGGTGGTGGTGGGTGTTGCTTGACCTGCCAGCCCCTGCACACTTTGCCAATAGCAAAGCAATGTGCCCTGGAGTCAGCAGTGAGCCTTGTGTTGCCTTTGCTGGGGCCTAAAGCTGTGCTTCCATGGACTTGTCACACCTCAGGCAAATTCAGTCACTTCGTCACCCTCAGAAACCTGACCTGGAAAACAAAGTAGAAGAATATTCACTATGATGTGATTGTGCCATTACAGTCTGCAGGGAATGAGTCTCTCCGTTTGGTGGAAGTTGCCAAGGTCACATGTAGCTCATGGTAGAAGGATGGGGATAAAATGAGGAACCATGCATGTATAAAGAACATATTGGAAGATGTTTATGGCAAAAGAAGGCAGTGTGGAAGGAGAAAATAATTAATTTGAGAAGGGAGAAAAATGAGGGAGTCAGTTTGGCAAAACCAAACGAGAAGTCCCATCTCTTTCCTTTCCTACCTGGTGCAGACTGAGGAGCATGGGATGGAAAAGTTGTGCTAGATGGGAGTGTGATAAGGAAGGAAATACTACTTATGGGCGCTAAAAAAGGTGGAGGAAGCACTTCTGAAGTGAGTCAAACTCTAAGGGACACTGAGGCTGTAGAAATTATCTGCATTGAGTGTTTTTATAGATGAATTCAGTTCCACAAAAATGAGGCAGGAGGAGAAGGCTTGGCATGAATTTAAGGAGGGAGATGGAAGAAGGTTTTGGAGGTGTAGAGGGAGGAGAGAAGAAATTTGTCACAAGAGAGGTGGGAAGCAAAACCTTGGATTTAGAGTGAAGAGAGGAGGATCTGTTTTGTGTTATGCTGTATGCAAACTTCCTAAAAATTATAAGCAGTGTGATTTGGAAAATAAGCTGAAAATCTACCTTTCCCTGATTTCAATGTCAATGATTCTTGTCTCACCTATGTTTTCTTTTGTTTTAAAAGTTATTTTGCAGGATACAAGAAAGTTCTCAAGTGCTTTATAAATTGGAGCAAAATAAAACCAAGCAAGAGTTAGTTGAGAAGTCAACGAAAATGCCTCCTTTAAGGACTTTGCAGCAATACAAAGTAAGTAGACTGCTAGAGATGCAGGTAATAGAGGGTGGGGATAGCACTTCTGAGAGTTCTTTGTTCCTGACTATCACTGGGTAAGTTAGGCACTCTGTGTTAGGCAATAGTTCAGTGCAGAAATAGAAAAAACCTATGAAGTCAAACAGTACTGGGGAGCTTGTCCACTCTGATGCTCTTGAGCAAGTTTATTTTGACTAAATATGCTGTTGTTGATGAACTGAATGCCCATTGATATTTGGAGGGTGCCTTTAAGGTAAATTTGGTTTGAAACCAATAAAGGTAATGAGGGATTGCTCTGTGATGTGCATTAAAACAGCAGTGAGTGAGGAACAGCTGGAGATGTACCCTCAATCAAAAAAAAAAAAAAAAAAATTGGGCAAATGTCTTGTCATCTGTTGGCCATTTAGTAGTGAGCTTTAAATGATGTGTGTTATTGGGATTAAAATAGAGATCAGTTGAGCTTCAGTCTTTTTCTAGGTCTCCAGAATAATCAGTGAGTGAGAGAATGAATGACAAGAGCTTTAGCATGAAGACTTCTTCTGTATTTGTCCTTTTTATCTTATTTAAGGGCTCACATCATCAGTATCTTTGTGCCAATCTGTTCCTTGAGTTCTGCTTTTCTTGGTCAGCTAATTTTCAGGATTAGATACAATGGCTGTCTTTCTGTGGGCCTGAGGAAAGGAAACTGTTCTATTTAAAAACCCAAATGATCGTCCAGCCTTCCCTGTACTCTAAGAAACAAGAAACTGTCTGCACTGTGAATGTTGGCCTCCTGTTTTTCCAAAATTAACTGTAAGGTCATAATTTTTGGGGTAAAGCAGAATGTCCTGAGTTCAGTTACTTAGGCTTTTCTTTGTAGGGCAGCAAGTAAACAGTCTTAATTTTTTTCCTGCAATTTTTTTTCCCCCAGGATTTCATGTCATCTGTATGTGCCAGACTTTTTGAGGTATTGTTTCCTGGTTCATCGCACCCAACCAGGTTTTGTGCACTGAGTATTTTGGAATCAATAGCAGAAATATTTTCTGTTCCAAAAGGTAAGATTTCTAATTTATAGACTTTAATAGACTGTAGGAATGGGAGGTATTGAAGAAATGTCTTTTATGCCAGCTAGTCAGTTTCTGTCAAAGGGTATTCTTAGTCCTTTATTTCTATGGCATTTCCTGGACTGCTTTTGTTTTACCTCAAGGGAGGATGGTAAGTTTTTATGGAAAAAGGAATATTGAAGTAAATGCTACTAATTGCCTGTTGCATGTCTTCTATAAATTTAGATTTTACTGCATAGCCTGTTTTTTAGGAAGGCTTATTTTTTTTTTTATTATGAGGAAAATGTCTGGGCAAGTGTCAATCATTTGGTAACTTCTCTCCTTTTTCCTGCTCATATATCTTGATAGCTTGAAATGCTGAATTGAGTAAAAACTCTTGGTTGAAAAATATTGCATATCCTCCTGATACTATGCTAAATAAAATCCAGTTTTATTGTCCAGTTAATGATGTGCTGATGTTATTTTAAGTTTTCTTCATGATTTAATGGCAGTCTTAATTCAATAAGTATTTAGAGCTTTGGGGTATTGATTGTCTTGCTAAATCTTGTCTCTGGATCACGCGGTCAACATAAAAATATGTTTCAGTCCTAAATTGTAACCTTTTCTTTAAAGAAATTAGTTGTCTAATATTAAAGTTGATTTTGAGAGGGAATAAAATGGCCATCTTGCTAAATAATTTCTCAAAACCACTTGATAAATGAACACAATGTTATTGTTATGAGTATGTAGTATATTATTACTGTTGTTTTTAAAACCAGAAAGTTCTCCTCAGTTGTTTATAATAGCAGCTGAGGGTTTTGTAGATTGGACATTACTTCTATAAAGGCAATTCAGCTGTTGTATTCTGTGCTGTATTATGGTGCAGTTGTTTACATCCTAAAATTTCTGCCTTCTTTACAGCATTAGGTCAAATCACCAGAATTCACAACTCATTTATATCTAAATTAAAACCAGAAGAAATTGTAATGGCTTACATTTTAAGGGATTGTTCCTATGACAAAATAACTCAAAACACCAAGTGCCAAAATACACCGAAGCTTTCAACCACTTTATTGAAAGGAATTATTTTCTAATATTACATACTTACAGGAAAAGAGTTTTTAAGCAAGACTAAATAAAAGGTTTTTTAATGCTAAATTTAAAGGGAGTAAATGGGTTCTGGTTTTGGCAACAAGTTATTTTCTGTATTACTAAGAGTAATTTTTCTAAATAAGGTAAGCCTTTTTTTTTATTCCTAACAATGTTAAATATGGTATTTTAAAACCTATTAAGAGAAATAATATTAAAATAATAATTTGGCTAAAATTTAATGCTTCTTTTAGTATAGCAAAGCAGAATGTGAGGAGAGTGCTTATTCTGGAAAGAGTTACAGCACAACTATCTAAGGCTTTAATTTCTTTGAACAGGCCAGGCACAAGTTTTCCAGCTGGATCAGGAGATGGATTCTGCTCGTGTCCAGACTCTGATCCAGTGTTTTGCCAGTACTTTTGAGGAAGTAAAAATTCTGGCATTTAGACTTCTGATGAAACTACGTGATGTTGCATTGAATTTACAGGTATGAACTTGAAGAGTTTAGAGGGAGTCATTTTGTGGAAGATGGATGTTGTGTAGTACACCAGGTGCTTGTGTTAGGTACAGAGCAGGAATCCTGAGCCTTAGAAGCCAGTCCAAGCTGCCTGCAGCAGTGTTCATCACTAACACCTTCTGTATAATTTTACGCAGCTGCTGCCCTTGCCTATGGAGGCTTGTTTCACTAATGGATGGAGGAGTTTGGGAAGTTCTTTGGGTATGACTGTGAACTGTCAGAAAAATAGTTAATGCAAGCACTTGGCTTACTTGTGACTTATCTTTCTAAATGATTGGGGCATTTTAACTTGGTTTCTCTTGTACTTTTAGGAAATGCAGCTCCCTGTTTCCTTTCCTTTCTAATTGATCTCAGGTTTCATTGTCTGATTGGTTTTATTGATTTCTGACAAATTTTGCCCTTTGAATTGATACTGATTTGTCTGTAATAACTTGATGAAAATTTATTTTAAAATTCATTAGTACAGATGAACAAATACTGCTACCAAGTAAATTGTGCTTCTCTTTAATGTCCATTAGCAGATAAAACACATTAACTTGAAAAAAGAAATTTCCTGTGAGGTGCAGTGTAATTGAACACTGCTTTGTAAATGGCTGTCCCCATCCTCAATGTCTATGTAATTGTATCCTTGCTAAATACATGCACATGCATGTTTTGAGTGTAAGGTCATCAGTGCACAAAACAAGTGTTTCTCAAGAAATATGTACCAGCAAACTTAATTAAAAGCAGGTTCTCAGATTCCAGGGTTGTAAGAAGCTTAATTAAATCAATCTGGAAGCTCAATTAAATGAGCAATATTACTGATTTGGTTTCTTTTCAGGGTTCTGAAAATCTAGATCTTCTGTTCCAAGCAGCAATTGATCTTAGCACAAGCACCAAGCCATATGATTGTGTCACTGCTTCATATTTGTTGAACTTTTTAGTATATCACAAAGGACTGCAGCACATTTGTTTAGGAAAACGGCTTGAGCATAACCCCCAGCTGGATGAGAGCACATCAGTGAGTACAGTGGAGAAGAACACTTTGGCAGGTAAGATTTTGAGGAAAGTTTTTTTTATATTGGTTGAAAGTTTGCTGCTTTTCAATAAGGCTTTTGGTAGGAGGGTTAGTAAGATAGGCTTATTTCCAACAGGATTTTAAGTATATTGTATTTTGCTGTTAAGAAGCCATGTTCTTTAGTAAGATCTCCATCTAGTCCTGTTGGTGTTGAGGCTGTTGAATATTCTATAAGATGGCTTTTGTCATTTTTTTGAGCAGTGACATTTGAAAGTGCTGTGGAGGCCCAGGCAGTGAGCCTGGTGAAGCTGGGTGCATAAAGCACAGGGAAGAGCCCTCTGCTTCCCCTGAGAGCTCACTCACCCAGGGGGAAGGCAGCTGTAGTTAGTCTGTGTTTCAATACTTGATGTTTGCAACCCTGCCTCTTGGAGCTCTGTTCACCTGGCCCCATTTTTCTGTGTGATTTGCAGTCCTGTGAATACACACCCACAGTAATGAAGCTTTGTTGACATACAGAATCATTTTCTTTGGTTAAGTGTCCCTGGATGAAAGATAACAGGGCTCTAGATCTGGCAGGTTTGCCAAATTTGTTCACCAAGCTTTCTCCACTTAAAGTAATCTTCAGTGAAATTAAAACACTTAAGTTCATTATTTGTAGTAAAATATTTTATGTAATTTGCAGTGAACTCATTTTTTGATACTTTTTTGTGCCATTCTTGGCTTCTCTACAGATGCCTGTTAATCCTGTCTTGATATGCAGTGAAATAACAATTTTGAGACATGGTTGTGGTTGCCGTAAGTGAAGGAAATGTGTGGGTAACCTCATGTCTCATTGCTCTGGGGCATCTGCTGCTGGTGGTGATCCATGGTTCCTCATTAGGATCTGCAGTTTGTTCTGATTCTGGCACTGAGATGTCACAAGCTATAAACAGAATTAAAATAGACACGTGTCCTTAAATTGGTCAGGTTGCTTAGTGGAAAACAAAGTTCAAATGTATAATTGTGAACTTTCAATCTTTAATATTCTGTTGTACTCATCATTGTATTATTGTGGCTGTAAGGGTGTGAAGTCTGACTTTGCAGTATGGAGTAGGTAATTCCTTGTGACTTCATCATGAGCTGTGGGATTTTCCCTGAGCATAGGATGTGGGCTGTGCTTTTCACAGCTGCCATTTGGTTCAGAGAGATAGATTAAATTGACTATAACAAATGTTGCTGGGATTTAGGTAACTGAAAATCAAGGGTAACATATTTCAATGACAAGAGAGAAGAGTATAATAAAGGAAATTGCTGTTTATATTCCATTGAATTGTTGTGTACACAGATTTTATTCCTGTTTCTTAAAGCAGACTGACTTCTTAGAAAATCAGTATATGAATGTTCAATGTAAATCTGTGCTTCAAAATATTTTAGTTATCAAGCTTTTGTTGGTGGAAGTTGAAGAAGAAATATTCCAAGCCAAGAAGTCTCTGCTTCAAGCAGCAGCATCCTTCCCCATGTATGGGAGAGTGCACTGTATAAATGGGGCTTTGCAGCAATTACCCTTCAAGTAAGTAAAACACACTAAATAAGTTGTAACTCCATATTTTAAGGAAAACACACTAAATGGAAAGCTGTAACTCCATGTTTAAATGCAGTGGAAGAGCTGTTAAGGAGAAGAGAAAATCATGCAGTATTATTTATAAGGAAATCCAGTACCTGTGGCTTTTAGAACTCTTGCTGGCTGCTGCAGTGTTTGATACTTCCTTTGTATGTGGTAAACTCAGCCTTAAAGACTTTTCAAACTCTACCCTATTCATAGTTTTCATAAATATTGTTGCAGAAGTGTTTGTAATTTTGGTTCTTTCTTTTAAATATAAAATTATTTTTAATCCATGTTTTGTTTTGGTTGTGATTTTGACTTTTTTTCTTTAAGTGACTTGACCCTGGTGTCTGAATGGAAGGAAATAGTGACCAGGCTCATTCTGATGTCATACAGCCTCTCTGCTGTGGTATCACCAGTTGTACAGAGCTCATCTCCAGAGGGTCTTATTCCAATGGACAGTGATCCAGGTAAAGAACCAAACAGAATCCCAAAACAATTATTTTCTAATCTGATGCTTCTGAAGGTCTGTTTGTCTTGCAGTCATTCAGAACTAGACTGAGCACCCCTCCCTTTCAGCTTCTCATTTTATGTCATAATTTTTGGTCACTGTTTTGATTTCTGATAAAGTTTTCTTGACTTCTTCACTAAAAAAACCCACAAACATTTGTGGAGTGCATTGTTACAGCTCTTTCAAAACAGGGGCTGTAAATTCAGTGTTTTTTCCTTGATCATTCTAATCAGCATAGAACCTATTGGTTTTTCTTTTTTAATGCTTATAGCTTTCTTCTGTACTTATGCACCCAAAATTAATTACATCAGTATAAAGAAATGGAAATAGTTTTGTCTCCTATCTTAAATATCCCTCTTGTTTAATGTGCAGAAAGTGCAGATCGCCTGCAGATGATTCTGCACGAGATACAACCACAGGACACAAATGATTATTTTATGCAAGCAAAAATCCTGAAAGAACACTGCAAAGAAGAATCTGAAAAGCTGGCTGACCAGAGGCTGATGAAAAATACTTGCATGGAAATGAGAGGTAAATCCAAGGCTATATAAGTAATTAAATCAAGGTATTTTTTATAGAGGAGTCATTTTATGTGGATGATCAGTTGGAAATTACTTGCTTGTGTAACATTTTAGTTCTTGCCTGTCAGAAGCTTGTAATCCATGGACTTGGCTTTAGAAACTGTCACAGACATGTTTTATGAAAAATCCTTTCCTTAGAATTTTTTCTCCTGAGAAGCTGAGAGGCCTCAGGAGCAAAATATAAACAATGATTGTCTGCTGCTGTGGAATGCAGCAGGTGCATCTGTGATTGGTCTCATGTGGTTTTTTCTAATTAATGGGCAATCACAGCCCTGCTGTCTCAGACTCTCGGTCAGACATAAGCTTTTGTTATTCATTCCATACTTGTTTCTCTCCTTGCTAGCCTTCTGATGAAATCCTTTCTTCTATTCTTTTAGTATAGTTTTAATATATCATCTACTTTTAATATAATATATATATATCATAAAATAATAAGCCAGCCTTCTGAAACATGGAGCCAGATTCTCATCTCTTTCCTGGTCCTGGGACCCCTGTGAACACCCCCACAATAAAATAATTAACTTCTGGAAGATTGGGATTAATCTCTCTTAAGACACAAGTGAAAATCAATTCTTTTGATATTGGCCTAGACTCTGTTGCCTTAAATGCACTGGCAGGTAATCCTGAGCACCTTTTCTATCAAGCAATGTTAATGTATTTGTTGTTGAGAAGTGTTATTGTGATTTTCCTCTCCAGTTTACACAAGGCTAGTGGAGACTATGTTAATGCAATACAACTTGTTGCATGAAATTACATAGCAGAAACTTCAGCTTGAAAGATTCTAGTGGTAAAATGTTAGGTAGTACTTGTCTGTTTTAATGAATAGCAGCTATGAAACTGAACCTTATGGTGATAAAGAAATGGTAAACTTTGGCATCTTTAGTGTGGGCCAGAACATCCATACACTTGAAAATTTAATAGTTTATGCAAGTTTTGACCTTCCTTTCCCCGGCTGCTTTTCGTACGTTGGAAATGTTTGGGGCCCCATGTTTTGTTTTTCACGAGAAGGGACAAACGCGTGCAGGTGCCGCAGTGGCCGCCAGGTGGCGGCGGCGCGTCACAAACGCGTCTGGCTTCGGGAGGCGCCCGGAGCCGTCCGGGATCCATGGATGGGCAATGGATGGGCAGTGAATGCCTGCCTGCGGAGGTGTGCCTGCTTCTGTGCCTCGGACTGCGAGTAAATACCAGTTGTGACTCTTTAAAACAGCCCTTCTCTGGTAAAATGTTTATAGTACTGCCTTTTCCGAGTGTAAGAAAGTAAAGCAACTGTTGAGCCGGCAATTAGTTTCAACAAGATTAAATTATCTTTTGGGCAGGGAACTTTAGAAATTTTTTCATAGTTACTTGTGTTTTTTAAGACAGGCTAAGTGAAGTTTAAATTACACACCTACATCTGAGAACCTTGAGTTACACTATTGCATTTGTTGTGTTTTTGTTTTTAAGGCAAAGACAAGCAAGCATGTGATGTCACAGCTCAAATGGTTCTTGTCTGCTGCTGGAGAAGCATGAAGGAAGTATCTCTGCTCTTAGGGACACTGTGTAAACTTTTGCCCTCACAGACTACATCTGAACCTTCAGAGGGGTTGATTACTGTAGAACAGGTAGGGAAATAATTTTTATAAGAAAACCTGTAATTTCCTCTTGGGTGGTGGTGAGGCAAAGGCAGTTTTCAGAATTTTTTCCCTTAAGTCTGTGTTCTGTTTGGGAAAAGTGCATTTTAAATTTCTTTGAATTGCCATAGTAAGAGTTTTCTTTGCTATACTTGGTTATCAGCCCTGTTTTGGTCCAGTGGTATCTGTAAAAACAGATAAATGAAGAAGTTACTATATATTACTAAAAAACTCATTCATTCTAATGGTATTGGGTTATTTATGAGATGTGTGATGTGTTTAGGGATACCAATGCCTGTCTGCCACCCTCCCTGTTGTCTCTCTCTCAGGATATATTAGTCACTAATCAAATTGCTAAAATCTCCTAAACTGACTTCCTATTTGAAGTCTCTTTTGTCTCATTTTGAGCTCTACATATTGGGATTCTTCTTAAAGCTCTTCCTTAATTAGCATCAGAGTCAAGGGTTCTGAAAGTCAAACATGCTGAATAGTCCTAGTCTTGTCTTCCTCCTATCCATTGTTATGAATAATTTGTATGTAGTGTGATTGTATCTTTTTCCTCTGATTTTTTTAATATGAGAGATCAGAAATGTTAATGTGCCATCTGGGTCTCTTGCAGAACGTTGAGTTCAGTGTTTTCAAGAAATTAGATTACCACAGGCATTTATTTGGGAAATATTTTGTGTTTATTGAATTTCTGTTTTAATTGATGACCTTTTCATTTACATATGTTTCAACAAAATCAATTTGCGTAGAAGACTGAAATATGAAAGGCCAGCTACCTTTTAACCTCCTTTTCTTTCCAACAGAAAACAGTTACTTAATTCTTCCTTAGGTGTTAGAACTCTACATTTTAAAATAAAACACAGTATTATGTACTCCAGATTTTATTTCTTATCTAATGTTGTGGTGCCATGGAAATAGTGTTGGTGTCTTGATTCTTGTATTGTCTCCAGTGCTCATGTTTTCATCTGGTTAACAGCTGTGCTTGCTTTGTTGCTGGGGTCTGGAGGGCAGATGAGAGAACAGATATGCATTTCCACCATTATGTTCCTTAATCTGCACTAAGTCACAGAGGAATTGGTGTTTTAAAATGAGTCAGTTCTGACTGCAGCATCTGTTTTTGGAAAGCAGCATTAGATAGGTGCTCTTTCAGAAATAATACATTATTAAGGAAGGAGTTGGACTTCCATGATCTTTTGGGTCCCTTCCAGCTCAGGATTTTCTGTGATTCTATAAAGATGCCTTCTTTTCCTATTGATACCTCTTCAGCTTGATAATGCTTCAGATAATTCCTGTAAAACAGAAGAAGAATGCTAATGGATGAGAAGTCAGTTTGAAGTCCTGATTTTCCTCAGGCTTGCAAGAAATACACAAAGAAAACTTTGGGCATTTTCTTTTGTAACTTTGGGTCATTACTGTGTTTTGTACAAAAAAAAGAAGGGTTTCATCAGAAATGACAAAAAATGTCAATACCATAGCTGCTAGGGCTTCAGACTTATTAACCACTTATCAGTGCTGACAAATAAGCAAGTTGGATTTTGTCTTATGCATGTAGAACTTTTCTTTCAAGTTGCTCATTCTTTTGCTTAATTTTGGAACTATTGGAAGAGATTTAAGAATACAGAGAAGGAAAACTTTGAGAGAAACCTTGGTCAGCTTGCCTTGAGCCGGGCTAAGTAATTGTTGAGAAAAATCTGGTAGCACCTCTTGGCCAGGATGTGCCAGGCTGTTGCAAACCTTCCTCTTGTTGTACCATGCTCCCCATCTAGGTCAGTAACTGTATGGTACAGATATAGACAGACATAGGAAGTGCAGAATATAGCTGGAGGAATCTCTCTGTTCAAATGCTGGAGGAATCTCTCTATCCAAATGCATTATTTTCATTTTCCCTCTGATCCTGAAAGTCCAGCGATGGCAGGCTCAGAGCTCTGCCTGTTAATGAAATCCATATAAATAGTATCATGTAACCACCAAAATGGCATCTAATAAAGATTCTGTGGGTTTTTTTGCCATATGAAATGCAAATTATGAGTGCTCCAAGTCTGGAGGAACATTTAGTTCTTCCTCAATCTCCTGTTTATCTCACCTGGGAAGTTTTAAGACCATTTTAGGAGATAAGCTTGCCACAGCTGTGTGCCACAGTGAAAAGAAACAGGCAGCAGAAGTAAAGACTGAGTTGTCCCATGGCCTGTAATAATCTTTTGGAACACCTTGGAGAGAATTTATATCTTGAATACCCAAATTCTTGCCCTCAGCAGCAAGTCTGGCCCTGTACATTGTTTTATTAGTAAGGTTCACCTGTTATATTCTAAATTTCTGACCAAGAACTGAGTTATGGTAGTGCTGCTTCTAGTCTGAGTTCAGTTTGATGCAAGCTTCTAGTCAGTGTGGCTGTTGGAAGAAACTCAGAAGTATAAATAGTAAAGTCGGAAGTTATGTGACCCTCCCTCCCAAAAAAAAATTGCTTTGAATTCTAGAAGCGTAAGCATGGTGCTGGGACAGGCTGGTAAATTGATTTACATGTGTATGGATTTCTTGATTTGGTTTTGTTTACACACCTGGAGAATTGCCCTGTCTGTG
Source organism: Ammospiza nelsoni (assembly GCF_027579445.1). Taxonomy (NCBI): domain Eukaryota; kingdom Metazoa; phylum Chordata; class Aves; order Passeriformes; family Passerellidae; genus Ammospiza; species Ammospiza nelsoni. Next base: position 26,438,068 of record NC_080635.1, on the reverse strand, counting down.
GGTCAGTTCCTTGTGAATAAAGGGCACTTACTTCTCTTTTTTGGACTAGAAAGCTGAAATGAAACCCTGTGGCTACATAAGCTACCTTAAAATCTACTCAGAAATAACTTTTTTAGATATCTCCATATCTCCAGTTACTGTGTGTTTCACATTAGGTAAGTTTTAGCTGCAGGAAATAATATGTAGATGGTCTCAGATTTGTTTTTTTTAATTAATGCCATCTCATTGCTTGGGTGATGCAAATTAGTTAACAGAGGTTGAAAAACCATAAAGGTAGATATGACATTAACTTCCCTGACAACTTAATTACTTGTCAGGCTATTAAAGTATTAGAGCAATTGTATAAGTAACAGAACAAGCAGAATTTTATAAGCAACTAGATGTGATTTTATGCATATTTTTATATAAAGGGTTTAAAGAAACTTTCACTGGAGAACTTCTAGGAAAAATTCCTGAAGTAAATTTTGCATAAGGCCATTATGGATGTGCTATGCATTGTAAACAAATTAAGTGGCAAGTTGGATTTAGACCATAAAAGTTGATGAGAATTACAAGAAAAAACCCAACAAACAAGGCAATTTATCCTTCATGGAATGAGGTTGTGTGGATCTGTAAACTTGCAAACAGATTTAAAAATTTTGTGTTGTAATAGAATTCTAGAAAATAAACTGTAAGTGAAAGTTGAGGTATCACACTTACAATTTTAATGCTTTTAAAAATAGCTCACATTCCAACATCATCTTCATTTTAAAATTGTTTCCAATGGTCAACAGCAATTATGCAGAATTCTGGAATGCTAGAAATTTTTATTTATATATGCATTATCTAATCTAATGTAGATTTGTTTCCCTTTGATACAATTTTTGGAATTTGAATTTCATATCTTGAATAGTTTAAGATTTGTTTTCTGCTGTTGTGCTGTAGTTGACATTTTCTTTGGTGTTTTTGGCAAGAGTGTAGCAAACAAGAAGGTATCTGCATTTGTTTCCCCTGAAAATCAGAGTTGTCCCTTTCTTGTCTTAAAATCTGAGTATGTCCATCACAGACAAATAACCAATTTCATATTTTTGGACTTTTTGAAAGGACACAGAACTACCCCCTTAACCTAAAAAAGAAGTATAATATTTGTTATCATTAAATTAAGTGGGTGTTTTTTATAGTGCTTCTAGTTGCTTTTTGCTTGTACCAGTGACCCTTCCAGCCAGGGGGAGGATTGTTGCTTTGAACTGCAAAATATTTTACATCTATAAATAAATTATGTGCATGTAATTCCAAATGGCTTAGTAATTTTTTCTTTCTCTTTCAGGTTAAAAATATTGGTGACTACTTTAAACATCATCTGCTGCAATCAAGGCACAGGGGTGCATTTGAATTGGCGTATGCTGGCTTCGTGCAACTTACAGAAATGCTTTCCAGGTAGAGGATGGACAACTTGCTGTGCTTTTAATACAAGTTTTTACCAATTTTGGCATTGTCCCTGAAGTTGAGCTGTGCAGGCAGATCCTTGCTTTCATGTGGATTTTATTTAAGTTTGGTGTAGGCATGATTATGACAGTTACATGATGTCTGTGACTTGGACTACAATACTTATGGTTAGAAATGGTGCTTAGGCATTGAAAAATGATACAGACATATAATGCTTGCTGCATTTTTCTTCATTTCTGGCATCTTAGTTTCCTGAACAGCTCTTAAAAGCTCTTGGGGAAAGTAGGAGTGTAGAGTTCTTCCATTTCACTCCCCTTTTCTGGTCCTTTGTGAAAATGTATGCCAGACTTTTTGCTTTAGCCAGGACATTTTCTTGGAAACTTGTATTACCTGTCACAGAGTTGGTTATTGTGACATTTGGAAGACTACCTGACAGTGCATCACAGGGTGTGATATGCACTCTGGCTTTTTTCTTTTCCCTTGTAACTTTATCATTTCCTAGAAGAACTAAGTGAACAGAATTGTCCTGAGGTCTGGGCAAGATCATTGGAATTTCCATTACATGCTTAGCCACTGATTCCAAGTGCTGGTTATGTTTCTTTGTGGTATACAGCGTTTATATCCTATCCATGTTTTAATAAGACAAACTAAAATTTCTACTGACTAGGTAGAGTTTGGTAGGTTTTTTTATTGTTGGGGTTTTTTTTTAATATGAAAGACCAGTCAGATTTTCAATTTGAAGTACATGTATTTTCATGCCAATGGTAGGCTAAGTAACCAATGTTCCCCTTTTGCCCCACCTGAGCCAGTTTGAGGTGCAGATCTGTTTCTTCTTTGTTTCATACTGGAAACAGTTTTGGTGCTTTTAGTACAGACTGGCTGGCTGATCTGGTGTGTCCCCTCAGAAGATTTTCCCAGCAGAGCTGAGGCTTGGTCTCTGCTACAGGATGCTGGGTGAGGCTGCTGCATCTGTGTAGCAGCAATGCTGCAGAAATGGTATTTGACACGTGGTGGTGTTGGTTCTGTGTGCCAGAGGGATGTTAAACTGCATGCCATGATTCTCTTGGTGATCTCTCTCTCTCTCCCAGGTACATTATTTTCTTTCAGGTATTAGCAATCTGAGGGATTTCAAATTGGATTGAGGAGTTTGAGTGTTCACACAACCTTGCTTTACACTTGGTTGTTTACTCAAAAAGAAATAAAAAGAAACTTATTGCTTATCTTCTTGCCTGTCCATATGTTTTACATACACTTGTTTCCTTATTTTGTTTCTGCTTTTCTGATAGAGAAGCCTCAAACCCTTCTCAGCGCACCTATATAATCTGGAAAATTTTGTTTCCTTATTTAAACATTGGGGTGTTCTTCTGTACCATGGAAACTTGGTGCAGGAAGTTCTGAAGTGATGTAAGTTTTCTCCCATCAGTGTGAAGAGAGAGTCTGGCCATCACAGTAATACAGTTTATAAAAAAAAAAACAAACAACCAGCAAACAGACTTTTTACTACCACGAATCTGTTTGGGAGAAAGAAAGAAAGTAATCCAGGCAGGTACAGCCCCCCTGGTCTGATCTCAATGAATATCAGGACTCTCTTGTAGCAAAGGCAAAATAAAAAGCAGGGAATAATGCAAGACATCTAAAACATGCAGTCAGTTTATAGCAGACTCACTATTTTTCTTTGATTTTCAGTTTTGAAATTTCTTTTAGAAGCTGAGGCAAATAGAGTAGAGCAAATATGTCTAGATTTTGGAAAAGTTGTTGATGTGTTTGGTGCCCCTCCTGCTTTCTGCCATTGTATTTAATGGAGCAGAATCCACTTAACAGCAGCCTTATGTTAGGTTGAAAAATGAAGAGCCAAGCCCAAGAGAACTCTGCTTGCCTGAAAATTATTCAAACATTAAGTGATATGTATGTATCATCGAAAACAAAAGCCCTCCAAAATTAAAGAAGTTTCCTCTTTTGAATTAGCAGATGTCTGTTACAATTTTTTTGGTTATCCATATTGCCTAGCATTTTTTAAGTTAAGATACTTCAAGCAGAGCAAGTGTTCCTTTGGGAAAAAAATTTATAAGAACTGGAGAGCAGCTCTGTGGATGTACATTAGTTTCAAGGAAAGACAATATTTTCCAGGAACTACAGGTCTCAAGGCTTATATTTGTATTTAAAACAAAGGAGAAAGGAGACTGATACCAGAACAGGAAATGACTCTTTGATTTGGTCTCCGGGGACATGAGGAATATTTTGAGACTCTCCTCCAAAAGGGAGGAATTAAGTCTCAGTGATTGCAGCTGCCTTGCAGGTCTGTTGATTGTCATGGAGCCTTTCCATGTCCCCTGCTGCAGCTGGGGGCTCCATTCTGCCCTGAATCTCAGCTGGCCTGCCTCTCTCCACTGCTGAGAGGCTCATGGGCAGTCCTGGAGCATGTGTGTCAGAATCTGTATTAATTTACTGCTGTGTCCACAAATGCCAGAGCAGAAAGCTTTTGTCTGGTGCAGCTTATAATAAATAATGTACAGCTTTTGATAACTTGTTGAACAGGATTGAATTCTAGATGTGCAGAAGCATCCCTGACACTTGAATTTGTTCTTTCTGTAAAACACAGTGAAAAACCTGTCACTAAGACTGTGCCAGGCATTTATGAATGACTCCAATTGAACATAGTCCTTCACTTATTTCTAGCCAAGCACTGTTTTAAAGACTTTTTGCTGCAGTGTCTTTATCTGACCTTGCTTTTAGCTTACAACCCTTAAACACCAGTCCTTATAAGAACCAAGAACAGACTTGTTTTCTAGACAGAATGATGGTATTCAGACCTGTTTGAGTTAGTGGTGAAAGAAAAATATTTCCTCTGCAGAGATTTCTTAGAAACTTGATGAAATTGATCTGTCTTGAAATTGGGATGTAAATTGCTGAGTCTGCTCTAATATGCAGGTTACCATTCTTCTGTTTCCCTGTTGATACTCCTTCTGGGAGTGTCCTGCTCCCTTTTTCATGCCTGCTTAATGTTGTCTGCAGCTGCACCTTCAGAAAACCATACAGTTACATAACAAGCAACATTCATATCAATGAAATAAGCAATATGTTTTTAAAAAGGGTATTTCCTGTCAAAGGCCTGGAGAAATTAAAAAATGCTCATTTGGTCTGATACCGTGGTGGTTCAGGAAAGTCAGAAATCTGTTTTAAACTTGAGAACTTGAATCTCCTGTAGTCCTTATTACTCAAGCAATTTCTCTGTCCCAAATGACATTTTGCCTGCTTTGCATTTCTTTTATTCAGTGATCTCTTTGCTGAGAGATCAGGTAGATTTCTGGAAATCTGAAATGGTGTTGCATAGTTATGGTGGTAGTGCTTTGCTTCACTAAAGTTGCAGAATGCAAGTGTAAGGTTTGGAAAGAGTAATGTCATACAGTGCAATGTGTTTACTTAGGAATAATTTATTTTGAAAACTTTCAAATATTTGATTGGAACTTAAATAGGGGTGAGCACTATTTTAGGGGGTGCAGTAAGTTAGGTTCATAACAGTTTTGTGGAAAGCTGTAATTTACTGCATGGTGAAAATCATGCTTTTATTTTAAAAATGTTTTATCTGTCAGTATCAGTGAAAATTACTTATCTGTACCTAGTCAGTGTCTGGTTTTCTGTAATATTTCATTTGGGGAACACTAATCCTTAGCAGCAAACTCTGCTTCTATCTCATTTTCTTGCTCAGAAGTGACTGTTGCTCTTTGCTTTCCCAGCCTGCTATGATCTGCCAGGAGGGCTTGTAAAATGGAAATATTGCTAATGGACTTTCTAGTGAAACTTACCAATATTGTAAATAGCTTTTTAGCAAAAGCATAATCACAGATGTGAAGGAAAGAGTGTTGAAGGGAGAGAAAGAAAGTGGGGAGAAACACTGCTCTTATATATTGAGATGCTTGTAGTGTTAGGAAATACATGGCATAAGGAAGCATGAGATACAATGTTAAGGCACTGCTCAGGTTGGAGATGTATTAATTTTTAACACTGTTCATGTTTTACCTCCCATATCTTTCCCTGCTTGCTGTGAGAGAGATATGGGGAAATGATGCTGTCTGAAATTTTGAAGGCACCCAAGGTTCTCTCTGCTCTGCTTTGCCCAAAGAGAAACCTCAAACCCTTCTCAGTGCACCTGTATAATCTGGAAAATTTTGTTTCCTGTAGAGTGGATGCTATGAAAAGGAGGATGCAAGTGGAAGGACTTGGTAGTTTCAGAGGAGTTGTTCTTAAAAGCAGACTTGTAACTGGAATAGTAGTGTTTTTGAGGTTAGATTTTGGTCTCAGAAGTACCAGGGGCAATATTATGTCTATAAAAAAATGGGAATCACATTACTTATGTGAAAAAGAATAATACTGCAGGCCTGTTGAGAGAGAAGAAAAATGGTGAAAGAAACCCACTTCTTTCCTAGAGAGGAACTGCTTACAGGGATTGGAATCACTGAATTCTGGATATACACATGTAGAATAATGCTTCTGGTCATGAGATGTTTATGCCACATGGCACTTGCATTCAGGAGGGCCAAATTCAAGATTGACCCGTTGTTAACACATCATTTATTTCAGACAGGAGAAAATACAGATATATGACTTATGGAGAGGAGTTAAGCTTTAACTTAGGATTGTCAGGCTTTTGTACTCATTGATACTGAACACAGAAGGGGTTTGGGGCATTTATGAAATTGTTTAAGCTGACAGATGAACAGAGAGAAAATTGTGGATTACACTTAATGTACTGCATCTTAAGTAATTTGTGTATCAACTTACTGGGTTGCATTTTCATTATCACCAATATTTGTTCGATCTGGTAGAAATAATTACTGTTTCATTCTGGAAAATTACATTTCATCTTGAGGCCTTAATTTTTTTTGTTGTAAAGCTTCATTATTCTTAAAATTTAGGGCCACCTGCTTCTTATGACAATATTCTTCTTGCCAGGCCACAAGGAGACAGAGCTGCCAAGTGGAAGGGAGTAGTCATCTCCATTGCAAAGTCAATAGTCTCTAATGTTTCTAACTCTACAGCAGTAACTCTTTCACCTTCTAATAAATAAAAATGCATTGGTGGGTGACTGAACAAGGTAGAATTACTTGTGGTAAGATCAAAGCAGTTTGGCTTTAAGGGAGACTGAAGTTTATTTGACTTGAGTATGCTTCTCCTCTTTCTACTAATACTGAGAGGAGAAGGATCCCTCAGTTTACTTAAGAATAAAATATTCAGTGTGCTACATAGCAAATTCTAAATATTTCCTTAATGCTTTGCTTTGTGCTTCTCTGCACCCCAGCAGATGTAGGTATTTCTCATGGGTGTTCATGTTAATACTAAGATAACACACTGAAGTGAGATGAGCACTGTTCTCTGAGTGATTGAATGGAGACATTTAAATTCTGCTTAGTTAGGGAGGTAAGACCAGGTGTCTCCATGATCAGAAGGAGCAGATTTTGCAGAATGTGTTGATGTGGATGAACAGAACTGCAAAGTAGTGTCTTAACTGCTGAGACTCATGGAGGAGATTTGTAAGAAATTTTGTGTGGCCTCAATCCTAGAGTTGTATCCTCATTGTGTACCCAAAAGTGAGCAAAGGAATGCATCCTGAAAGTAACCCAGGGCAAACACTTATCAGCAAAAGAGAGTAGTTAAAAGAAAAGAGAACTCACTCTGAGTTTCCAGGTTAGTCTGATTGCCTCTGTCATGGGCTTGGGGCAGGAAGTGCCTTTCTTTATGCCATGGTATGAGATGAGGAATTGCTTGTGATGCCCAGTTCTTCTTGAGCTCTGGACTGGTGCTTTGCATTCTGACTGCCCTTTTGAAGAGGTGCTGCCCTTAAAAAATGTGGAGAATGCCTGGCAGCAGTGTAGGAAATGTGGTGGAAATCCTGCAGGAATTATTGAAGAGTAAGAAGTGTCCTGTGTTTTCTGCTGACCTGTCTGGCACTTCCTGTGACCTCAGGTTTCTGCATTACTATTTTTCTGCGTTTTTTTGTAAAAGAAGGAAAGGTGTGTTTCACTGGAGATTAAAGCCTCATTTATTGTTCATGATCAGGTTTTTAGACAAAGTATATTCTTGCTTTAATAAGAGGAGGATGAAGAAAGGAATAGATGTAGACCTTCCATTAGATTTTGCTTTTCACACCAGTACCTGCTGCCTTTTACCTCTGCTTTTAAATTCTTTATTTCAGTCACCCAGGTAGAAAACTTGATTGTAGTCTTACTGTAGGTCTCACTACCTCATAATGAATTTAATTATAGTTTATATTTTTAGGAAAGGCAAGTCCTGCATGGTTGAGATAGTTGCAGCTGTATTGCCCACAGTGATGAATTGTTTCTTCTACTCTGAATCACCTATCAAACCAGTGTGACAGGTTTTAATAACAATGTCCTGTTGATAGAAATTTTTGTAACAATGAATGAGCCTTTGGAACATTGACATGAGATTAATGGGCTGGTGTTGCACACTGAGTGTGGTACATTTTATTTAACTGAACAGCACCAGTAATTGAAGTAGACTTGAGTTTTTCCTTGGAAGTTGTTTGCTTTCAGGCAATGCTGAGTTTTATAACTGCAGAGGAGGAGTATTTGATGATAGGAGAGCAGTTGAGGGGCTTTACGAGAAGTTTGACTGACTTGGTATTGAAAAGAGCACAATGTCTTGTTTTTCATTCCTTCCATTGCTCTGAGCTTTGCAGGGTTATTTACATAATGTGTACTTACTTTGAGAGGCTTCAGATTCAGTTTGTATGTTTATAAACATCAATAATAGTATAAAGGGGCATACATCAACTACTGTGTGGCAGCAGAGATATGAATTTGTGAAGTGTCACTTCCTGCACAGTGGCTGATGTGCATATGTCCTTGCCTTTTTTCTCCAGAACATGGTAATAATTTTTGGCAGAAGAGACTTGTTGCAGCAAAACACAGAATCTTGTTTTCTGTACAGTTAAATGTATTTTGCTAATGGCACTTTATAAGTAGGGTTAATATTATTTGTACCAACACTGGAAAAAATACACACTTTTGTTTAAATTTAAGCTGATTTCATAAAAAAAATTGGAGATGTTAACATACAGTAAGAAATACTTATTCAGGTTGCTCAATGCTTTCTTTGACTTTGTCCTTGTTTTATTCACTTGTTTCATGTTTCTTATGTATCTGTTTGATGTAGATGTAACAGTGAGAGTCTGCACAAGATGCCAGAGCACTGGCTAAGCTGTGTGTTAGAAGAAATCAAATCTTGTGATCCTTCTTCCACACTGTGTGCAACCCGACGGAGTGCAGGAATTCCATTCTACATACAGGTACCAACTTGTGTCACTGCCTCTGATTTAATATATTCTCCAGAAAGGACAATAAAAAGAAGGGAATTACATATTTAGTTTTCCCACTTCAGCCCCTTTTGATCAATTGTTTGGTTTTTTTATAGAGATTTTTATTGCCTTTGTGCAACCAAGAAGCTGTTGGTAATTAAGCTATGTTTGGCGCCTCAGTTCTGTTGACTTGAGATTTTTGGCTTCTGGTAGATTGCAATGGCATTTCTAAAGACTGTGTTTAGGCTTTATGTTGCAACTGTAATAATTCTGGCAAATTCACAAATTAATTCACAGATTAAGTCAGGCTTTAACTATGTCTGCTGCTTCAGTGTGAAGTAGCAGAATATGAACAAACCTTCACAGAATTGCAAAATGGTGACCTGTTAAAGACTGGAAAGAACTTGGGAAGGCCACTCACCAGCAATAAAGCACAAGTAATAGTGTCACACTGACTGGTGTTGACTGGAGTCTCAAGTGCAATGATGGAGTCCATTGCTGAAGACTTCTATCTGAGAACATGGGGTCATGCTCCCACATTCTTCCCACTCCCTGTGTTACCTTCAGCTCCATCAATCCCAGCCCCTTTGACTTCTGCCAAGTTCAGAACTGATGGCAGGGTGCCAGAGTTTTGTCTCTGCTTGAAGTGTCACCTCTTGCTGAGTGCCCCACATTAGTAAGCAGCACCTCATCTGCATCCTTGTGGGATCAGTCACTGCAGAGTTTGTTCTGCAGATTACACTTCACCCATTTTCATTCCTTTGTTCCTTAAAGCAGCCATATTTGCTTTCCCCTAAATTAACCTCCATGATCTTGATTTTCAACCAGTTTTCTAAGACAGAAGTCCAAGAGTAACAGTATGGTTTGTAACTTTCTCCACTCTCAGAAGTACAGTCTCAAGCACGTTCCAAGGATCTGAGGGACTGCTGGGAGCAAGCTCTCCCTGCCAGAATAATTCATCCTGCTTGTTTTCCACTCTGAGTTTGCCCTGAGAAAGTTGAGGCAGCCAGCTTCTGACTGACCTCTAATGTCAGTCACAGCCTGCTCCTGGCTTTGCTAGATGTGTGTGCAAGGCAGCAGAGATCAGAAGTAGGGCACTGGCTTTAGAGACATTTTTCCTGTTCAGTTTCAGCACTTAAATATCTTTCTCACTTCTAAGAGTAAGTTGTGTGCAGAAGAAATTTGATGATTTCATGTTTTCTGGTTTCCCCATTCACACCACACAGTTTGAATCTAATGGACATTATCTAGTTTTAATCTTATTAATGTGGAAAAAAAGCAGCATGTTTGAATCAGTCTTGTATGCAAAAATTTAGGTTACTGGAAGGACTAGGTGGGCCTAGTGATATCCCTCTGCTTGTGTAGTCTGCAGTTGGCCTACTGGTTCCATAGGGCAAAGCTTGCATTGTGGATAAACAGATCAGAGGCTTCTTTTTTGACAGCTCTGGAAGAGTACAGAGTTTAGTCAATTAGCAGGAAGAAAGTTTAAAATTAACATTGGGATTAGTCTGAAATAAACTGTTTTCATACTTTAATTTTATAGTAAAGAGGGATGGCAGTGTTTTTTGGAAATAGTTTTGAATGTGTCTGTAGATTCAGTAAAATGAGTTGAACCTACAATGCCTTGTGGCATTTAGATAATAAAAATATGAACTGTAATGTGTATCCTAACAGCAGTAAAAGAAGGATATTTTATTACTGCAGTGTGGTCTCTTTGCTATTTACATCCTATGCTGTGTTCTTGTGAACTTAAATAGATCTATTTTAATGAGAATATGTAATTTTTTAGATTATAACCATTCCATGACCTCTTTTAAATAGGAATGTTATTACTGCAAAGGTGCAGCTCCATTTAGTGGGTGGGAAAATATGGTTTTCAGCTTTAACATTATGAAATTTTAGTCTTCAGGTCATTCTTCTCTCTTTCATACTTCATGAACACCTTTTTTTTCCCCACCTGCCCTCTCTGTTTCTCCTATCATTAAAGATACTGATAAACTGACAGAAACTACTCCTGGGTTTCTGCCTAAACTCTGAAATTCATTTGGTTCTTACTGATGCTGAACAGACTCTAGGCCCCAAAGCTCAAATAGATAATAATCTTTTATTGGTAATAAATGATTTATGATTATCCACTTGTCCTAACTTGGAAAAATTCAACAAGAGCTGCTAGATAAAGAGAGAGGCTGTTCTAAATTCAGTCCTGAAGTTTAGAGAACTAATTTAGAGTATTTTCATCTCAGCTGGCTGTCCAATCCACTGAAATATTGTTTGGAGAGGGATACATCTCTTCCTTTATTTCAAAAACGTGCTGCTTGTTTTATCCTGTGTTGCAGACCAGAATTTATTATTTGGCCAGCCCTTGTCATGTTATACAGTGTTATTAACCTTAAAAAAAATCCATACTAGGAAGTGTAAGTATATGTAGTACAGCAGATACTTTTGCTGTCCAAAATGCTGTGACTTGTATACTGACAAGCTTTGAACAAGGCTGAGTTGAAACTGAAACTTCATTTTTTGTTAATTTTTCTTAGTCATTCTTTATGGTCAGAAGCTAGGCTGTGATATGGTAAATACAGCAATGAGAGAAGAACTGGTAGTAAAAAAAAAAGGCTAGAAGCACCTGATTTTTAATTTTTTTTCTCCTTTCTATAGGCTTTGTTGGCATCAGAACCAAAGAAGGGCAAAACAAATTTGCTGAAAATGGCAATGAAAGAATTGATATCTCTGGCTGCACCTTTGAATGAATCTTTAAGTGTAATTCCACAGGTAAAATTCAGCCTCTCATCAAAAGGCAAATCTCAAAAGTGTGTTTACACTGAAAAAGAAAAAGATTTTAAGCAGTTAAGGAGAGTGTGTGTTTTTAATGAGGATATTCTGTTCTAACTGTCTATAGCTAGATTTTAAAAGCTTTGCATGTGTAAAGGTTACAAAGTTACTGTAAAACATACTAAAAAGTGGATTGGGCATAATTCCATAGTTTTTTTCTGGTACAGCCAATGAAGTCATATATGAGCAATTTACTGCCTTGAGTATATTTTTAAACAGATAAGTAACTTCCTTTCTACAAGTTTGTAGCTGAACAAGCAAGCTTTGCTTACATTTAAAGTAAATAAATGAGTTATTTATGCATGAATCATAGTAAAACACTACATGAAAACTGATTTTAGTCATACTTAGTAACTTCTAAAACTTAAATACATACATTAAAAATATTTTAAAGGCAAGACCTTTATCTTCAAAATGTTATAATTTGCTTCCTGTCTGTTTGTAAGTGCAAGCCATAATTTGTTCCCATCCCATAAGGATGTCCTAATGACTCTGCCAGATTTACTGCTGGTATAAATTTATGTAGCCTTGTCAAAGTCTGTGAAACTATGTGTATTGCCACCTTCCCTTACAGAGGGTAGAGAAATGTCAGAAAATGCTCCACGCGGTAGAGCAAGCCTGGTTGTCAGTTTTAGCTTAATATTGCCCTCCTGTGAGCTGTAGTTTATTTTTTCTCACAGTATCCACAGTGTGTGAAGAATGTTGGAAAAGATGATTCTGAACTTCAAAAGTTATTTTTACAGCCATGATAAGCTAAGGATAAAAGAATGTTGGCCTTCACTTGCAATGCCTGGACTATAATTATTAGAGGAATATATTTTTAAACTATAACTGCTATTAACTGGGTTTACTGCAGCACTATTTTAATGTGTTTTTAAGCAGCAGTATTGCTTGTATTTAATATGGAAATAAAGTGCTGTAAATGTGAGTATAGATTGTTTTTGCTTTGCATATTCACTGTTTTTACATAAATGAAATTTATGTAAAAATTTAAATCTTCACTGTAATTACATAAATGAAATTTAAGATATTTGCTTATGAATTTATACTTTTCATATATTTCTTCTCCCACCACAGGTTCATGCTTTAAATATCCTCCGAGCACTGTATAGGGATACACGTTTAGGTGAAAACATCATGCCTTATGTTGCAGATGGACTAAAAGCATCAGTTCTAGGGTTTATGTCACCTGTCTGGGCAGTAAGTTAATTCTTCATTTTGCTTCTCCAGTTTACCAGGATATAGAGTGGTCCTGTTCAGTGAAGCTTTGGTCATATTTATAAATGGCAGTACCATAATTTCTGAAATGTAATATGTTAAGGTACAGTAAAAAATATTGTAGACCTGCAAAATTAAGTCATAATTTTGGTCTTGTTTTTTTGGTTTTGTTTAATTTTTCTTAATGTGAAGTGCTGATATCCACAAAAAATAGGGACAAAGATTACCTTATAGGTTAAAGTCTCTCTGGCTGTTAAATTTTGAGTCAGTGCACTTAGCTAGTAAGAAGTGCATTTGCATTCATTCTCACTGTTACTTTGCTCTTGAATTAAAGATCCCATATGGCATGTTCAGGTAGAACACTTCATGATCTTCTCTGCATAAGGGTGAATGCTTTGAACCACTAAAAATCTGGATACATTCCCTGTAATACAGATAGGCATCTCCAAAGAACCTGACCTTTCCAGTAGAATCATCTTCCTTGGAAGGATGCTCTGAATTAATAGTTTCCATGTGCTGACCCCTGTAGCTTGCTTTTCACTCAGCTGTTATTTTTTTTTTTTTTTACTGTACATTAATGGCTGTATTTAAAAAAAAAAATCATACATTTCAAAGGGATTTTTCAAACATAGTTCTTACTTTTTCCTCTAGGTACGAAATTCATCTACACTTCTTTTTAGTGCCCTGATTACAAGAATTTTTGGAGTTAAAAGAGAGAAAGATGAAAATTCCAAAAAAAATAGGTAAGTTTCACTTTGTATCAGATACAAATTTGCAAAACATGACCTTAGCCAACAGCAATTTGAAAATGTTGCTTGCTTTATGGATATATTTGAATCAGGATGTTAGAGGAACGTCTAGCTGTGCTTATATCATGCTGTCAAGAGGTAAGTGGTAGGGCCAAAAATGTCTGTTGTTAAACAGAGAGTTAATTTGTACTCAGGTGCAATTTGTCAGGAGTGGAACGTTGCTGGGAGGTTTTGCTGCCAGTGGCTCTTCCCAAAGCCAGGGGCTCTCATGGTCACAAAACAGACCTCTTGCTCTTAAGAGCAAAGAGAAAGGGGGTAAAAGAGGAGAGGTACAGTGGTTACACGTGTTCACTTCCTTCTAGGGCAGGCCTGGAGTTAATTTCGCCCCTACTTATTTGATTTTCCTCTTTAGTCTTCCTACTCTAGAACACTGTCATCTCTTTCCTCCGAACTCTAAAAATTGCAGCTTGCAGAGCCATTTCTCTTCCAAGGGACACTGCCTTGGATTCTGTAGTCCTGCTTCAAATCCCTTACTATTTCACTTTATGTAAAAACAGTTCTCCTCTAACTCTTAAAACTCCCTAGTCCTGATCATTCCAATTTCTTTGCACCCTCCAGTTACTGCACAAGGACCCCTCTGTTTTCTTTGGCCTCTTCCTTGAGCTTTTTCAGCAAACGAAGCATATCCATGCCCTGCTCTCTGTAACTGAGGTTTCTGCTCTAGGAGGGATGTGAAAATAACCCTGGATGTAGAATAAACTCATTAAAAAGTATTCCTGGGTAAGCCTGTGGGGCCATAGAGTGGTCATGGTATGGATATTATGGTAACCATTTCAGAAATTCCTAATGGATTTTCACATCACAGGCAAGGCATGCAGTTTCTGAAAGAAGGCAGTTGTTACAATTTACCTTCAGAAATTCCACCCCTTTTATGGTGGTTCCTTACTGTTGATCTGTGTAACTAATAAATTTTTCATGCATATTTTGAAAAACTAGATGTCTTGGGATGATACTGGTCTGCCATCTTTTAAATGCTACATAGATCCCATTTTAGCTGAATGAAATAGTTGATTTCAGGTGTCACTTGAAAAACTTTGTTACTTTGCATGTATGAACATGAGGAAGAAATACAGGTGGGAAACTGAAGGGAGATTTGCCTAAGAAAATAACTCTTTCCCAAAACAATTTGAGATGTTAACTGCTCTACTGCATGAAATTATTCTTGTTTTGTCACATATCCAAATAATTTCTAAATTCAGTCCTGTAACCCTCTTGTAGCTCAAGCAGAGCAGTAAAAAGTGTTTTTCACTTCTTGCCTTCCTACTTTTGTTATATAACAGCATTTATAGTTGCTTTTTTCCTTTAATTTTTATATTGAGCACTTACTGAAAGAGATAGACACCCTGCTTTTTAAAACTTGTATCTTTGGGAAAAAACTTGGCACTAACTTCTGCAGTGGGGAGGCAAAGTGACTTCTCAAATGTATGCAGTGTGATGATCTGTGGAATCTGAGATTTCTGTTTGTGAAGCTGCAGAAAATAATGCATTTGAGCTTCTGTTGGATATGGGAGATACCAGAACAAAGGATCTTTTATGTAGCTAAATTAAAATTTTTAATGACAATGTTAATTTTTATGTAACTGGCCCTGTTGACTTGCTTCTCTGAAACTTTTGTTTACAGTAATTTCTCTGTATTAATTTTAACCAAAAAATGTTAAAACTGGGCCGACTTTATTTTCTTCATCATTTGATTAATGGTTGTGCATTAAACATTGCATGAAATCACTTGTGCTGTTTTCCATGTGTGCTTGTCAGAACTGTGACACAGGGATTAGGAAGACACATTTAAGGCAGGTCTCTGAGATAGAGGAGTTATGAAAACAGGCAGAGATTTGATTTGTAGTTCCTGTCCCTGCAGGAGAGCCCCACAGGTGGGTATGAGGTGGGCTGTGTTTGGGAAGAGAGAGGTCTGTGTTTCTGTGGTTTGGCACCACGAGGTGTCACCATTACTGCGCAGCTCCTTGCAGCCTCATCCCTGGGTGCAGCTGTGCTTGGGTGCTTCTCTTCTGGAGCTTTAAACTCAAGGAGTGTTTTGCTCAGACAAAATTAATCTGTTAAAACCAAGTAATTTTTCCCCACTTCCAAAGCACTGGCATTTTAGCAATTTCAATCTATAGGAGCTTTTGTGAAAGTTACCTGGCTTTAGACTGCTTGTTCTGTTGCCTTGAGGATGTTCTGTTTACATTAAGGGACAGTCTGTCCAAAGACCAACTCTCCCATTAGCACCCTGCCTAGGTTTCCTAATCTAGGCTTCAGATTAAGAGGTTAAATCTGTCATTTTTGTGTCAGCAGGGAGTTAGTCAATTCTCTTCTATAAAGATCCCCAGTAATAACCTTTCTGACTGATTTCTCAAAAAGAGTTCCTATAATAGTGATAGAATTGGGGTGGTTTTTGTAGACTTTCAGAAAGAAGCTTTGCTGGAACATGAAGTATTGATGCATCTTTTAAATTTTAGCATAGATGAAAAGGATGATGAGTTGGAAAATTAATATGTGAAAAAATAACAGCTGTGTGCAGTCTTGCAAGTAGAAGAGAGAGGAGTTATGTGAAGGCTCTTTACAGTGGTCCGTGTAACTATCCATGTTGAGCATTTTCTTCTAGGGAAAATAAAGTTAGAACTCTTCTCTGGCTTTTCTCTTTCTGAGAAAGACTGTATCAAAACTTCTAATGCTGCTGCAAGTGTGTGTGATGGTGTATGGGTGTGTATTTGGCTAAATGATGTTCTGAATTTAAGAGAATTTACATTTGTAAAATGGCCCAGTTAGCACTTTCTTACAGAGGGTTTAGTTTAGATTTCATATACTTGATTTGTCAATACAACTTTCTTAAATGCTATGATAATTTAAAGTCTACAAGACTTGGAGTGAAATTCTAGCCATATAAATTCAAAGAACTGAGGAAGATTGGATAGAAATCTTTGTGTTGTGCCTGTTGATATTTGGTTACAGGAAGTGTGTTCTGCACAGACACATCATGGTGCGCTTTAGAGAAAATACCCCCCTTTTCTGAGCCCTTCACAGCACAGGTGTTTGTTGGTGCCCTCAGACACATTGCTGTGCCTCCTGCATCCTGGCTTGCCTGGCTAAGGTGGGGCCAGCTGTGAGCTGTCCCCCAGCCCCACTGGTGTTCAGCACTTGGGCTGTGCCCTGGGATCTGCCCTCCACCCAGGCAGTGACTCAGGAGGGGGGTCCCAGCTTCCAGGCACATCCTCCCTCTGCCTGCTCTGGTGTCACAGACTGACATCGATTGCAAGAGAGCTGAAAGAACAGCTTGTTCCAGTGCCCCTGCCATGGAAAGGGACACCTTCCACTAGACCAGATTGCTCCAAGCCCTATCCAACCTGGCCTTGAACACTTTGAGGGACAGGACATCCATAAATTCTCTGGGCCACCTGTTCCAGTGCTTCACAGTGAAGAATTTATCTCTAATACCTGATCTAATCCTGTCCTCTGTCAGTGTAAAGCCATTCTCTCTTGTCCTATCCCTACACACCCTTACAAAAAGTTCCTCGGCAGCTCTCTTGGAGACACTGCTCTGAGGGGTCCATTGAAGATCTGAGTACTGTGCTTGGTTTAATGTGAATTGATTGAATGGTACTTAGGACAGCAAGGAGTTCTGTAGGCTAATGATTTTTTTGATTAAATAACCACTTCTTTTTTTCTTGTGCAGTCAATTTGCAATGTAGATTTGCTTATTCCATGCACTTTTGAAGAAGCTGGAGTATAGTGTGTGCTTCATAGTTCTGTTTCTTTCATGGTCATTTCTTTTTTATCTTAGTTTTGCTACAGATTGCAAATAATCTAAAGTAGATTTTTGTTGTAGGTGATTGTAGTTTCCAGTGTCACATAAAAAATTAGGATGTCTTGATTTGAAGATACATGTGTATTATGATAGTTAATGCAGACCTGAAAATGAAAATAACTTACATGTGCAGTTAACTGAAATTAATTTTGAAATGAAATTTCTCATCGTAGAGGAATTATTTTCTGTCCAAAGGAGTTCCAGTAATAATAATGGTACTTTCACATATATGTATATGTATTTATATATGTATATGTCAAATATCTTTTTGGTCTGTAGTACAATGCCAATTTACTGCTTGTTAGTGAACAAGACACTTGTCATCAGATATTTGATGAGACTCTTCTTATCAAATCCTTGGTATTTCAGACTTTTTTTTTTTTAAATTTCCTCCTCCCCCCATCCCAAAGGATAAGCATGATCAGGAATTGCCTTTGAGGCCTTTGTCATTTGACTTAGAACAAGTTTCAGTCTTGATGGTAATAAAAAAGGATCATCCTAGTTTATCTGAAAATGAATTTTTTTGATGTGGGATACAAATATTGCAGAGTCCTTAGGAAGAGTGGCCAGTGGCCTCAGGTATGGGCTGGGATTAAAAGAAAGAGTGTGGAATGGGAGAATTCCTTCTGCTTCTCACCTTTGGTGGAGGAGGTTTCAAGAAGGAAAAGCTTCAACTGTTTAAGTAAAAGCCAGAGTTCTAAGCAAGGCTGAGACGGTACTGTGCAACCTGATGATTTTTCCATTTCAAAACTGGTGTGTGTATATGTATATATTTTTGCATTTTGGGAGGAGGGAAGCTCCTGTGTATTTATAGTGTAGTGAAGGGATAATGCATATGCTGGAAAATATTTTATTGTCAGCGCAGATTTTCTGTGTAGTTAATACTCATGCTGCCTGGAATTTGAGAATGAATGCTGCCATGTTTGCTGCTGTGTTGGTTTAGATCTGTTTGTAAAGAAAGAAAACTTTTTTTGCCATCTACATTGCCTTTATTTTAATTTATAGCTTGTCAATAGATGTCAATGACTTCAAACTCTGGAAGGGGAAAACTTACCTTTTTAATTACAATAAGAGGAAAACTATGTGGATGTTAACAGGTTATGAAGATGCCCTGCATGACTGCCCTCTGCTTTCCTTGTTTTTATTGCAAGTTGAGTGTTCAGCGGTGGTTGCTCAGTAAGTGGTTGCTCGCACACTTGAAGGGCACAGAGTGAAATCAAATTAACTTCTAAAACCATTTAAATTGGTCTATTTTTTGTTCTTTCTTTAATGTTAAGACTTAAGACCATAAAGAATCACATTTAATGCTGTGAAAAGTTAGAGGAAAACACTAAAAAGTGAATGTTCTTATGCAAACCTCTCTTTTCATAACATTATCCCTAAATTAAATGATTCTGGTATTAGCTTCCTTTTCTCTAAGCTTCTTTTGAGTTGTAGCTTCAAAAACATAGGCTACATCATATGTACATGATTCCTGTTACAGATCCCACTCCTGGCAGGCTAACACTTCCAGTATTTCTAACATAGCACCTGAAAAGTCTGTCTAAATCAAGGATGTTTTGTCAGCCTTAACAGCAAACTTGTTAGACATTTTCAGTAGATTGTGCTAAGCTCTGCACGACTTCTGGGATGGGTCAGTGTTGCTCACAGAGGAGTGGCCAGTCCTGTTTTGGGATAAGCCAAAAGAAACATGGGTGCTACTAACGTGGTCAGGCTGTAGTGGCACATCAGAGTGGTAAAAGGGGATAGCTCTTAGGTGGGTGCCCTGAGGGGATGCTCACAGTGACTCCAGCCCTTAAACGCTTGGTGCCAACTTGGAGACACACCAGTGGCAGAATTCCCATGTGCCAGCTGAGGTCCAGCTCCATGTGAGGGATGGTGACCAGGGCTGTGGCTCCAGGAAGGCTGAGCCTCTTGTGCTGGCTCCAGCAGGGATGAACTCCATTCACAGGACTGGCCTCACTGAGCTCTGGCCTGTGTGCTGAGCAGGGCTTGGGATTGCTGAACTTGGATCCCATTAGTGATTCCCTAGTGGATTTTCTCTGGCAGCCTTGGCCTGTTGCAGCTCTCCAGTTGAAATACTGTGTCACTGACAGTGAGGTTTTGTGAGGTGACTGAGCCATTTCAGTGCCTCTGGTGCTTTTCTCCTGGCTCCTTCTGTTTCACTTTTTGCTGCTTGTTCCTTCCGTGGCACCTCAGTTGTTCTGGTGAATGCTTTCAAAGTAGTTATTAAGGATTTGTTGCAGTACATTGCCTTGTGAGGGGGTTGTTTTTGTTAAGGGGAAAAACCCCCTTGCCTTTCTGTGTGCCAAAAGTAGACCACATTTATTTTGTTCAACTTTTTGTTTTTAATACTCCATCTCTCCTTTTTTATTGACTTTGACAGATTTAGAAGACTTAATCTTAGAACTGTCTCAAGAAAACATGCAAAAGTTCAGGCTGACTCAGATAACCGTTACGGCTTTTGCTGATTAATAGTTCAATAACAATATGCTTGTTTAAACTTTATTTTGAGCAGGCTCCCTAAGTGCCTTTATAGCAAGAATAATGATGATAAGGTACTATTAACTTGTAAGTTGAAGGTAAAATTTATGAAAGTTTTGTGCAGAAACAGAAACAAACTGAAAACAAGCTCCTAAACAAATCTGTTTCCCTCTGTGTTATTTGCTTAATTACTCTGTTTGTTTTGCAGGGCTAAACTAAAACCCTAAAATCCTCTGTAGCAGAAAATAGGGATTTTTCTTCTCAAGGCTGAAGAAACTCTTGTCTGTATGATTTCTGCTGGTTTTAGGAACACAGTGTGTGTCTTTCTCTTTTTGATAAAGTACCTAAAATCTACAGAGCCATTTTTAGTTCAAGATCTTACCTTGTCTATACAGAGTCAGAAAAGCAATAACCTCCATAAATCCCAGTCACATTTCTGGGGCCTAAAACACAGTTAAATCATTGCTTTAATTCAGTGCAAACATGTATCTCTGGGAGTATCTTCATAATATCCTGTCTTAAGTCAGCCCCAGAAAATAGAAAGATGAATGTGGTAAAATTAGCTGAATGAGTTTACCCAAAGTGAAACATCCTTAAACTATATATGCTGGCCCAAGGTAACTCCAGTTCATTCATTTGTTTTAAATAAACTAGGGGCATAATGTTAATATTTGTTTCTAACAAGTGAATGAAATTCATTCCATAAAACAAAAATTAGTGTAAACTAGCCACATGAGTACGTAATTTCATTTCTCCTGTAGTGATAAAAGTTTTAATTAGTGTGAATGGTGGTAATTATTCTATTTTGATCTGTGCATATTATATATATCCCTTATTCATTAACTATGCTAAGTAAAAAGCAGCTACTCCTCACAAAATACTGCCAGAGAGAGAAAGTGTGGATTATTGGAGCTGAAATTTACAATGCTAAATTTGTGGTAAGAGATTAAAGATAACAGTGTTAGAGATAGTGGTTGAACAGAATTCTTGGAAACTTTCTAGATGCATATATGCATATCTCTTAATTTTAGTTGCATCTTTTTGTGTACATTCATTTTCATGGACATACATGCACAGTTCAATGTCCTAAAAAAAGTTTGTTAGAAGTAATTATATGTAAAATAATTCACCTCAGTTTTAGATACAGTTTTATATACATGCATATATATATATATATGAAGATACTTTTGTCTATGTGTATCAAAGTTGAGTGGTGATTAATGTGTTGCTGTAGGTACCAGGTCGTATCTGTGATGTTGGGTTGAAGTGCTGGTCCCCTGTTTTTATTCTGAGCCCATTGTATGCATACTTCTTTATCTAGCATCACAGCAAAAGTGCTCTTGTCAAAGTGCTCTTCACAAGTTACTTTATTGAACTGTGTGTTGCATAATTATTCCTCTTAAGTCACACTTTTCCTGAATTTTTTTTTTTTTTTTGTTCTATGCAGGTGCTCTTTCCATACCTGATAACACAAAGAGTGTAATAAATAGCAAAACAAGAGGTATAAAGAAACTTGTGCTTAAGAGATCAAAGCAAACCAGACCATGCAGTCCTTTAGAAATCTTGGCTAGGTCCCTTGTAAATAAAAGTGCCTCTAAAGCAGAAGGTATTTACCTGCTGTATTTATACAGGTTTTGATTGGCAGTTCAGTTATTAACCTCATAAAAACAGAGCAGTGTAAACTAGTACAAATGTTTATTCTAGCACTTCTATCTGAAGGAAAATGAAAACCAAGATATAGTGGCATATTCTTAGTTCCTTTTAAGTATTTATTTTAGGTCTCTGTAGCATAAAAGAATGTTTTTTCAAGTCAGTGAACTTAAACTATTTTGCTTACTGTTCTGGGATTAAGTGTTTTCTACTTACTAACAAAGCAAATGTTAGATTTATTGAAGGTACAGAGTCACCACATCTTTATTAAAGGTCCCCACATGTTTATGATGATGCTTCTTTCCCCTTCATAGTGTTTTCCATTTCATGGGGGTAGAAATGAAATCTGAATTCTTTTTTCTAACTGATTTGATGAGGTTACACAAAAGTTGTGCCTTTTTGTCACAGAAGAGGTGTCCTGTGTCATGCTAGGTCTAGAAAAACAAGTATGCAATAATCTTCTGTATCCTTGCTCCTCTTGGGCTTATTAGCCAATGCATTACACCAGTTTTTTTGTTTTTTTTTTAAAGTTGTTTTTTCCAGGCTTCATTGTGGCCTCCCACAAAATTACATGGCCATTTTGCCTTCTGAGGCAGCCCTAAAATTCTCTTTTGCGTGTGAAATGTTTTATTGAAAGCAGTTTGTCATGAGTCCTGAAACAGTATGTGATTTCAGGAATTTAATTCTGAGGTATATTCTTTAAACAAAATTATCTGAGGCAAATTAAAATTTGTGTATAATCTCTATTTCTAAAGGAACTTGCCTGCTCCTATTGTCTGTCTGAGTAAAAATAGTGATGGTTCTCTAGTGGTCATCCAGAGGGACTGTTAATCAAGATATTTCATAAATATGTACTACTTCTGAAATAAAATTTTAAGTGATTATTTTTATTCCTATGTTTCTCTTATTGTACAATGTGGCAAAAATAATAGTTTGTGCTGAATTAAAGCCAAGTTACTAACTTAGTCTTGAAGACTTAATAAAAAACGAGAATTTTGTTCTGAGCAGGATCTATTCTTTACTGCACTTGCAGTGGCTTGTGATGACCAGCAAATGCAGGAAGACAAGAAAAACATTGATCTTTTAAGAAGGCAGTTTTAAAACCACGGTGGCAGAGTGGGAAGTGGCTAAGTGGAACCATACAAACTGTAAAGGGATCTCTTTGTCCTGTGTCCTGGATTCCCATTGAGAGTGTGACTGCTAGCAACACTACATCAGGTCAGCGGTGTCTTTGGATGAGTTAAAACCTCTGGAGTTTCAAAAACATTTCATAACTATTCTGAGTAAGAGTGCTTCATTCCCCTGCACAATTTAAAACTTCCAGGCTGTGATTTGTGACCATTGGTCCTTTCTGTAGTCTCTGCAGCTACTGCAAGAAGATTATTAGCTCTCTACTCTTTGATTCCTTCAAGTGGTAGTAGGCTGCTGTTACAACTACCCTGGACCTCCTCTTTGTTCAACAGAGCAAACCTGGCTCCTTCAGCTTCTTACTGGGCATGTTCTGTAGGCCATGTCCATCTGGGCAGCTCTTTGCTGGACCCTCTCTTGTGTGTTCTGATCTCTTCTGGACTTGGCAACCAGAATGTGATGGGGATTCCATGTGCAGCCTCACTGATCTGCTCCTGCTTTTGTTCTAATGAACACATTCCCATGTGTGGTTTGCCCTGTGAGCAGTGAGGATGTGCCCTTGGCATCCACTCTAACCCATATATTTTTTCTCTTGGGGCTGTTGGTTTCTGATCCATTTTTCACCCTGTGCTGATGCTCAGGATTATTCATCCCAGATGCAAAGTGTGTCGTTTTGTGAATTGTTCTCCTTACTACCACTTTTGAATAATTTCAAGTGTTACATGTTTGCCTTTGTAGTTATATAATATTATGCTGTTTTGCTGTGTTCTAAAATAAAAGATAGCATTACCCTTGGTGTCAAATATAGTAAATTCTCTTGAGTTTTGCTTCCCCTGTAGTTAAAACCTTTTTGTTTTCTGTACCTTTATTGCTGTTACTTGTCCTGTCATGGCATGCAGATGATTGTCATATAATTTAGTCCTATTAAAGGAGCAAAAAATTAATGTAATTCTTAAAGCATATCGGAAATTAGCTTTGGTCTTTACCATAACCTCAGCATAAATCAATCTGCCATACATTTTTTTCTTGGTGTTTTCTATGTAGTTATAAAAGAAAAGGTTTCCCATTTATTTTGAGTTTATGTTTCTGAAATCTATCTTTGTTAGTAGGGAAATAGGTTTCTATATTTTGAGACAGCATCCAGCTGTTTAATAAGTGATAAAGGTCAGGGAAAGAACACAAATGTTAAAATGGGCAACTAAAACCTAGTCTAGTCAGGTTAGCCTAGTTAAGTTGCATTGTGGGATTTTTTCATAATTCAGCAATGTCAGAAGTAGCAAATGTGTAGAAGTATATTGTTTACATAAATCTGTCATTTTGAATGACAGTTTGCCAAAGTGTGTCCTGGTTTTCAAGTTCTTTCAGCAGCAGTTGTTCTTGCAGTGCCAGGAGTATGTTGGGTTCTGTTTCTGCACTACTGCTCTTTAACATAAAGGATCATCTGACATGGGGTTAATGATTCCAGTGTAAGGATTGTTACTACACAAGTAGGTTTTACAGGAGACAACTAAAAGTATTTCTGTAATTTCATCAAAGCTATATTCTTGGTCCTGATCCAAGTGTGACTTGTCTATATTTTGTTCACATTCCAGTTGTATTTTTTATTTTTAAATGTAGTATTTTTTCCCCTGTAAAATATGACCATGTATTTGTCAGCTGACATGAGATGTTAGCAATATTTGTGTTTCAAAAAGAACACCAGAAACCTTTGCTGCCCTCAGAAGATTGTCTCTAAATCTCACCTGTGCTATACTCAAATATGAACATGTTTGCTGATGTTCTTTTACGTGTCAGTTACTAAAAACAGCCCACAAGGTTAGAAAGCTTCATTCTTCTGAAAAATAAATGAAAGAACAGAAGCAGCTAATCTCTGACACGTCACAGTAAAATGATATGTATGCCCCAGTGTCACAGCAGAATTTTAATCTCCTGGAGTGTTCTCTTAAGTGTACAGCACAGTTTTAAAAAGAACACTGCAACATCCATAGTTTTATTCTTAAATGTATTTTTAAACAGTCCACCCACTTGTTATGTATAAAGGTGGAATATTTTGTTAGAAAGACATTAATTGAATAAACATAGATGCTGGAATTGTGTAGCATCAAGTTGCTACTGAAACAAACACAATGTTTAATCTCTGGAGATGTCAGTTTTTAGAAGCATTTATGAATTGGTTCTAGAAGTTAGATGTTATTGACATCTCCACGAGCACATCACATGAAAACTTGAAAACTCGTGATTTTGGCTTAATTTAAGCCACTCCAGGTTCAGTTCTGAAAAATGATAAAGCCAAAGAACTGGTGCTAAATGAATGGAAGAACTGCTGACACTCAAGAGTATAATAAGGGCTTCTGAGTTGGGTTATTTCAGCGGAAGTAGAACCAGTTTTTGCCTCTTTTCTGAAGAACCGTTATCAACACTCTAAACTGTGTATCATGCTTAATCCAAACCTTCCCTGAAGTCTTACAGACTTACAGTCTGCTTTGAGTGTTTTTTTTTTTTTAATTTTTACCTCTAGCACTAGTTGGTTTTCTGTAACTTAGCTGTGATTCAGTTGTTTTCCAAGTGTTTATTGCTAGCTGTTAAATTCTGTCCTTCCTATCATCATATGCCTTCAAAGTAACTTCTTGCCAGTTGATGGGACATCTATATTTGGTGAAAGATTTTTCTTCCCCCCAGTTTTGCCTGCTGCAGAATCTGTTTAGGAGGAAGAGTTTGACTCAAGGGTACACAGACAAGTGTTAGGAGTGGTGGGTGTAGCCTGATTCTGTATTACATGGTACAGAAGAAACTTCTGTATAACTGTTTCTTGTTAATGGAACATCTTTTCAGGTAGGGAGAACTGAATGAAAATGGCAAAGAAACTATTGTATGTCTCTCTAAATAAACATTATTTTTTCAGTCAGTCTTCTGAGTGTTAAACCATGACTGCTGTGTCTAGCCATCAAAAGGAAATCTTTTGTGAATGGGTTGTACTCTGTCATCTGGCTTTTGTGCAGAATTGCTTGCATGAAAAAAACATTATATTGTTAAACTGGAAACTCTGTGAGAGGTAAATACTGAGTCTCAGCAATCCTGTTTGAAATTCTGGATTGTGAAATTATGCTTCTTAGAGTTACTAAAAGGAAAAAAGAAAATACTATTATCGAGTCTGTGGTTGAACGTACTGTTGAAGATGATCTCTGAAGCAATATAAAAATAGTTCCAGCTGGACATGGGGTAAAATAGTAGTATCTTAAGGCTCTTCTCAGTTACTTCTCTTATAAACACATTTTAGGGGGAGTAGATGTAAAATCTTGTGATCTGCACAATGTTTGGTTTAGGATTTTAATTATGGTAGCTCTTTTGCCAAAAATCTGTGTTTGAACTATGGCAGTGACTAATGGGAAGGTAGTTATCTGTATTTTTAATTTGAACTTAGTGTTCCCTGTCAGATCTGTCATAGAGTAGGAAGAACAAGTTTGTTTCATGAAGACTGTTGGCAGTGGCTTTTGGGTTGTTTTAGTCCACGTTTACTTGATATGTTCTTTTATAGCTATGTCAGGGATTTGTCTTCTTTTAAAGATAGGTTCACAGGGAATAAGCTATCCCTAACTCACATTGTGTGCATATGTACATGCATGCATGCAAGTGATAGATTCATGGGACATATCTCATGTTTTTGTTTTTTAAAGGAGTATGTTTTTTGTTGAAATTAATATAAAATATGTGGCTTAGTGTCATGAGCAGTTTTGAAGAGCACAACCATTATACTTTTTGTTGTTCCAGTCTCAATTACGCTACACAAATAGTTGTGTGTACATGTTTCCAGGAGCAAAAAGCATGGTCAGCATTAAAAAGTGAAACAACTGAATTCCTGTGTTCCATACTGTCTAGCTGTTTTGCTTCCTGCTTATTCCCAGTTGTGCATCTCCTTGCCTTGACATCCCCAAGCAGTGGATTCACACTTAAATTAATGCCTTGTATTTTGAGCACACTTTTTAATTTTGCAGCACTTCTGATAAAGTGTAGTGTTTCTTGTTTCCCCTCTGAACTGGAGGCCCTTTTACAGTCTGCTCAGACAGTTGTGTCTCCTTTTTTCTGAAAATGCTTGTGGACATCTTCTCTGCAGATACTGCCTGTCAGTGGTTTTGATTAGGCTGCCTTCTATCAATAAACTCTGGAGCAGTAAAGCAAGTAGGAGGTTATGTAGGTTATGTAAGTTACCCACTTCAGTAGTTACAATTTTCTTTTCCTGTCAAAAAGATTTATGAAACCATGCTAATTGCATAGAATTTTGAGGCTTTGTCAAGATATTCAGTTCCATTATTTAATATTGATTCAAATGTGGCTGCTGAATTTTTAATATGTTAAAAATGAACCTGGTTAAAAGTACTTGTGAGGTGCTACTTGGATGTAGTCTTCTCTTAAATATTTCAGCAGTGGCCATCCATTCCATAGGAAACTTGACCCAAATTCTGCTTTTGCTTTTTGCACTCTGTAGCACAAGAGATGAAGAGGTCACAGCATTTTTGGGTAGGACCTTTTCTTTTTAAATACTGAGTTCTTAATGTTTTGCATAGGGAAATTCAGTAGGATGGGCTGTTTGACCTGATAGATCTTAGGTTTTATGCTGTCTCTGGCTTTGCATCTTCAGTTTGCTACTTACTTTATGTGCAAAGAAATTGAAGTAGTTTTGAGGACACTGTTAGAAAAAAATTGCATGGGTGTCTTCTGCTTAAATAACCAGTTATTATCAATATTGATGTCTTTAAACTGTTCTCATTAGCCTTCAATTAAATAAAATACATGGAAACATTAAAACTGAATTAATATAAGCTGAAATCTTTGTAGCTATGACAGCTACTGCAGATTCCTTCCTTTTAGTTCTAGCAATTCACTATATTGTATATATATATTCACAGAATTTTTCTTAAGTGCCTTGGGAAAGTTTCCTGTCCCTCTTTGAACATTTGTTTCCACCTAACAGTCTGGTTTTGCTGTGTTTATTCTGTGGCCTGTGGCTAAGGCATGTTATGTTAGCTGAGTGCTGGAAGGAGCTGTGCTGATGTTTGCCATGTGCTCATTTACTTGTGCATGATTTTTTTTTTGTCTGCTTATTTTTATGCACATTCAGTCTTGCCATCTCATTGTGTAATTTTTCCAAACCTGGATCTGTCTGCTTATTGGAAGCTTTGCATTGGAGTCATGCTAACATGGAACATTTATCTTGGTTGATCTTGTGGCAAGCAAACTCTGCAGTTGGCTTTGTTTTTCTAAATGATGGCCTTTCATTTATTTATTTTTAAAGGAAGTCTTTTTAATCTGCATACCATCTATGTCTAATTAGAGCTTCCCCCACAGTAACATTCAAGTGGTTCTTGCTTGGATGATGCTGAGTGGTTTCATATAAACCATGAAGCCATCTGATGAAAAGATTGTAAAACAAATACAGAAGATTTTTACTTACATCTTTTTAGCTTGGATTGGTTTGCTGTTGTTGCAGCTTTACTGTGCCACCTTAGTGGTTCTGGCTAGGGATGAGTTCCTGAGGTGTTTGTACGTTGCTCTGTTTTGAACATGCTTGCTCCATCTAAGGAAGCAGAAGTGGCCTGCAGTGTCACTAATGCCATGTGCTGGAAGCAGCAGTGTGGAAAGAGGGCTAATGGAAGCTCAGACTCTTCTGACACTGCATTTGACAAATCTTCCATGAATTACTTCTATGAGGTGCTTTTTAGTATCATCGAGTTATCTGTTAGTACATGTCTACTAAGTGTATTCTGTTAGCTATTTAGGACATGAGCCATGCTGAAGCAAGTGTCATCTTCTCTTGTTCAACCAGAATATTGTTAAAATACTGTCAGAATTTAAACTGTTGTATCTTTTTCTTTTTGGTGTGGTCAAGGGACTAAGATCCCTTTTTCCCAATTTAGCTGACAAAGCGTCAGTGAGCACATATAGAGACAGTCACTTAACTTGTGTAAACTGCACTCTTATCACTATTTTTCATGAAAACATTATGCCTTTTTTGTGATTTCTTTGTGTGTGCGTGGTTCTTCTGCCTCTCCAGCTTCACTGTAGCATCAGAAATACAACAAATAAGCTGATATTTTGAGTGGAATTAATTACTGTGGAATGTTAATTATGACTCTTCTTCATTCGTTTCTGCAGAATGACGGGAAGGGAGTTTTTCTCTCGGTTTCCAAGCCTTTATGCTTTCTTTCTCAAGCAGTTAGAGGTTGTAACCAGCACTTTGAACAGGTAAGATGATGTCTGAGAAAACTTTGAGATACAAAGTGAAGTGAAAAGGTTAAATTGATTTGTGTCACACACACACACCCTAGTGCCGTTGTATGCATCAGTACTTCTTGAAATGATACAGTTCTAATGTTTTTGCTAAGGCTTTTTTCTTTTAACTTTGGCACATTGCATGAAGTCTCTGAAGATTGAACTACTGTTGGCTAATTAAGAGTTTCTGTGTTCTTAGGATCAGATGTTAAGGAACTTCTGTTTTTCAGGGAAACAGAGCCCGGGTATTTGAGTGTCTCACATTTAACAATGATGCTTCCCAGCATGTTTAAGTGATATGGGGTCATAGGCCTCAAGTAACACCACATGAACACTTTCCAGCCTGTGGCACACTGACTCTGGGGAAGGTCCTTGATCTTAAGACTCCACAAATGGTGGCTGAGAGCTACAATTTGATCAATGCAGATGATACCATTTGGGATGACGCTGTTACCTCCAGGTTCACGAACTTCTAAAGTAAACCAGTGCTGGCTTTGTTTTTTCTTGAAATGCTATGATATAAACTGTGGAAATTGAGCAGCTGATTTATGGGTGAGGTTCAGCTGACTGTTTAATGGGCCTAGGAAGCAGAAGTTTTGCCAGTCATTCCATGTTTTGCAGTCTCTGCTCTAGGAAAAGAGCTTGTGTATTTTCTGCTTGTGTATTTTCCACTCTACCTGACTTTACAAAAGGTGACAGTGTCATCACTGCAAATTTTGGGAAGTTTTTCAGTTGAAAAAGATTGAAAACTGCTGTCTGAAGTGTTGGTCATGAATGCTTTTTCAACGTGGATTAAGACTTGTATCTTATTATTAGTTGTTAAATAAATCAAAAAGTATTGATTTTAACTTGGTTTTCTGATTGTTTATACTATATGAATAGTAGACCTTTGGTGTCAATGACAAGAGCTATTCTTCAGTCAAACATGTTATTTACTAAACACACATTTCCTTTCAAACTGATAAAAGTACTTTTTTAAACCACCTTTTTGTAACTCAGATCTTTGTTTCCTGGTTCATAGGAAAACCTTATCTGCAGGTTTTTAATATTCTTTAGAAATGAAGGCAGCTCACCACATTTGGGAATAAAGGAGGCTTGGAATAATGTGGGAAAGTGAAGGCAGTACAGCCATGAGTGTCTTCATTAGAGGGGTGCTCTGCAGAAGAACTGGATGCCATATTTGATCCCAGCAGGGTTTGCACTCCCATGCAATGATCAGCCTAGGATAACTCCTTGAACTAGAGATGCAGAAGCCTCTTTTGTGGGAAAGAGGCTCAAGTCTAGTGTGAAGGAGGATGCTTTTTTTTCACCAAATGCTTCTTACACCTTTTCATTTAGTGAAACTGAAGAGTTGAAAATCCATCCAAGCCTGTTTCTTTTGCTCTTAATCCTGGGAAGACTGTATCCATCTCCAATGGATGGCTCTCAATCAGCTCTCAGCATAGCACCTTTTGTCCCCTTTATTATAAGGTAAGGTGATTTTGTAGTGCTTTCTTATGTGATGGGAGTTGTTTCTTCAATCTTCAGATTTTTTTTAATAAAATGCCTTTTTAAAGTTTCTCTTCAGTTTTAGTCCTTAAATGAAAAATTGGTATTCATTGGTTGTACTTTCCTGTATTCTTATTGTTTTGGAGAATTAGAAAGAATATTAACTTACGTAAGTCATTGTATGATTTGTTTGAAAGTCTTCATCTGCAAATGCTGTATGGCCTCACTGCTGCCCCTGAGAGGGTAGATTAAAACTGGTGAGTTTGACAGATTTTAGCAGTGC
This sequence comes from Ammospiza nelsoni, assembly GCF_027579445.1. Lineage (NCBI taxonomy): Eukaryota > Metazoa > Chordata > Aves > Passeriformes > Passerellidae > Ammospiza > Ammospiza nelsoni. Next base: position 26,407,370 of record NC_080635.1, on the reverse strand, counting down.
AGGATTTGCTATACAAGCTTCTGATGTTTTTTTTCAGTCCTGCAGAATGATTGATTGTAACACATAAATGTAATGTCTAATATGTAGGTTTGTAGATGTGTGTATGTATCTCTTTCCATATCCACCCATGAATATACTTAGATAGATAAAGATAGGGATCTTTATCTCCTTTATCTAATGTGTTTCTAAGATGACTTTTCAAATATTAATACAGTGTAACTTTCATTTATATGGTGGTTACAAGAAGATATTCAGCAGATATTTTGCTACTCTGTATGACTCCTGTTTGGGATTAGGAGCCTCCTAAGTCAGAGCTGTGGTGGGTAGGAGGAAATGAGCATCACCACTATTTGAGAGCAAGTCCTGCTAACTGTGTGAAAGCTTCAGTGCAGTAGGGTGGGAAACTTACATGCTTAATCTTGCTCATCTAGTAGTGAAACAAGACAAGGTTGTTATCATAAGATATTTCAATTTTTTAACTACTTTTGGACAGAAAATAGCATCTCTGTCTGCTTCTTTTTCACATCAGAGGTGATGTATCTGTTGCCTTTTATAATTTGTCATGAATTTTCAAGAATAAATGCTAATAACCATTTTTTCTGAAAGGAGAAAATCTGCAGTAGCAGTTTTTAAACACACTGTATTTAACAATAAAATGTGTTTGGCTTTCTGCTGTATCTGAATCCGAAATGCTCTTTCAGGAAAAATTATTAATTAAATTATTAAAATTATTAATTTTAATAATTTAAAATTATTTGTTACATCAGTAATTGGCTCTGTTTTGATGCCTTTATTAATGCAATGAAGAATGCTTGTTTGTGGTTTTTTTTTAATGCAATCTTTCAGCATAATTTTGGTTATTGCTAATAGATTACCTTTTGATAAGCTTTTGGTTGCAACTTTTTAGTTTTGTCTTTGTTTCTGTTATGACCACTACTTTTTGCAAGGTACATACACCAGCCAAATAACTTTTCACAGTTACCTAGCTTATTGTTTTGAGGTTATTTACATTCATTCAGAAGATGTAGGGGGAGAATCCCAATAAAATCTTTAAGCTAAGAACCTGGAATATTTAAGAGACCTGTACTGTGGGACCTACTTTCCTTTAAATGTGTTCCTAAAGAGGAATTATGTGGCAGGTAAAGATGCTGTATTCTGCATTTCCTTTCCATTGATTTTGGTAGTAAATGCTGGGGATGCAGGTGTAAAACCAGCATAAAATTACTACGTATTTGTGACAAAAAGTTGTAGATGGGTGTACAGATGTACATTTTCTGTCTTGTTACTTAGCATAAGTGTTGAAATTTTTATGGTTGCCCAGGGACAATACCAAGGATTCTGCAGAGGTGAATGTATTTATGATACAGCTCAGTGTGTTGTTACTGTCTATATTTCTGTCTGCAATTTTTACACCCTTGTTCTTTGGATGTTGTAAGTGTTTTCAGTTCATTTTGACTGCATTTGATGTATCTTGGTAAAACAAATAAGTTGCTATTTTCCCTTCTATTTCCCTTTCTATTTTTCATTATGTTGTAGCAGATGAACAAAAATAAAATTGTTTCTTATTCATTTGGTTGTTCTTCAGAAGGTGGTAATGAAGTAGCCTATTAGAGAGGATCAAAGAGAAGGTCTGGTGCCAAGGGCCCTGTGTACCAATTCATTAAATTGGGTATATAAACTGTCTCTTTGTATTTCTCAGTGCAATGTTGTGTTCTATAGCGTCTGCATACACATATAACTACATGGTAGTCCAATGCAATGATAACACGTGATTGCCATGCCATACCGTGCCTCACCATGAGATTTTTGTTGAGGATGGTGTACCAGTGTCAGGGAGGGATGCAGCCATGTGGTGAGGAGACAGGAAAGGTGAGTGTGACCCATACGAGGTCCTAATACCCCTTCCAGGGCTGAGCCTGCAGGGAAGCAACATCCACTTGTTGCACTGAGAAGATGAACAGAATATTGCTTGCAGGCAAGCAGTTCTATGAACAAAACTGGGTTGAGCAGAAGGAATTCAAGTTGGGCTTTTGAGGAGTTTCCCTTAAGCTCGAGTGGAATTTTCCATCTGGTGGGAGTAGAGCTGTGGTTGCTCTGACCGTGCCGAGATGAATTGCACAATGTGAGCAGGATTAAATGCTGCAAGGACAAATCTCAGTCTCTGGCACATAGTTGTTACTCCCTGTTGAACTAGGGCATTTGATTACCTATCTGCAGTTCTATTAAGCTATTTTTCCCCCTGCAGATGTTTTATTTGGAAGGGAACACTTTGATTCACAACTTATTACCTCACTTTTTATTTTTTTTAAAGAGCTAGATAGGTCTGTTTTAATGGTTACTTTCTAAGATGAAAGAATGTACAGCATGTTTTTGATTAACAAGGGAGGTAATCGGGAGGTAATGTTTTAAGTATGAAACAAAAACATAACCTCCCTTTTGCCTCCCTCTCTCTTTTTCAAAGACCTGTAATCTCTTCAGAATGATCTAGAATTGAGTTACCTTATGTCCTCTCGTACCATGGCACTGACAGTGTTTGTTTATTGTGAAATGTTCTGGGCCAAATGCTCTGAAGGAGTAAAATGGGTATTGCTTTATTAACTTGAATACTTTTTCACTAATTGAAAAAAATTGAATAGTTACCTTCTGTTTAAGAGAGTGACTTTGTAATCTTTTAGAAAGTTTTATAAAAATTACCTTTAAAACTTAAAACAGTGTAAGGTTTTAAAACCTTATTGGATGTATGTGCCTTGGCTTCTGCTTGACAAAACTTAATTCTTCATGAAATTTCCTTTTTAGAAGTTCAGCAAATAGATTTCAAAGCAGTGCTGCTTCTAGGTGTGTTATGTTGCAAGAAATGTGAACATCTTCCCATGAAATTAACAGTTATTAAATAGACACCGTTTTCATGGGCAGAATTTTGTAATCTGTAATGCATCTTCATGGAAAATGGAGGAGTGAAATTCCCAAGTGCCCTGATGCTGTTTCCAGTCAGAGACCTGGGTGGATGGCAGAGGGAAGCACTTTACAGCTGTCCTCTTTCCCTTTCTGCCCTTCTCCATCCACCACTCTGGACTGATGGGGTTTTGGTTTTGTGCTTAAGAGCTTGTCATTGATGTGCAAGGATGATCACTGTGACTGGTAGGTAATGATGGACACTAAGATGCAAGGGAAATAAAACTGTATGTGGTGAGGAAAAAGTTTCTGTGGGATGGAGCATTGTCATTTTTTAATTAAAAAAAAACAAACCTGTAGCCATTCATAACAGAATGTTTAGGGAAGGAGACAGAAAATTCTTATCACTTATGAGTTTAGAAATAGATTGATCTGGGTTTAGTTTGGCTTCCTAGCAAGCAGAGCAGTTGACCATGAATTCTGAGGCTCTCTCTGAGTTTCAGTTGTGTCCTACTATTTCATAAATGTGAGAGAGCTCACTCCTTAAGGAAAAGAACTCAGATGTAGTAGTATTAATATTGCAAAAGGAAGTGTGAATTTGAATTTTTACCAGTCAGTTATGTTACTTGCATATACGTTGCTCATTTGAGAAAGTTACTCTTTGTTGACTTGTGTTAATAAGTTTGATTGCTCTGTATTGTGTTTGATTATGTGAAATTATATCCAGTCTGTCAGGTGACTGGTTCTGTTCCACTGTAGCCCTGCGACAAAGTCTGTATGGGCTACATAGGAAGAGAAGCTCAAGAAACAGGCCATTGGTGAATTTCTAGTAACCAGATATCCTCAATTTGTTTGAGAAGAGCTTGGTGGAAATAATTCATGTATATATATTTTATAAGCTGAAATTGCTGTTTATGTAAGTTTAAATGCAGATTTGCTGGTGTTTGTTTTGTTTCACACATGTGCATTTATGTGTGTGGGTTTGGTATATCATCCTGAGTCTGCCTTGAAAGCAGCCATCTGATTTTCTGTAGGCTGAGCACTGGTATCTTTTGGTAAGTGGCCAGACAAGGTAGATGACTGTGCTGAGTGTACTTCCTCTGCCTTTCTCCTCTTTTCCCTGTATTTTAGTGTGGCATGGCAGCGCTAGAAGAATTAATATTAAAACATCCCTGGTTTCAGCTGTCATTTCTGTAAGACTGGGAATCTTACCAGGGGTCTGATGATAAGGAAAGAGCTTTTGTGGGAATGTCTTTTCATAATAGATTAAAATATCCAACAAGCTGTGTGCTGCAGCCTTGTTGTATTACAATAGCTCCTTTTGATTACAGTTCTTTATGAAAGCATCTCCCTGGCTTCCCTTTTCAATTGCACATCTTCTCAGTCTTTGGTCTCTGGTTTTTAAATTTGTTTTGGGATTTTTTTAGTTCCTATTGTTTGTTTAGTATAAGTGCTCAGCATTATAACTGTTTGCAAATACTGCATTATATGGAATCCCTGTGAGGCTGGGAGCAGGCTCTGACTCACTGGAATGCCCTGTCCTCCTTGAGGAAGCTCATGAGGCTGGCCAGTCATTGCAAGATGAAGACAGATCACCCCTTTTATTATGGGCAAGGTTCCCAAAACATGGGCTGGTCTAGACATTTGGAAAAAAGAAGCAGTGTGCACTCCTAAAGCATACATTGTCTTTTAGATTTTTATTATCTTTTATCTCTTGCTTGACATCTAAAGTGGAAATTTTGCATAGCTGGAGGAGAAGGAGGGAATGACAGGAATTAATTTCCCCACTAAGCTTGTCACTAATGAATTGGGACTGTCTTGGAAGTCTCCCATTTCTAGTTAGTCTATTCTCTGTGCAGTCCTGATTGCATAGTGATTAATACTGATCTCTAAAAATATTTATGGGTCACTGTAAATATTTATTAATAAGAAGAGTTTCAGTCCTTTTAATCCTTTTAGCAATTTTAAATAAGTTGTAAACAGGCTGTATTTTTTTCCAATTTGGCTAAGTTAAAATTGTAATGCTAGGGAAGAATGCAAAGGTCTTGATTGGCAGTAGGCTGCTCAAGACCTTCTGAGCTACTAAAACTCTTTATTAATCTTGTACATTCTTTACAGTATTCCTGTCTTTCCTCTGGAACTGTAGACAGATGTGTCATATCCAAGTCATGTTGATGGGAAAGAACAACCCTTAGGTATTTGTTATTAATTTTTTATTCCAGTTTTCACTGTTTTCATCAGTCATTGGCAGATTATTGTCTGAAGCAGTTTAGGAAATATGCACAAACTGCAGGGAGCTGTCAGATTCATGGGAAATAAAGGGTGACACTTAGCAGAAAGGCATTCATGAGTACTGAGAGTAATTCTCTTTTTCCAATGTTGCAGACTCCTGAAGAGGACTAGTGGCTGGGATCCTGGGTTAAAATGTGATGTGTGTTGAATTTGTTGTATGCTTACTCGAAACATGATCCTGTAAAAATATGATTGGTGAAGTAATTTTATTATTCATTTATATACTTAAAATTAACCAGCAAGTACTCTAGTGGTCAAGATAAGTATCCAAAAAATAACATTTAGCTTATTCTGGAAAAGTATTTGCACGAAGAAATATGAAAATAGAGAGAAATAATACATTGACTATCCAGACAATGATACAGGGAACTAAGTATAATGATATTTTAAAAAGGCAATATTCTTTAAAAAGAACAGTCTGAGTTTGAGAAGAGTCAATACTGGGAAGGGTTTTTGGTAATGGCCTAGATACTTTTGGTGGGATGGCTGAAAGGGAAGTGTCTTTGAGAACCCAGATCTTTTGGATGTTTTCACAGGTCTGATGATATGTTTTTTTAAATTGCTCATGTTGCAGTTTTGCTTACAGTCATCTGAAGCTTTGAAAATCATTGCAAGGTGCTGAGACTTGATTTTTCCATTCAACTTCCCTTTCACAGAGTTCAAAATAATGACAGAGTTGTTAAGACAGAAAGTAGTCTTTGTTTTGGTTTTTTCCCAACTGTTTGGATAGTAAGTGGTGTGTTTTTCTGTCTGTTATTCTGCAGTTGTGAAACATCATGGTAACTATTCACAAATTAACAAAGTAGAAGTATGATTGTGAATGAAATTGTCTTTTACATGACCTTGCATTAAGAGCAGTTGTTTTTTTCTCTAGAGTGCTGTGAACCAAAATGGAGGCTCTACCCTCATGTAACTTCAGTGGTAGCTAAATAAACCTAGAGGCTTCCTACCTAGACAAACTCTTTGAGATTTCTTGATGGGATTTCAAGAACAGATTCCATTTAAATTGCGTCAGCATGTTCCATAGGAAATCTCCATTTGACAAGAACATATTTCTGCTTCTCTGAAGTTTATACACAGCATTAGTAATAGTTTTCATAGACTCAGATGTGAGGGATCCTAGGTGTTTTGGCTTGCTAAACCACAACAATTCAAGTTTCTGATGTTGATTCAGCTTGGTATCAGTTGGCCACTTGTTTACGTTAACCTGGACCTTGGTGACAAGAAGAGAGAAATGTCTATAATTTTTCCTTAGAAAGGCCTTGGAAACATATGGAGAAACAGCTCCTGGCAGAGCTTGTGGACAGCTTTCACAAATAAAAGCCTGTGTACTTTGCCTACATACCTTCTGCAGTATTTATGGCTACTCTGCTTCATTAAATGCTTGTGGAAAATACTGCCCTTACAAAAACATAGGGTTTTATCTTAATTGCCCAAGTTGGAAGAATAAAATACTTAACACAGTGTATAAAGAGACTAGAAGTTTGGGCAACCATTAACTTCACTTTAAAGGAAATAGATAAGAATTTAGAGGATTAGTACTGCATAAATAATGTGAAATTAAATTTGGCTTGTTTCTGTCCATGGTTTTTGTTCAAACACTTTCTGAGCTATATGTATGTGTCGATTGTAGATCTAAAACCTCCAGCAAACTGCTGGTAGTTCTGTAATATTTTCCTACTCTTCAGGTAAATAATGAGAAGTTATATCAAGTCTCAGGTTTTTCTGTTTTTTTTTTGTTTTTTTTTTTTTTTAATCTTAATCTTGGATTAAAGAACAAAACAGGCCAATTACAATACAGGTTTCCACAGAGAAGTAAGTTTTTAAAATTAAATGCTATGGAGACTTTAATTGCTAAGAAACATGAAAAAACAAAATGGAAAATGGTTGCATTTCCTTAAAAAAACCCCATAAACCTAAGAAAATCAATAAATGAACCAAAGAAGCTGTGGGTAACATGTGTAGTAAATTATCATTGGTATTGCAGAAACCTTACTCTCCCAGTAAGAAATAGGTAGTATCCTGCTGATTGATCTACATGAAGAAGTCCAAGTTGTTTAATTGTGTGGAAGCATGAGTGTTGCTTTTAATTCTATTTTTGGACCTCACTTAGCTTGGAAGCCTGTCACACTGCATTTGAAGTTACTAAAGGTATTCCTTTAGGAGGTAATTTGAAGGGGAAAAAATGAACTGGTGTATAATCATGAGGAATGCATACAATGCTCTTGAATCTTAATAACCAACTTCTTGTAATAGGAGCTGAATCTGTTGCTAAATACTTTTCTCTCTGAGCTTTGACCAGAATCCATGTTTTCCCCTGCTCTAATTTCTTGGTTTTAATTCTTGCTTTAGAACTGATGACATAACTGGGACTGTATAGCTGTGTCATGGAGGAAAGGCAAAATCTCCTTCTCGTACTATCTACCTTGTCCATACAGAATCAGACAGAAGATTTACCACCATTTTTTCTTAGTATGCATTTGTTAGGACCTTGTGGCACAGCTAGCTGTGAGGATTCAAAGAGTACCATGTATGTGATTTTTGTTTATTTATATATTTCAATCACTTTTATCTTTGAAAAGCCCTGGTGCCTGTTAAAAGGCTTTAACTTGCAGGCAGAGGTGATTAGTTTGAATTGCAAAGCCTCTCCTGCCTCGTGCTGGACTCTTCTTCCAAGCTCTTTGTGATTGGTAGGATACTTGCTTTGACTTAGAAGCTCAGAGGCCCCTTCTGCAGAACACTGGCTGTTTTCATTAATTAGCAATGACTTTGTTAGTAAAGCACAGATGGGGTGACAACAGCCAGTAAAACCTGGAAATAGACATTCTTCTCCCTGTTAGTCCTTCTCACAACTGTAGGAATTTAGTATAATGAACGTATTCTCAGCAACAAGTGTATTTTTTCAAATTAATTCTACTCATTTGTTCCTGTGACCTTTATCTAAAAGGTAATCCTTATTTGCATTGTTAATTTGGGTAATATGAAGTCTGTTACTGGGGAGAAATGAAAAAGGATGGAAAATAAGGACATAGGGAACACCTGCAGTTTTTTTTTCTTTGTTTTTTTTTTTTTTTTCCAGAAGAAGCTTAAGATATTATTATTTACAGCTAGTGTTCTGTTGTTTGCAGCCAGAGTAATAAATTAGATACTTTGATGTGTGCAGAGGAGTAGGGAATCTTTGTGCCTTATGAGAGCTGGTCATGAATCACATCAGTTGGGAGGGTGGTTCAGGATCTGAGTGTTGGAGCTGGAACGGAGCACTGGAAATGCATTGAATTGAATCTACGGTTACACGGAGCGAAACCTTCTCAGATTTATTGACTTTTTGTTCTTGATCATGGACTGTTTCAAGTAAACATGTTTACATCCAGTTCCTCATGCACATGCACCTAGATAAACAGTTCAAGTGATAAACTGAGTTCAAGGTGAAATACTACAGTTGTTAATAGCTCTCAGGATTGAATAGAAGTGTATCACATGAGGATTTTGCAAGTTCCGTTCTTGTTGCTGCCTTGAAGTGTAATAAAATTTGGCTGACATAATGTATGTTTTTACATATGACAACATTTTAGATAATTCCTAGATTTTGAAGTTGACTTATATCAGACCTGCATGTAAAAGTAGTGTCACAGAGTTGAAGCACTTCCCCTCCACTACCCCCAAGCACCTTTCAAATCCAAGGAGATGGAGCAGTTTTAAATGCAGCTTTGCACACACATCCATGCCGTCCAAATGGGTGCAAGGCTCCATTGCTGGTGTTTCCTGCATGGAGGAAGAGCCTGCAGCAGAATTGCATTGTGCTGTTGCCAGGTGAAGCGCAGAGCCTGTATGGTGAAGTGTTTGGAGGTCCCTTTTCTGCCAGTACCCCCACAAGACAACTGCTGTCACATAAATGAGACTCATCTCAGGGATGGCAGTGTGCTAAACTGCTGCAGGAGGAGTAACCTGAATGGTTTCATAGCCTTAAAATGTTTCTTTCTGAAGCTGCTGGGTTTTGCTGCAGATAGAAACTAAGTTACTGTGATTACCAGAATTGTGCAATAATATTTCTTGATGCAGTTTGTGAGATTGCTTCCCATAATGGTTGCTAAATTCAAGATAAAATTTTTTAACAATACAGGTAATAGACTCAGTGTTAAAGTATATGGTTTAGAGCTTGAAATAACAATGAGCAAAAAATTGCTGGATTTGGTTGGAACGTTATTTTCGTGTTGCTTAATTGTTTTATTTGCATTCAGTCTTTCTATCCCTTTTTGAGAATTGATCCTGTTTAGTTTTATTTACAGGTGAGAGGTTAAATGTAAGTGGGATCCAGTAAATATCAAAACTCTCTGTTTTAGGGTGCTGCTAGAGGATGGAAAAACTAGTGCAGGTTTTGACATTCTCCTGGCAAACTTCTTGCATGATTCAGGAATGAAGCCAAGTGCCTTCAAAACATGAGAGATGTACACCTAAGTGCCTTCAGGGTATGCAGAAGTTCAGGGATAGGTCACTGGTGGTGACTTGGCATGACATCTGGCTTATGCATGTGAAATGAGGAGTAGTTTTGAAATATTATCAGTGCTATTTCTTGCTGGGGGATGGGGATTGAAAACAATTGATTTTCTTTGAGTGTTAGATGTTTAAACAAATATTTTCAATAAATGAGAAGAAACAGTAGGAATTTTAACCCCTGTCAGATTTGGGAAGCTATTTGTTGATGTGAAATACCTTCCATGTGTTCCCATTTACGTTCCTATAAAGCAGATGCTTTCTTGTTCCTAAACTTTTGTGATGCTTTTGTTCCTTAGTACAGACTTTATGGGCCTGCTGTTCTCAGGGCTCCCACTAAGGAGTGAGTCCCTGCGCCCTGGAGTGTGAGAAATGTGCATGAGTGTGCAGCAGCTGTGTAGGACAGGGCCAGGCTGGGGGCTGGCTTGCCCTTTGGGCACGTAGGACTGTGGCATTGCATTTCCCTCAGGCACAGAAAGTTGCAGAGCCGGGTCCATGGCATCCTGGGGGAGCTTTCCATGACTATGACTGGGCACCTGTGTGGCTTCTCTGCAGAAGGACTTCAGACAGCTGAGAAAATTTTGCCTGTAACATGAAACTATTTTCTTCTTTCTAAATATACAGCAGTCATTTCTATTTTCATTATAAATTTGATAAAATAATAGAGTGGAACAAAATTTGGCATATAAAATACTATATCTCCATATATGTAGGTGCATGTATTGTAAGTCTTTGATGTTTTTACAAGACAAAAAAGTTAAAGACAACAAACATCTGATTAACTGCATGGAGCTAACAGTTTAAGTCAAATTCATAATACATTTGAATGTGATTAGTAAGTAACATAAACATCCAGAAAGAAAATGAATGAATGAATGAATTAGTTTATTAAAAATATGTAGTAATTCATTGCATTGTGTTTGAGGAAAAAAACTCCTCTTGAAGCATGTAGTGTTAGAAAGTACCCTTGCACAAGTTAGAGGAAAGCCTGGAATTTTACCCATTTTCCACTCCTCCTGTGGAAACATGACAGATTCCTTGGGATCTGTAAAAGGTCATAAACAAAATTAAGAAAATGTGTTTCAGCAGTGCTGAAAGAATGGTTGCAAATAATCTCTGCTTAGGTTTCAGTTTACTGTGGAGTAGAATTAAAATGTTTGTTATTAAGAAAAAGGAAGTTCTTTCAGGAACAGCCAAACTGAATTTCTTCTTGCACCTTGTCAATATAGGATTGAAGCTTATCCCTGTGGCAGAGCTTCTAATTGGTACTGTTCTCCTTTAGCATCCTCTTGTGAAGGATAGCAAGTCTGTGAAAAGGAAATGTAAAGATGGTCTTTGTAAAAATCATGATAGAACATCCAACCATATTTTCAAGGCTGAAAATTGCTTTAAAAACCTGTGGTTCTGGGGGGTAGTTCCTCTGTCTAGATCCTCTGAAGGAGATCTGTGGCTTTCAGGCATGCCATGGCATAATGTATCTATTTCAGTTAAGACTGTTTAGTTTCTTAGTCTTCAAAACCCTATCAATTTGGTTGCTTGTTCAAGATGGAACTTGTTCTCTGTATTTCTTTCACGTGAACTAAAGTAAACTACTACTTTGAGTATTGATTTAAATTTGATACAGATACTTGAAAATTTAGACTATCTTTTAATTTCTTTTAATTTTTAAATATGTGGGTGTGACACTGCAGAGTTTTTTGGATTTGTTTTTTTCAGCAAAAAACAAAATCATTTTGGCAGGGGATAATCTCATCTACCTGGGATTGTGTAAGCTGAAAAGACATAGGAAGCAATTGAGGGAAGGGATGAGAGTACTGGAGTAGGGAAGGCCATCGCTCAAGTCATCACAATCATCTAGGAGGTAGCAGAGCAGAACTTCAGCCTTACTGCATTTTCCATCACCTATGACATTTGGCCTTTCATGTCTAAACCCTATAGGTAGTTTCCTCTGTGTGGCTCAATTATACCTGCAATACCAAAATTGACACATGCTGGCTTTGGAAGACTTAGTCTAACCTACTTAGCTAATTAAGGACTCCTACTCATGTAAATTCAGTATACGTAGTAATAAAGTAGAATATGACTGGTTAATGTGTTACTGTTACTCATTCTCCATGTATTTTCATAAATCTACAGCTAGTCACCAAAACCTTAATAGCACTAAAGATAAAGGATTCTTTTTGGCATTTGCTTTATATAGAGTCTTGCATCTTAGCAGTTAATTTTAAATAAAAAGTGGGGGTTTTTTAATACTAATTATAAATAATGGGAAATTATTTTAAAATTTTATTTAATGTCTAATAATGAGACTTCTATTTCTGCCTTTAAATGTATTCTGAAAATCAGTGGGACATTTGGCCCAAAGTTCAGTAGACACCATGTTGTGTTCTCATGGAAATGTCTGATTAACTACATGGAGCTAACAGTTTAAGCCAAACTCATAATACACTTGAATGTGATTAGTAACATAAACATCCAGAAAGAAAAGGAAATAATTGCATTATTTCCTTTTTGTTTTCTTTTATGTAAACACCAGAACTTGTGAATGACAACAAATCCTCTGGTGTAGCTCTGGTGTGACTTACCTTTCACTATGGCAAGACTGTATATTGAATTTGTGAGAAATATGTTTTGGTTTCTTTGCCCTGTCCTTTGTCCTGTTGTGGGCAGCCTGGTGGCTTACTGGATGGCCCGTGCCCATGGGGTATGTGTGGTTTCTGCAGGTGTGGGCACAGCCCCGTGTTCCGCTGCCGGGAGATGTCGGGCCGGGCCCTGGTTCCCTTCCTTGTGGCCACTGAGGTTCCTCACACGGCGCTGGCCCTGCTGCGGGGGCTCCCGGACTCTGCTGCTCCTGGCATGAGGCAGAACGCTGTTCATGGAACCCTGCTGCAAGTAAGCTTGTTTTGCATTCATTTGTTTTTGTTTTGGGAGTGTTTTTCATCTTTTTTTTTTTTTACTGTTGGGGTTTTAAAAAAAGGTTTTGGTCATACTTGACAGCCAGATAACATACCATGAGTTGTGCTTAACATTCACACGTTGTCAAAACATAGATGAAGACTGCTTTTGAGTTTATTCTGCCAGATGATAAATGTGGAATGCACATTTCAGCTGTCATTTGAAGGCAGTAAGCTGTAAGTAGTAACATTTACATTTCATATAATGTTTCATCTCCAGAGCTTAAAGTGCTTGAAAAGCAAATATCCCTATCTGAACGTATTTACAGAGAGATCTGTGTGACTTGCCCAAAATGATTGAGCACATCTGAGGCAAAGCTGAACTCCGTGCACCAATAGCATTGTATATATATTCAGACTTGCTACTGACCCACATAATTATTTATCACTCCATTTGCTTTTCCTGCTATACCAGCAGCTTTCTGTCAGTGTGCTGTACAAGTTGTGGTAAGCTTTATACTGTTGTATTCTGGAAACATTCTGGAGAACAGCTCACTTATCAGAAATTTCTTCATTCTCCATATATCATTCCCCTGGTTTATGGCAGTCAGTTCACTGTGTTTCATTTTCAAGCTATCATGGTAATAAGTTACTGATTTTTATTGCCTGTTTTTCACAAGCAGCCCTCCAACAAAGCCATATTGTACACGATCGGCTCTATTGGTCTGTCTTAGTTGGCAAGCTTTCTAGGGACGTGTTCCCACTGTCAGCTCTGTGCTGGGGTGTGTATGGTTGTTTTGATTTGGGTTCTAATTATATCTTTTCAGGCATATTATTTCCCCTTAAAATCAAGACTTTCAGGAAATCTAGGAAATGGGTGAAGTCCCTCTAGAGCTGTTCATGTCACCTTTACCTATAAAGAGTTTCAGGCAGTTGAATCTGGATTTGAATGACGTTTGGTCACAGTAGAGGGTTTTGCAGGGTATGGGATGGGCTCCTGCTCAGGAAAGCAGTTGGTGCACATGATACCTTCAGGGGATACATGCTGTTTCTGTATGGGAAGGGGGGATTGCCATCCTCACATTGGCTGGCAGCCCTGCTGTGTCACAGCTCCTGAAGGGGTAGGAAGAGAGGGTTCTTCCAACAGTGGGAATGAAATGCTTCCTCAATCCAGAATGATTATAGCTACTCATGAGGGTATGGACTGGCACTAGCGCATAGAGTTAATTGCCTTCTTTTCAGTTACCTGGAGAAGAAAGATAGTAAAAAATAATAATAATGGAGGGTAGATATGAAAAAGCCCAATGATCTAGTTTTTTAATTCAGTGTTGCTAATGAGATCTTATGCATAGCTGTAGGGAGCTTTCCACACCTATGAGGTGGGAGATAGTCCCAGAGTTTTAACCTGATTTTTCATCAGTTTTGAGCAGTTGCTAGGAGCTACTTCTTCAATTTGTACTGCACAAGGAGAGACCATGCTGTCAGAGAATTATATTCTTCCAAAAAATGTCAGTCTTACCATAACAGTTCAGTGGTTTGGTTTCTCACATTTGTCATGGGCTTTGCTGTTATTGCTTATGAATCAAGGGTACTCAAAATCTTTAATTAATGTTTAATTTAATTTAGTGTATGCCTGACATGTATGACAACTCTCTGTTGCTAATTTAAAATAAGAAAACATTCAGAAGAAATATTTTAGGGTGGTAAAGATGTGCAAAAAATGGAGGCAAGGCAGTGGTGTTTGTTGTAGCTCCAAATTACCAATGCCAGGTCGTTTAAGCTGTAGTTAGCTCTCACTTTTGGTAGGCAGTACAGAGAAGGAAGTATTGTGACTTTTTAGGGGTTGCTAGATGCCTGGTTTCAGTTTCCTTTTTATCAGTGTTAATTGGGACTTGCAAATCTGCTGGTAAGGCCTATTGAAATGTAGAAATATGTTATGGGGACTATTGGTTAAAGCACTATTTCTCAGAAGGCTTACTTGAAGAGATGGTGATCTGGCAGTGTTTGAAACTATTTGCGCTGCTTTTCCATGACACAGTGGAGGATTTATCATCCTCCTTGATATAAAAGCAAGACAAAAATCTCTACTAAAAAGAGCAAGTCTGTACAAAACTCACTAAAATATACGTTTTTCCAGCAATACAAGGCCAATATCTTATGAAAATGGAATTCAGTAATTTGATTTGTTCAGTGACATGAAAAGCTACTAGGTTCATTGCTCGATTTTTTTTTTTTTTTTTTTTTTAATTTCAGTATTCATGTACTGTCCAGTTCTGAAAAGGAAGGCTGGAATTATTCAGAATTAGGTGGCAGTGCTAGATGTAGTAAATTATGAAGGTATATTTCAGTTATGTTTCAGAGTTATGTAATTTATAGAAATATAATTCAAAAACAGTTCAGCATGTAGTGCTTGTCCAGACATGGCTTGGTTTTCAAAATGCTGAGGTTGCCAAGACGTGCTTTTTTGACAGTGGGTGTAATGTGTTGTGTTCAACTTGAGACCTCTGCATTATGTGAAAACATGTCCTTTTCACCATAGTGTTTTAACTGTGGCTCGATTTGCAGAGGAATATGAATGTCCATGAGGATAAAATAATGTTATGCTTTACAGGTTTTACAGAATAATTCTTTTCAAGAATTATGAGGGGGTGCTGCTGTTTTCTAACACTTGGGGAGCTGATGATATTCTGCAAGAAGCAGTTCTGCATCATAAGCAAATGCACTGACTTAAATAAGGCAACCAAAAAATGTTTTCTATGCTTAATGTTTCCTTTATGAGTACAGTTTCTGCTTTGCTCCATAAACCAAATTGGCATGGCTTGGGGGAAGGAAATAAAGTTTGTAATTCACAAGAAAATGCAAACATTTTGTACTAGCTTTCTTGAATAAGGAAATCTTTCTGGCTTGTTTTGTTTTAAGATCTCAGCTTTTTACGTGATTAGCTGAAAGGAAGATCTCATCCAGAGCTTTATGTAGGGACTTCTGAAAGAGTATCAAAATTTGACTAGGGAAGCCTAAAGGCTTGTGTATCTTTGACTTTTAGCAGTTGCCAAGGAACTTACAAATATTTAGGAAGTTTGTGAGGTTTCCTTATCAGAGTATCAAATGTCTTTTGACCTTCTGCCTCTTGGATTGGAATTTCTGCAGTATATATTCAGTCTTTCCAGAAAAAAAGGAGAAATGTAGAATGAGCCAGGCAAGGCTGCCTTTTACCTTCACTCCTCACTCAGTCATTCCTTGGGGGTGATTGAGTTCCAGCAGAGCTCCTCTCCTTGTTTCCTCTGCTGCTTTAATCAAGGTGATGACTTTTGTCACCAGTGCTCTCTTGGAGGCCTCTGGGTTGCTTGCATGGTGCTGTGTTGGTCACCCAGCAGCTGCCAGGGTGGTTGAAGCCCCCCATGAGGAGCAGGGCCTGGTGACACTAGGCTGTGTCCTGCTTTGTTTGGCAGCTCATAGCAGACACCCCCTGCAGTGTCACCCCCAGTTCAGTTCTTATCTGTGAGCTCCCAGCTGGCTCATCACCCACCCCCAGGCAAAGCTCTGCCATTCCAGTTGTTCTGCCACAGAGAGGTCTCCCCCATTTTCTCATGTCCCCTACCTGTCCTTCCTAAAGGACCTGTGTCCCTCCATTGCCTTACCCCAGACATGTCAGCAATTGTATCTTGCCTCAGTCATCCCAGCAGGATCACAGACTGCATCTGGACATGGACCTTTTAATTACTCTAATTCTTTAAACCCTTCCTCTGAGTGCTTCAAAGTGAAAAAAAGTTACAGGGACTCTATAAAGATTTGTCCAGAAAACAAGGCAGCACCATTAATTCATCTGGTTGATGATTAAAAAACCCTCCCAAATGCATAAACTTTCAGATTGGTTTGCCAGGGAGAGCAGATGTTAGACTTCAGCTTTTGTTTTTATCTTGAGAGAATCAGTTAACATGATTGATGCTGGATTTCAAAGCCTGTATGATGTTCATAGATGGAGAATCCAGTTGTTTTTAGTACAGTGGAATAGCAATGGTATGACTGGTGCTTTCAATCACAGTTCTGCACTCATTAGTTTCCAGAAATCTTTTTCACATTTGTATACTGGAAAAATCTGTACTCCAGTGAGAATGTATATACCCTTAAATGCTGGTCATATCAAGAAGAATCCATTGGGCAGCTGCCATTAATCATGAGCAGACATAATTACTGTTAAGGTTTATTTGTTTTTCAAATGAATGAATCTGCACATCAATTGACTCATTGTCTTGTTTTATCAGTTTGATCTTCACATTCACTTTGGCAAGCTTACAGTTACATATTTTCAGAACACAGGGGATTAGGTCAATGAAAGTTATTAAAAGAGACATTGTGTTTTCATTAACTTGTCTGTGCCTTGTTCTGAAATGTTGAAGGTGCTGCCTTACTTTCTACATGCTGACAGTGTCTAGCTTGAGCTTGGGATACACACTAGGACAAACAAGTTTGCTTCTCTTATTTGGCCATTCTATTTGAAGAGCTTTTTGCAATCTCTTTGCATTTTTAAAGCGTGGATTAGGAGGAAGGAGGATTCAGTGACTTCTCCCTCATCACTTGCTGCTTATATATGGAGGGGACTACATGACTTTGTCTGTGTGCTTCCATTTGCTGCCTTCACCAGGAGATAGATTGCACAATCCAAAATAAAGCTTTTATCAAAAGTTCCCAGCTTTTTCCAGCACATACCATTGAAGAACATTTTTTTTCTGGAATCTGCCTTGGTCATGATGAGTATTTACATTTTTGGTGGTGCTGTGTACAAGCAATCAAAAAACTACATAGAGTAAAATTAAAAAAAAAAAAATCCTCTGCTGGTCTAGCATGTTCTTGCAGGTGGATCCTTCCTGTTGTGATTGGTTTTGGTCTCTGCTATAACTCAAAAGTCACAGAAATTCTGCTTGCTCTGCTGTGGTCCCCAGGAACATTTCTGTCTGTCCCCCATCTTCTCATCTGAGGCCTGGCTGGTAGCTTCTCTTCTCTTTGCTGCCATCTTCCCACTTAACTCCTGTTACTTTGTCACTCCTACTGATTTGTCCTGAGATTTGTTCCCTGAGCATATGCCAATGTTTTGCATTGCAAGAGAAAAACTGTATTCCTTCTCTGTGGGGATCTGTTCTTAAAGACATACAAAATAGAACTGGCAGATGAAATGGAGAATTTGTTATGCTTTGGTGCAGGGTTAAACTTCATGAAGGTAAAAATGGAAAATCACTTACTTAATATTGCTTTGAGTTTTAGCAATCAGCAGTCGTTTGCTCTTCACAAATTGTTATGCTTAGTATTCAAACTTTCTCCAAAGTTAATTTTTCTCCACAAAATTCTGTGGTGCTAGAGCAGCCAGCTGATTCAAAGTGTGTGTTTGTGTGTGTGTGAGATTGATTTTTCCTTGTTTGTTTGTTTTTTGTGATCATTAATTCAAACAGTTCTGTTAGACATATGAATGCAATGTCTCATGCAAGGAATGCTGTTTTGAGATTTTGAACCTTTTTTGTTTAGTTTTTGGAACAAGCAACACTTGCATCTCAAATCTGAAGAACAGAATGAGTCACATTGACTCAGTTGCATGTGACAGAAATTAGACTTATAGGAGATATTTGGCTTCATAACTCTTTACATTATTTAACATTCATTGTAAAAATTAAACTTCCTACTGACTTTATTGGGTCAAGAAGTTACCAGTAACTTTTCAGGGAATAGCAGCATCTTATAAAACTAGTTCCATCTCTCTGAAAATTCTTAAAATGGAAGAATCTAGAGTCCTTGTATTAAAAAATAATAATATGATTGAAACAGTTTCATGATTGCATAGTAGGTTTTTCTGTACAGGACTTCTATCATAGAATCATGGAATTGTTTGGGTTGGAAGAGACTTTAAAAAACAGGTTCCAACCCTCAGCCCTGGGCAGGGACACCTTCTCCTGCACCAGGTTGTTCAGAGACCCATCTAGCCTGGCCTTGAATACTATGAAAGTCATGTACTATTTCTTTTTTTTTAATATTTCTGGAGTTTATTGAATACATCAAGATTTGTGCAATGGTAGAACTTTGAATTATGTGTATCAACTCTTTGGGGTATGGTGATTCTTTAAATCTTAATGGAGAGCGGGAAGAAGGGATTTAAGATTATTTAATTGATTTAAAGGATGGTTGGAGCCTTCATTAGAGCAGCAAGAAAATCAGGACAAGAACACAACCTTGTAACAGCCATACTGGGTCATGTAAAGATTTGAGTCAGGGTGCTCCCTCCAGCAAGGACTGATAGCACAAGCCTAGGAAAAGGAGTAAGACAGATAAAGCAGCTGGAGAAACATCTGCATGTGCTATCTTAGCTTCCAGCACTTTTGAGCCAGAGATGGATGGATATGACTTTTTGGAAGATAAAAATTCAGTACATGGTTGTAGTGATGAAAAGCAGCAATTCATGATGAAAACATCAGTATGTTAGGCAGTTTAATTATCTGGCAGAGTTGTATTAAGACAGGTTGTTGTTGATGCAAGTAGTCTGCTTAATGAATGCAGATGCCTCTTTCCTTCCTTTGAGGAGGAGGATTTTAGCTGAAATGGCTCCAAAGGAAGGTCAAGCTTTAGGTATTTCAGATTGTGATCACTCTTGTGTTTTATGAGTTTAATACTTGAATACTTACTCAGAGGACTAAATGCAGTTTAAATAATATGAAAATAAAGCAGGGAAGAATGAGGCATGAAGGAGAACTCACAAGCAGTCACTGGACCTGCCCTTTATTGGACTGAATAGGTAATAAAACCCCATGGACTCTGGTGACTAGGGTGTGAGAATATGAGGAGACAAGTCAAATATGTTTTGAAGGATTCTGATCCTTGTTGCTGGGCAAAAGAGAGAGGTGCACTATTTATGAGTTTCACCTAAAAATCCTTAATGTGAGTTAGCAGCAGTGTTGGCAGTGACCATATTTTTTTCCTCTTTTGTTTTGAAGACAGAGGATCTCCAGATTCTGAGGGAATGATTGTGGAAGCAGTGTATTGTTTTCTTGGCTTTATTCAGTAGCCTAGAAACATTGTCTATGGTGAATTACATTTTGTTTGTCTTGGCAGTAAAGTTTGAAGTGTAGCAGTTCAATGTTGGCTTATAAAAACTCAATCTAGTAAACAAACCTTGCATTGTCTACTGATCAAAGAAATAAACCTGCTAAAATTAAATGTTTTCCAGGGAAACTTCCTTTCAGCTGTTTCTCTTCTAACCTCAATTTCAAGATAAGCCTTACTTTTAAGATTAGTACAAACAAAAAAGAAATACCGATGTCAGGTTGGAACCATCATTTATATGGAGCTGGCAATAACAGAACAGTTGTCTCATTTCTTTATGTTGTAAATTTGTATTGACTGTTATGTAAGGGTACACTGATAGAAGAAGGCAGTGAGCATTTGAGAATGAGATTTGTATCTATGAATGCAACAGAAATACAGCTGAGTTCCAGGAATGGGAGGAGGCAATCTCTGAAAGAGAGTCATTGATGAGATCTTGCCAGAAGTTTTCTTTCAGCTGTTTTTTTAATTAAAAAAAACTGAGAAAAAGACACGTAATCCGACTGATTGACTGGGCAGCCCTGCTGGTTGTACACTGCTTTGAAGTTGCTTTAACTGTAATTAGTAATGCTCCCAAATATTGTCTCTGACTTCCTAAGACATGTCACCACTTTTCAGAAGGACATAGATGTACACAGCTCTTAAAACTCTATTAGGTCTCTTCAGTTTCTGCAAAATTGAGTTCCCTCCTACAGCAGCTAAGGATATGCAAAGATGCTGTTGTTTTAAACCTTGTGGGGTCACCTCTTTCTAGTGAAAACAAAAAAAGACATGGTTTAGTACAGAATAAGCAACATTTATCAGTCAGTGAAAACAACTACTGTTTTGATTGAGAGGTAACTGTAATAATGATTACTCTGGGTAGTGCCAGGGAGAGCCTGTCAATTGTCCCCTCTGTGCAGGGAGAGAGATGCCTTGATGGATGCACTGCTTCCCTCTCTCCCATATCCTAGATTTTGACACTTGTTACTCTGATTATGGTAAGCAGTTGCTTTGCAAATGTTTTCGCCCTGCTGTTGTAGTGCACCTAGTTCCACTCCTTTATGAATAAAAGCTCCTGCAGCCTTGCTAGCAGAAGTTTTGGGTGCCTGTGTGTGTGGCCGTTTGATGTACTCTGCCTGGTGCTCAGTTACAGCCATCCATACAACCTGGCACCTCTAGTTGTGTTTGTGGATAGTAGTGCAGGGACTGAAAACACTATCTGTGAGTGTGGTTACATAAAACAACTTTAATTAGGTGTTAATAAAGAGAAATCCTCTTTATAGGTACAGTTTTCACAGTGAATATGTTATTTTGTCTTTAAATGATGGACATGTGAAAAACAACTTTCAGCACAGTGTTTTGCTTTTCATTACTGAAGTCTTCCTGAAGAGAGTTGAACTATTCTAGGCACTGGCTGAGTAATTTGATTTAGACCTCCCAGAGCAAGAATTGAACTGTTGTGAAGTCTGAATTTTTAAGTGTTCCATTCTGTGCATATTTCTTGCACCTGTTTTGCATTATGAATCTATAAGTATCCCTCATGATTAGTCAGGAAAGCAATCCTATCACTCTGTCGCTGGCAGAGGATGTTTTTACAGTTGGGAAGGGAAAAGCTGAAACTTGTAAAGCTTACTGAAGATATAATATTCTCCTAGGTGGTGCAGTGGATTAATTTAGTACTCCATGGAGTTCATTTTTCATCTCCCAAAACATATTTTCCATCCAACCCACACAGGATTTTTCCCCTTCCTTTTGATCTAGGAACCATGTCTTTAAAATTTTCAGAGCCAGATGAAAGACAATTCTGAATACACTTTATGGATATACTTTTAAAAATACCCATCCATGATAAGTTCTGACTGCTTGAGGATGTATGAAAAATTCTTACATACAGTGAGGCCTTTTTACTATTCTGTGTTTACAGAAGTTCAGGTTATAGTGAGAAATAGGGGAAGGTGCCTTCTGTGTTTTTTGGAAGCTCTCTCAGCCTGTTTACAAAAGAGAAGAATATTCTCCATGAAAAGAAGAGAAAGCTGGGAAAACAGGCTTTCAAAAGAATGCTGGGTGAGAGAACTGAAATGAAGATGGATGAGTGTTTGTAAGTGGGTAACTACTCAGTAAAGACTTAACAGTGTTGAGGACCAGGATGCAAGAATCTTGAATAGTGGAACAAAAAAATTGAAAGGAAGAAAGGAGGAAAAACCTGGAAATCTAAGGAAGTGAGACAAAATAAACCAAAACAAGAAGACACTTTTCCAGTGTGTGAAAATATATATCAAGGGTGTTAATGCATCAAATCACATAGTGTGCTTTCTCTGTCTTAACCAATTTAATGCATGTTAATTGCTTTGGTTTTTTAAAATGTTTGTATGTCACAGACATTTCTTTCAGTAGTGTTTCTTAATACTGTTTTTTCTTGCCTTTATGTATTTAGGTATTTTAAAATATCAGCATTTTTGAAGTAGATATTGTTGTGCTAAAATTTGCTAGGAATATTTTTCACATGGCTGTTTGACTACTTAGTGTGTTGGTTTTTTTTTTACTGAGGCTCTAAATGGCTGAATCTGAACTTGAACATACTCTGTAAATGTGTTCCTCTGGTTTTGTTCCTCCACTGGTGTTTATGCATAGGCCAGAAAAGAACAATAAATGGATATGCAGGCGTAGGAAGAGTTGTACAGACATTTCACAGACATAAAGAGAGTACATGGGACAGAAAGTTTATGTGGGTGTGTGATTAACAAGGAGAAGCTGTGTTACGGTTGTACCTAGTAGTGGAGAATTTATTTGGAGGAGTAGAAGTGGTGCCTTCCTTGTAAGGTCTGTCTGCATGTTTTGCTTTTAGGTCAGGGGCAGTGTGAGGAGCAAAGCTCTACTGAAGCACAGTTTGTTTTCCACTGTCTAGTTCTTCATGATTCCAGTTCTGGGGCCTTTCTGCTAAAACCCTCAACTAAAAGTCAGTGACAGTAAAGTGGGAGGAGCTGTCAACTCCCTTGAGGACAGAGAGGCCCTGCCGAGAGACCTCAGCAAATTAGAGAGATGGGCAACCACCAACTCTGTGAAGTTTAACAGTGACAAGTGCCCAATTCTGCCCTTGGGACAGGGCAGCCCTGGTTGTGTGTATAGACTGGGAAATGAAAAGTTGGAGAACAGCTCCATGGAAAGGGACCCTGGGACCTTGACTCATATTCCACTTGGTCAATGGCAAGTGGAATCTGAGCCAGCAATGCCCTGGCAGCCAGGAGGGCCATCCCTGTCCTGGGGAGCATCAGGCACAGCATCACAGCTGGGCAAGGGAGGGGATTGTCCCCTATGCTCCGATCTGGAGTGGCCTCACTGCCAGCGCTGGGGCAGTTCTGGGTGACACAATGTAAGAAGGATATGAAACTGTTAGGGAGTGTCCAGAGCAGGTCCCTGAGGTTGAAGGGCCTTGAGGGGAAGCCATGTGAGAGTGGCTGAGGTCACTTGGTCTATTCAGCCTGGGGAAGAGGAGTCTGAGAGGAGACCTCATTGCAATTACAATTTCCTTGTGAGGGGAAGAGGAGGAGCAGGTATTGGCCTCTTCACTTGTGTGCCCAGTAATCAAGGAAACAGGATGAGGCTGAGCTGGGAGAGGTTTCTGTTGGATATCAGGAAAACAGCAGAGAGTGTGGCTGGGCACTGGAACAGACTCCCCTGAGAATGGGCACAGCAGCAGCCTGACAGAGTTCAGGGAGCATTTGGACAATGCTCTCAAGCACATGGTGTGACTCTTGGGGATGGTCCTGTGCAAGGCCAGAAGTGACAATAATGTGGATTGTAAGTTGGGTGATGAAAAAATATGGCTTCCCTTGGACTTGGTATACCCTGCAGAGCCTTTCTTAGGTGCTGGAAGCTGTCTAGGTGTGGTCTAACTGCAGAAGAGAGCAAGGGGAGATGCTGAGAGGGTGAGGGATGCTTCTAAATTTATCACCTGTCAAGATTCCTTCTTTTCTCTGCTTCATAAAAGGTGCCAGTTGTCTTTGGATCATCAGAGTCTCCTTGATATTTGGGAGTGTGGAAACCTCCCCCACAGCTTTAAACAACCAAAGAATTAATAAGGCTTCTGAGGGAATGATAAGCAGCAGGTGCTTCTATTCTGCCCTCCCTAGCTGCTTGTGCCTCTGTTTACTCTGTTTCCTCTGGCACCCTCACTATCAACTCACTCCCACCAGCTCTTGTTTCAGATGTTTGCTCCTTTTTATCTCTGTTTTGGACCTCATCCTCTTACAGAATAGCTGCTGTTGTGGTATTTTGTTGCTTATTGCACCGGAGTAATTGCCATTAATTAATGCTGTCAGAAATGCTGGCCAAATGTATCTGTATATTGATTTCATTCAGAAGTGTAAACTTCAGATTCAGTGCATCTTCACATCTGCAATGAATGTCTCAATCTCTGTTTGGCAGGTTACCTCTGCAGATTGTAGTTGTTCATTCTGGCCTGTTTTTATTGTGAAAAATAAGCAATAGTTATTAATTTTTTCCCCTCAAATACAGAGGTATTTTCAAAGCTGCAGAAAGCTCTTTGTGGCAGAGGTATACACTGGGAAACGTTTACATCTTGAAAATCTGATTCATCCTTTTTTGGTGCAAATGCATCAAGATTAAACCTTCCTTTTCACTTGGAGAAATTGCTTATGAATTCAACACTAAAACATCTGACATAAATGGAAGATATCAAGCATTTATAGTTCATACTGAGTTTTACTTGAGTATAGTTGAATTCTCTTAGCGCCTTTTCTTCCTTTCACCAGTCCAAATGCATGCATTTTTTTAGCTTTATAATATTAAATTTATAGTCTTAAAAGAGAAAAGTAAGGTAGGAAAAGCCAACTTCTCTCGGTCCCTATGAAACACTTCTATAGCAAACTCACATCTCACAAATTACAAATGCTCGGCTCACATTTGTAAAGTGCAGAAGATCTTTCATTTATTCTTCCAAGGTTCTGTTCCTCTTGTTTCATTGGTGAAAGAGACACTGCTGGCAAATACAACAGGAAATGTAAAGACCACAATGTTCACTTTTTTTTTCCCCCACAGAAAATACAGCTGGAGCCATGCTCGAGTGCATGCTTGATTTTTGTACCTATTGAATTATTTTGTGCCATAAGAATAAGGTAGAGCCTTCATTCTATGGAATGAAGTCACTTATGAACCCAAACCAACTCAAGACAAAGAAGAAAAATTAAATCAGGTTGTCAGTATCTTATGTGAAACATGCTACATGCTTAATACTTTTTAGGTTATTATGTTAATAGAAAAGTTAGTCATATCAGCATAAAAATATGTGTGTGCTCTGGTGATTCTCCTGTTTCCCCATCTAGTGAATACTACCCACTTCCATAAAAAGGCTCTGGAAGATGTAGAGATGGACATAGTAACACTCAAAGACTTCACATACACACCCTATTGCCAGATTTTTGTTAGGCTTTGTTATTTCCTGATGTAACATCTAATAAAAAACATATGCTCTGTGTGTCTGTGCTGTCTTGCAGCGTAAAACTGCAGCCCATGGAAAACCTGAAGCATTTCAAAAGGAAGAGACTTGGTGTAATCACCTCAGGGTATCAAGCATCTTCAGTTGTTGGAAGTGAAAGCCAAAATGAGCTTTTTATGTTTAACTAGATTTGAAATATGCACAATATGTTCTCTTGGTACTCAGTGATCACTGGTGAGAAAAAAGTGCTATCTTTGCAACATCACACTGCCTTTAGCAATAAAAGGAGAATATTGTTTTCTCTAAAAAAATAGGAAGTGTTAGTAAAAATGATAGAGACACAGTATTAAAGAAGGAAATATAACTACAAAGTAATGTAGCTCTTAGAGTTGTTTAATTTTCATAATTTTTCATTTTTCTGAAAAGCCCTATTGTAGAGAAGAAAAAAAATTGTTTAATTTAGTCTTTCAGACAGATACATTGAATATATAGCATTGTCACTTAATTCAATTTGACACAAGAGTTAAGAGTTCTAATGACATTTAAAGCTGTTTTTAGTCTTACGTAATGTGGTAATTTGTGAACAGTTGAAGTTAATTTCCTGTAAAGTTGAGTTTTTGAAGTTCTGTGATCACATGGTCCAAATAAATGATTTAATCCTAAATATTTCTTAAGTCAAGTTGCAAATGTTCCTAAACTGATCATGTCCAGCTCTCAAATTATTACAGCAGTAACTTCTTGTTTTTTTTTTTTCTCTCAGAGTGCAGTAGGCTATTTGATTTCCTCAGAAAGTGAGACATTTGTAACCACAGCCTTTAATACTTTCTTCATCAACTCTTTGAGTAGTAGAGAGTTGCTAATGGTATTCCATCAGCCTTTTCCTTTCAGAGGAATTAATGTTCCATTCACATGTTATCTTTTAATTCAGTTTTATTTCAGTGATATTTATAAAGGTTGGATATGACAACAGGGAGAAGGGTTTAGAAAGCTGGGAGTCACTTGTATATTTTTTGCATTCAGTTATGAACATCAAGTTTGTAATGGTTTTTTATCTATGTAAGAAATCCCTGGGGTTTTACACAGACAACTTTTTTGAATAGAATTACAGCACCATGATTATGCACCACAAAAATCCTCAAGGCAGTTGCTGGGTTGCAGTTGTAGAAGCATGATGCACTTGGGAGGTGTCCCTGGATGATGTCATTCCATTGCAGTGCTGTGAGCAGGAGGTGCTGTCACAGAATTGAATTAGACAAACTTGATTTGGGTCTTTTTCCTTAATTAGCCTGGTTTCTTAGGAATTAAGTGGGTTATTTTGGGTGACAAGTATGAAATTTTCACAGTTTGTACAGTAACTAAAACAAAGGTGATAAATTTGAGGATTTTTTTTCACTTCTTTCACAGTTTCTAATGCAAAACTTTCATACTCATTATTGCTACTGTATTGTAAACAATGCTGTTGGTAAGGCATCTTTTCACAGAAAGAACTTTATGTAGTTAAAATTGTAATGTCACCAAAAAATATTTTAGTTTTACCTTTCACCTTGTTCACCAAAGAGCTTTTACTTTGTTGTTCTCTGTAACAAGAAGAGAACTCATCCACCTTAACATCAAGTAAATAAATTTGTAAATAGGTGGGCTCCCCTTTTTCAGCTGGCTGATAATATTTAATGTATTGTAAAGCCAAAAAGACTGATCAAGTGCACAGAAAATGCATAATGGTGTTTGGAGAGGGGAAGAAGAAGCTTGGTTTCAAATAAATTTGTTTTTCCAAGTGCAGTTAAACCATGGGGTTCTGTGGACTTTTAGTAGACTCTTTAACTACCTCTGTGGATTCCCTAACTTCTGACATGTTCTTGGCTAGTTCATTTTGTTGTTAGGTTTTTTTTTTTGCCAAATTGAAATATTTTTAGTGTTTGAGTTTATTTGAAGCAGTCATACTGTTATATGTGCTTTATTGTAGTTTTAGATCTGTAGTAAATTTTGCTGCTTAAAAACAACAAAGAAATGCATGTTTATGGAATGTTTCTTCAACATAAACCATCAATCCCCAGCATAATCTGTTGATGACCAGTGGATACTTTGTGATTAGGATTGAGGACAGGGTATGGAACTGGCACCTCTCTAAAAATGGTGATGAGGGAGATGCACACAAGATCTGTGTGCTGAGGAGCCATTCAATGTGCGGCACCTCTTATCTGCTTTGTACCAGAGATTATGAACAAAGAATGGAGCTATGAGTGAGGGTAGGAGGGCCTTCCACTCATTTCTGTTCTGCCAAATTCACACTGTGAAGGGACTTGAAACCACAAGCTCTCCCTGGATTCTGGTTTAGTTTATGTAAAGGTAGTAAAATAAAGTGTTTAATCTGTTAACTAAAGAAACTGTTGATTTTAGTGGGTGATTTTGCAATTGTAGCCACTGGTAAACTACAGAAGCAGCAGGACATGGCCTGTGGAGTGGTGGTTGGAGATGACCACAAGCATGACCAGATTGGTACTGATTGCAAAGGGATAACACGGTGAGGAACCCATTGAGGTACTCTTAGCACTTGTGTTCGGTGTTTATTTGAATGCAAAAGGGCATGAAGTATCCTCATAGTCCCTTCCATGATGCTGGGTGGTTTTCAGCTGCCTTGAGCCAATCTGTCTTCTGGTAAAGTGGGTTCCTACTTGTTCTCATTGCCAGTTTTGAGGCCCTAATGCCAGAGGATTTGTGTAGGCTCATGCTCTGCAAACAGCTTGTGCACAGCAGTCCACATGCAGCTGATCATCACTGTCCTCTGGCTGCTGGGTGTTGCAGCGGCCACCGATCAGCTGGTGGTCCTCTTGGAGCCATTTCAGCAAAACCAAATAAGATTTAAATATTTGGATGTTATTTAAATAAATTTAAATATTCTAATTTCAGTATCAGGCCTCTGCTAACCTAATTGATGTGACTGAACGGAATGGGGAGTTTGCTTTCATTAGAAGCCTGGGTAGGATGTTTGAAATTGTCAAACATCAGCTGGATGTGGTGTCAAAAAAAGTGGTGGGCATGGTAACATCTGCCACTGGCACCAGTGTGTTCAGAAGGCAGCAGTTCAATATCCAAAGCTGAGCAGACGGTTAAGTGGCTTTAAAAAGCTGTTCTTAGAGACAGTGAGACAGCTGTACTCCTCTGGGATAATAAAATCAAAGGCAAGCATGTGCAAATGTTGGAGAGGGTGGTCTTGAGTAAGGGAAAGTGTTGGAAGAACTTATTTTTCAAAAAAGTCTTTTCAGACATAAAAACTGTTGCTGTTGACATTCCCTTATATCAAAAACACATCTATTGCATGCAAGTGGAAGAGAGAAGAGGGAAAAATAACAATAAAGAGCAGATCTTTCTGACCAGCTTTCAATTCATCTGTAGAGAAGACCCCCAGGAAATTTCGTCATTTTATTCTGGATATTGTCTGTTAGTGGTGAATTCACAAAGGAGGTGTTCATCTGGTGTGGTGCTGCTGATTGTAAAATAAAGAGCATGATCTTACTAGAGCTTGGAAAATGTTTGCTCGCTTTGAGTTTGGCACTTGCTGCAATAGCGTGGGATGCTTGTTTGTCTGGGGAGAAAATCCACAAGGCGATGAAGCACTGTCAGTAATTACAATCAGAAGGAATACTTGAGCCATTTGGGGGAGATGTAATCAGCTGACTAGTGAGATTAGACTTGGGGAACAAAAGGCAAATACATTGCAGGTACAATTCCAAATGTTCAAAGCAGAGATGAAAAATTCATTAATGTTGCTCTCTGATTATGCAGTTAGCCCTTTCCTTGCCCTTAAGTTTACCTTGGCTGGGGCACTTGCAGTTAAATGGCACTGTGGAAATTACTGGAAAACATTAACATTAACTTGTTATTGTAAGCTGACATCATGCTGAGCCTGATGGGAAGTGAAAATTTATAAATAGCTTGTCCATATGTGTAAGGCAAAAATCTGCTGATCTTCAGCAACAGGATGATTCATGTATTTGCTGTAGTTTAAACTTCATTGTGAGTTTTCTGTGTTTCTTTGAACTTTGTAGTTTCAGAAACGTCAGGAAGATCAGTGGTCCAAAACTGACAGAACTCTGAGGAAATCCTGTTGATTATTTTCTGTCCAGTTTTGATTGTACAATCTATATTGTACTGACACTTAGGTATTCTCCCCTCTGTGTTTTCTGAAGAGCCAAGTGCTTCCAAAAAAGTATACTTAAAACATAGTTTTGGTATTTTTTTCTCACCCCTAAATTCTCATGCACATGCCTACTATCTATGAATTGGAACTTATGGGATCTAAATTGTCTGTCTCTGAGATGCATACTTTTTGTATTTCAAATAAATCACTCAATCGCTATTTCCTTGCCTGCAAGACTTTATTCTATAATCTTTTATAAAATGGGAGAGGGAGGTCATATTGAGAAACAATATGTAGTTACATAAGTAAAAGCTTTATTTCTACATCATTTATAGAAAATAAGTGGAGATGTTGTGTATTTCAAGGAGCCAGTCCTCTTTCCTCTCAGATGGTCTTCCTTGTTGGAGGGTGCCTGGATCCACACACACCTGGGCTGAACAGTGCTGCCTTGCAGTCCAGTGAGACTGAAAATACAGAGGGGCTGTTGGGTTGAGGATTGTCTTTTTTTCCCCCATGTTGCAGCTAAGTAGGATCCTCTCACACAATTTAATTTTTAGATGTTACTGTAATAAAAGAAGTAAAAAAGAAAACAGTTTGCATTAAATGCACCTTCCTTTATCCCGTTGTCTTATGTACTACCCTTGTAAAGCTGAACTACTTATTAATGTTTATGCTTGGAATTCAATTTAACTTATCTGCAAGTTAAGCCCACGATCAGCTATGCTGTCTAGACATAAAGTTGCTTTTATTGCATGTTTCAGTTGTATGTTCCCTTTTATAGGGATAGTTTTGACAGAGGAAAATTCTTGTGAGTTTTACTTCCATTCATTCAGCTGTGTTGCTGTATGTTGGAGGAGTTTGGCATTTGAGCTGGGGGTCAGTGTGGATGGGGTTTGATGGATCTGCAGAGCTGTGGCCCCCATGTTCCCCCTGTTCCCTGCATCTAACTGGGTGAGAATTTTCTTTAAGGAAGGGACATTTGCCCTATTGTTTGCACTCAGGTGCAGCAATCCCTGCGTGGAAGAGCAATCCATTTTACCTAAGTTCAGCAGGGTTTGAAATGTTGACTTAGAGTTCAAACAAAAGAATACAGTTGCTAATATTGAGTTCCTCAGATGCAAATGGACAAAATTCTTGTAAATAAGCAGCAGTGGAAGTTGATCCTCATGCACAGAGACATGTACAGTCACAGGTAATGACTGACAATGTACAAATGGGGAAAAACTTCCAGAAATTGTAATACAACCTTGAAAGACATCACCTTTTTTTTTTTTTTCAATAATTTTATTACCATGGTTATAGCAAGCCGCACTGGGACTTTTCACGTGTCAAATTATTCCTCAGACTTTAAAAATACTGAATATTTTTCTCATGTTTTAGAGAGACCTGTGTATATATTTTCTCCTCTGTAAGTTTAAAATTATTAGTGGATAGAAGTAGATAACTTTCTGTAGCTGCAAGCTTTACTTCATTTTATTTTATAATGTGAACTCGGGAACTAAAAGCATCAGATTGATTTCTAATTATTTTCTCAGCTTGTGTGTTAATACAGACGTTCCTGAGGCAGAAGATCACCTCTGCTGAAACCAGCAGAGCTGTGGGGTCAAGTGGCAGTGTACTTCTGAGCACTCTTGATAAACATGTTCATACTGTGTCTCTTACTTGTCAGCTTCCTTGTGTCAGTGGGGTAGCTGACAATAATCCTCCTAATTGTAAATATCCCTCAGTAAACAGGAATGTGGGCCTTGGTCTTTTATTTGCATTTGTTTCCTTCATGTAGGTATGTACAGGAGAGCTGTTATGAAGTCATGGCCTGGGAAAAAAGAATTTCAAATTGTTTCACTGCCATCCCTCCAAAAAAAGGAAGAGGGAAAGGAAAGCTGGGGTGTGTATGTGTCTGGCTTTATATCCTTTGAGGTAGCTGGATTGAGAAATGATGGCTGGGGTTTTAGGATGACAGAGTTAGATTTGGAAGAAGAGACTTCATTGTATCCTTGCTGCTGTTTGATTAGAAATGCAGGCTGAGGACAGTTCTAAACTGCTCCCACCAGCCTGGTTTGTTCATTTCTCTAGACTTACAGGTTTTAGTTACATGTTGTGGGAAGGTAATAGGGAGGTTTGCAGAGAGTGGAAATGCCACCAGCTCCACAGTAGCCTCTTTCATCCCTGGTCAGGCTGGCTGCTGAGGAGGATGTGTGTGACACCCACTCAGGTTTGCCTTTTCTTTCTTTGACTCATCAGGCAGATTTCCTTTTCTTAGCCCTGCCTGCTTATTGGGGTTTTCTCTGTGCTCATCAGCCAGTCCTTCTGGTTGGGTTTCTCTGCCCAGCACATGTACCTTTGGTTGAACGACAGCTTAAAAAGTAGCTTAAATCCTAATGGTAAAAAAGTCCTGATAATGATGAAGTGGGACCTCATACCAGGTTTCTGTGTGAATAGGCAAAACATCTACAAAGAGAAGATTCAGCTGGGTCTTCCAAGTGAAATGAATCTGCTGTTTCCTGGCAGCAAACTTCTCACTGTTTCATTTTCTCCCAGTGAAAATTTTGAGTCACATACACAAATTTTAAGCCTCAATTCACTTTCATCAGACTGAAATAGGAAGGAAAACCTGGAGAAAAACCTAATAAAAATTGCACTGCAAGAATTCTGATCTGTGAAATTTCACATTTTGTTGGGCTTCTTTTAGGCAAAAATGCATTTATCTTAAATGTGAAGAACATGTTTTTAATGAGGGATGTTTTATGTCTGATATATGTCAGTTACTGAGAAGAAAGCAACTTTGCTATTTTTCAGCATCTTCTAACTTTCATTAATTATGCCACATTCATAATTTTCAGCTTATTAAATAGCTGTGTTATTCTTGCTGAGTTATACAGAGTTAACTGATATTGTATTCATTAATTTAGATGTTTTCAAGCCTTTTTTTACTTCTTAATTCAATCAAAACATGCTTCCCTTCATTTTAATCAAAAGAACTTTTAATTAATGTATAAACCCAGCTTCATGAATTTTGGTGGATATATTTGGAAAAAGGATTCAAGTTCCATAATTTCTCATGAATAGTAAAGCAAAATGGGGTAATTAGATAATGAAATGTTCTGACAAAACAAAGCTAAAATTCTGGAAAAATTGAATTGTGAGCCAGCTGTTGCTTTAAAGAAAGAAAAAGATTTTATACAGTTTTCATAAAATTGTTTGCAGAAGGAAATTGTTGAACCTCAGACTACATTTATTAGTCCGTGCAAAACAATTTTAAGGAAGCAATATCCACATGCAATCACATAATGTATCTCTGGCAGAAATGATAATCTGATCTGTTAGTTGTGAAACTACTATTATGTAATGAAAGACTTCTAAGAAAGGAAATGGTAGGAGAAGAGGGGGTGATGCTATAATAATTTGGTATATCTAAATGACCTAGGACTGTGAGGTGAATGATGGCTTTTCTAACACATTTGTTTGGGGTGACAAGAGAATTGATAAACATTTATAATTCCTCTTCAATATATTGTCATTTAAATGGGGAAATAAATTCAGAATATTTACTCTCTCCCACAAGCTCCAGATAAAAACTTCTCTCATAATTAAATACCTCAGGTGAAGAAAATCCTTAATGACTGTAATAGGGTTGATCTATCTACAGAGTTGTTAAAGCTCAGTGTGGCAGAGTCTGGGTCATGAGGACACAGAGCACAGGGTGCCACCTGTGCAGCACCTTTGTGTGGCTCTGGACTCATTTTAAACTCTGCCATGCAAGTGGCTGCTTTTGCCTGGGACGTCAGCATGGACTGCAGGCACTGTGCTCATACCACACTCTGGTGATAAAACATTATATTTCTTTTCCACAAATACCAATTTCTAACAGAGCAGGGTGGTAAAGCAGATAGTTATAAACCCTCCCATCTATTTTTGTATAGATATCTCACTGGAAAACGGGTGGGGGTAGGTGAGGGTTTTTGGTCCCATTGTAATTATCACACTGGCGCTTTTCATCTTTAAGAAAAAAAAGGGGATTTTTAAGACTTGTTTTTCCCTAGAGCTAATTATTGTAACTTTGAACTTGTTATCATACTTATAAAAATGCCTTCACCTGTCGCAGCAGCTTGCCAGTTTTTATCTACATGGTTGTAGTAAAAAAACATTGGACCTAAGTTTCAGAATACAGAGATAAGTTGGCAGATGTATTTATCATAGAAGAAGAATAAAATTTTATCTGTCTTTAAATGAGAGAAGGAAAGAAAAATTGTGTTTGAGGGTTTTTTACCAGCACATTAATACTCAGGTGAAAGCTTTTGATGGGACTGTTCAGAAAACCCACATCTAGCTCAGTAAATCTTACTGCGGCCATTTTGCAAACACTTTTTTTTTTTTTTTTTTTCCCTCCCATGTTACTTCAACCTTCATAACTTGATGAGTGGCATGTTTTTGAAAGCTGAGTATTTACACAGTGTTTTCTTTCTGGTGAAACATCTGTATTCTTTGTATTTTTTTAGGGAGTTAAAGGATATATGTTGAGAATGTTAAGTTTCGGGTGATGTCAGTTTGGTTTTTTGGTTTGTATTTTTTTCCCCCCTAGTAAGCACTGCAATGAACACTGGGAGCATTGTTTCAGTTTTGCACCTAGGAATGTGAATATTTGTACTGTGTACTTAACATAGCTGAGAGCATGCATGAAAAGGTTTTTGTTGCTTCAGGTCATCTTAAGGGGGGAAGAAAGCTCAATGTTGCTACTTCACTGAGAAGTATGCAACTGGATAACCTGTTTTTGGAAAATTTCATTATTTGAAAAAGGCATTTGGTGCAGCAACACGCTGAAGGCTGTGCTTTCTTTCAAATGCAAATGTGCTCATGTATACCAGGTATCCAGCTAATCATTGTTTTATGTTGGAAATTAAAAGTTTATTATAAATTTCAAAAACCGTAGTTCCTCCTATAAAACTATTGCTAATGCTCTGAAATGTTAATTTTAATTTGTTAGAAAGTGTGTCATGCTAGATTAACTTTGTGGCTATTGAAAGGTTGTGCTGTATTTGCAATGTCTCTGTATGTATGCAGGAGAATTCTTGCCACCAAAATAAATCTGCACTAGGACAATTTTGTGTTTGATATAAGTTTTCCTCCATCACTCCATTGCTTCATTATTTTAATTGTGTATTTCCCAGCGATTCAAGCTGATAGGAAAGCTGCTAAAGACAATGATTTGCTGCATATGAAATCAAAGTTAGTGTGGGGGAGAAAATATATCTTGCTGATTTACATTTTTGACTTAGCTGATGTCTAACTATTTAAGTATTTGTTTTTATTTTTTAAAAAAGCAATGTGCATTTTTTTTCACTTAATCATCCAAAATGAACACTTAGAAAATAGCAGATGTTATGTCTTAAGGCCTGCTTGGGTACAAAGAAAACACTCAGCTTTCTCATGTCAGGACAGTGTGTTGCAGCTTAAAGCTGTTGGGTGGGGGATGGATGTGAACAGGACAGAAGGATATATGTGCTGATTGACCAAAGGGGAACCAAGCTGGCTGTTCCTTTTCTTCTATTTCTTCCCCCACCCTTCTCTGCTTTTCCCCCTTTTCTTGAAGATTCTACAGCTGAAAAGCCAGGGTGAAACATTGGTAACTCCAAGGAAGGTACTGGAAGTTGGGAATGGCGTGCCGAGTCCTTGGGTTTTGCTCATTAGGATATAGTGTCACACCTGGGCTGGCTTGTTTGGGTTTTTCTGTCTGTTTTGCACTAAGTAGTTCTCCCATGCAGGTGGTTTTACCTGCAGCAGCTTAGGACATGCTGAGTCAGAGTCAGAACCTCGTGGACTGAGTGGTCTCAGATGTCCCATCATGTATCCAAGTATCTGGACTTCCCATGGCTTGCAGTGTTTTGACAAACCTTGTCCGGGTTGATGGACAGTCTCTGTCTCGGGATCTTTTGCTGATTGCCGTGACCCCGTGAAATGTTAAAAGTCTCTTCCCAACCTGAGTGCTTGAAGAATGAGTTGGAGCTCTTAATTTCTTGGTCTTAGGGTTGTTTATTGAATCTTATCTATAAAAAACTTTCTCCTGCCCTGCCGAGGTCCGTCCAGCAGGACAGTTCCAGGCACACTTTTAGTCTTTATACTAAAAACTACATTTACAGTGTTTGCAATTACTTTCCAATACCTATCACCTATGTTAGACAGTGAGCTTCTAATCTAAACCAATCTGTAAGTGCCAATGTCACAGCAGAAGATGGAGGCCAAGAAGAAGGAGGAGAAAGGCTGGACATGCCAAGATCCCTCCATCTTGCCCCCTGAACCCCCATACCAAAAACCCCAAAATCTACTTTTCCACTCCCTGATAACTTCACTATTATTCTACCTAAACTGTTGTGGCTTGCTGATCTTCATACAAGGTTGGTAATTTGCTCCATGGGTCATAATCAAATCCACAGGTGTTCTGGGCTCTGTGCCAGGGCTTCTGAGCCCCTTGGCAGGGGGTCTTGGCCATTCTGGGCAGCCAGAGGGATGTCCTGGGTTCCCACATCTCTGCTGTCCTGTTGGTGCAGTATCCTGGCTCCTGAACAGCCTGCATAGGGGAGGAAAAGGTTTCTGGGCATCCATGTACTCACCATCTTTAATGCAGGATTCCACAGAACTATAAACAATGCTTTGTCTCAGTGAAGTGTTGTACCTATTAAAGAGAACCACTCTCAGCCAGCATAAACCTTCCTCAACAGATAGTGCAAATCTTTGGTAAAACTACCTTTAAAAAAGAAAAAAAATCTTTAATATATTGCCTTTGTGTAATAAAAAAACAATGCCACATACACAAGGAACACCATGACCTCACTGCATTTATGTCTGAGGAATTCAGCAGAGGGTTTTAAATCTTGTAGTATTTTAGACTTGAGGAGAGCCATGCACTGGAAAGCCTGTCTGTTTTATTGGCTATATCGAACAGTCTCATAAAACTTGCTACCTCCTCATGCAAGCTGGCAAACTCCTCATTGCCTGGCTTGTAGTCTTGGATCATGGAAGCCAAAGAATGACACATCACATGAGATGGAAGTGAGGAGCTGCTGAGGTTAACTTTTACACATTGCTTGTTTGGTTGCCTATGGTTTTCACTTACATAGAGTAAGGCTTTGTATAGAACATGCTGATGTCAATTACAATTTCCACTTTAGCTTAGGCATTCTAACATCTCATGCTGAGAAAATAATTTCTTTGTGGGAGAAGCTTTTTAGTTGTCTAAAATATGGTGAGGGTGCCTAAATAAAAGAGGGCTTGTGGTGAAATAACAAGAAAATTAGAATTCTGTGTATATCAGAAAAAGTAAGAGCAGGATAAATTGTAGTTGAACGTTTTCTTTAATGGATGCAAACACTTTTCAAACTCTCACATGAGTTGCACCTTCTAATTCTACTGTTCAAGTAGGGCTCATGTCTTATGATTTTTACCATCTGAATAGTATTGAAAGGGTTGGTTCATACAAAGAATTAACTCCAGAGGAGTTTTGGTTGCATTTTCAGTACTGGGTTTCCTACCTGGACAAATTTAAATCCACCAATTTTACCTCCTTTGTATACACAGTTCTTTCTCTTTCAAGACCTTTAGTTTGAACTATCAAACTACTTCTGCATTACATGGAAAGCACTTTGAGAATTGTTTTCAGAGCTGAAGAGATTAAATTAATTTAAGCTGTTAGAAAAAGTATGATAGCCCTTTATAATTGTGTAACAGATTTTATATTATTGCTTAGAGGTAAATCCAGTGTCGTTCCTGGAAATGAATACAAGCACAGAAGAATGAAATTGGAAAGGTTAAGGCACCAAATGGTTTTCAATTAGCAGAGGATATAAAAAGCTTCTGCATAAATATTATTTTCCATTTTCGTTCTCCTTCTTCTGTCGTGTCTATGACTTAACAGGCATTAAGGGCAAGCCACAAAAAATATAGGGAAGCTATTAGTAGTGGCAGCTGAGTGCCTTGGTTTTGATGGAGAAGGTTAATTTGAGTATGTATTTACGTAAACCCTTTTAATAAGCAAACACTTGCCCAGGAAAGAGCAGACTAAAGGAGAGGACAAGGTAGACATCTCTGGTGACACTTCAAAATGTTTGCAAGCTTGCGCCTCTGCAAAGTGTTTTGTAGAAAAAGATAAAGATTCAAAGATTCAAAAGGTCTTGGAATTGAAAGATAAAGATTCAAGAAGATCTTGGAAAGGTCATCGTAGAAAGATGGTGTCAACAAAATGATGTTCAGTTCCGAGGACTTCAGAAGAGTTTAAAGAAACAGTAGACAAACCACTTTTCCAGGATGTGTCTTGCCTACAGAGCACCTGCTGACAAAGGGAGACAGGAGTTTATTTCATTGTTCCTGTCAAAGGGCCCCAGTGGGATCTCTGTGTTTAATAAGTGCCTCACTAGGAAAAAATCTGGACTGACTGAATAGTGTCCAGAGAAAAGTTGTTTGCTGTGAGGGCAGGAGTGGGAGCAGACAGGAACTCCTTAACTCAAGAGCTTGGATTTTGAGGGTGAAAGACTAGAGGAGTTGCATACAAGTGTTCTGGAATCTGGTTTCTTGGTTGTTTTCACGATTGGGACAGTCAGGCATTTGTTTCATGGAAGAATGTTTAGACCCTGCCTCAGTGTTTGTATGGATTAGATAGTCTCTTGACATCTCTTCTGTTTCTGTGCTTATTTGAGATGACTGCAGCTGTTTTTCCACTTGAACAATTTCACAAAAAATAACCCAGATGAAATTGTGTCAAGTTAATGCTATGTGGCAGTGCTTGTGTTTCCAAAACAAGCAAACAAACAAAAAAATAGAAACCCCAGAGCAAGTGACAGCTGGAATGTGGGAAATCATGATCTGAGATCTAAAAGTCTGCATACAAAGGTTTTTCTTTTCCCAGAGTGGAGTGAAGGCCCCAGCTTGATCTATTAGTCATTAAATTGTCACTTTGCAAGTATGAAGTGCTGATACTCTTACGTATCAAGAGTGTTTCCATATGAAATGCTCACAATATGTATTTTCAGAAATGATCTGATAATATCTCTTAAGCTTCCTAAATTCTGCACATGGTCAGTTTCAGTAAATCATGGGGGATGTACATTTTCAATTTGCATAGAAGCCCTTTCTGTAACTTAGCTGTGTAAGCAAACAGGATTTCCAATTTTGAGGCTGTAAGGCAAAATTCCTTTTGCTAAGTAAGATCTTTTCCATTAGGCTTCACTAGTGCAACACACCTTTCCATGTGTTCCCCTTTAGAAATTACCTCACCCAGGTGTTTCCTGTTCACTTGTGTGTGACTGGAAGGTTGAAACCAAGTGGGATGATAGGGGTGGTGTCACTCGTGTCAGGTGTGTGTCATGCACCCTCTGCCACATGCAGGATGGCACTACAGGGACTGGGCTTGAAGAGCCCCTCTCCACTGTGCAGTTGGTATCAGCTTTCTTATACTACTCAGTATTTCATGCTTAGATGACCGTACTTTTTTTTTTTACAATTTTTTTTCTTAACGCTTTTCTATGTATTCAATGCTACTTGGAGAAACCAGTTTTTAAATAGCAAGGAGGGTCTCTGAGAATGTACATTTTTTTGTTTTAACTGTCTGACCAGAAAGCTACAGTCTTGCTTTCTGTTTTGGTACCTTGAATTCTTTCCTTCATCAAAGCTTGGACATGTCTATTAGGCTTTTACATGAAACTCTGGAGGAGAAAGTGCAGAACCCCAGTGCAGGAGCTCAGTCCTCAGAAAGGGAAAATGTGAGTATCTCCCTGCTCTGTGGGGCTTGGAATGAAGATTCTCAGGAGCAGCAATAGAGATACCTTTCTGTCAGCACTTCAGAGTGGTTATAGATGCTAATTCCCTTCCCTTGGTACAGTGCAAGCAGCCCTGCTCCATCCAGTGTGCCAGGCTGCCAGTCTGCTCCCCAGGCAGTTGTGCTGGCACTGGGGAGCAAATGGCACAGCAAGAAAGCTGAAAGTTGAGGGATGCTCAAGTTGAAAAAGGCTAGAGGAGTGGTGTTCATCCAGCTGCCTTCTTTTGACTTCATGGAGGTTAACATCTTCCAGCACTTTCTCTTGTTTTGTGTGAAAAATGGGTTTTAAAAATGGGGCAACTTAAGGATTTAAGGATTCTATCTGCTGTGAGGCCAAGTGAATACATGTTTTTCCTTGAGTAATGGTTGTTCATTTTGCAGACAACTGTTTCATCTTAGAGTTAATTGAAGGAAAAGCAGTGGCTAGAAACTCTTAATTTGATTTTTTTTTTTTTTAAATGTAGGTTTTTCACTTGCTGCAGTCGTACCTAGAATCAAACCAGTTTGTTAGTTTGGACTTCCAGCAGGGACTGCGTGACATCATTACCTGTGTGGGAACCAAGCTGTGGCTGGCTAAAAGGTAAGATTTATAAACAGTTTACTAATGTTTGGAAGACTTGGTTGATTTTTTGAGCTATTATTTTAGCAAGGTGGACAGATTGTGTTAAAATATGTAAAATTTAGATGCCTTATTGACTTGCTGATTTTTAATCGAGGTGATTTTTTTCTTTTCCAAAAGTAAGATTTTTTTTTCCCCAAACATTGTAGTCTAGTCATTAAAGAAAAAAAATAACTATGAATGAACATTACCACAGAAATAGACATTTTGAGGATAACTGATGCTTCTTGGC
Organism: Ammospiza nelsoni; assembly: GCF_027579445.1. Classification (NCBI taxonomy): domain Eukaryota; kingdom Metazoa; phylum Chordata; class Aves; order Passeriformes; family Passerellidae; genus Ammospiza; species Ammospiza nelsoni. Next base: position 26,367,490 of record NC_080635.1, on the reverse strand, counting down.
TAAGAAAAATATGCCACATATATATGAGGTTTTTATGTTACTGTTTTTCTGACTTTGACCTTTACAGAAAATTAGTGGGAAAATGTCACAGCAGTTGTTTAAACTAAAAGTGTTTAGCTACCCACAAACAATCCAAGATAGATTGGGAAACATTTTTCATAAGTTCATCTTCAGGTGACCTTTGTATAACTAACTAACAAGCTCTCTTGCTGTCTCTCTTGCTCTCTCTCTTGCTCTTTTTTTCTTCTCTCTCTCCCTCTTTCTGTCTTTCTTTCCCTCTTTCCTTCTCTACTTTATCTCAGCAATTGCTTTTGAGAATTTCTACCCAGGAGAATTCCTAGCCAAAACTCTAAAGGAATCCGTTGGGAACAAGAGCACCGGTCTTTGCATAGATAGATAATTGGGAATATCCCACATTTTGCACTGTGGCATGAGGCCACCAGTGCAGCTAGTGTGGATCTCTGATAAAACCTGAGTCATTTTCTGATCATCAAAACCAAAATCCTTAGAAGTTTGGAGAAGAGAGGTATCTAGTGGGTGGGGGAAATCTATTAGTGTTAACTGAGTTGGGGTAATGAAGATAGAGTTGATCTTTGGGAATTACAGAAGTGTCTCCTCAAAGAGTGATAGTGGTGATATGGCAGATAAAACTTGGTGCAAATAATTGGAAAATGGTGCTCATAAACAAAGTCTGGACTTTACCTGGGGAAAGAAGGGTTGACTGAGGTTTTTTTGTTTGAAAAAAGTTCCTCTTGTTCTTGGGAATGTCCAGTAGAGGAGGGGGCAAATATCATAAAAAGACTGAAGAAAAACACAGAAACCCCCCCCCAATCTGTGTTTGTGTATTAATCTATGTTGGATATTTAAATATTGTGTAAATCCCAAAGAAGATACAGTAGGAATCAGAAGCAGTATAAAGACTGACAAGCATAGAACAGTTTCTACTTGGGGACTGATTAAATAGGCTGAGATTTTGTTTAATAATGGAAAAAGGACAACAGAGGGATGTGAAATATGAGTCACATAGAAAGGGACAGGAAATTAACATTCTGTCCAAGGTGGCAGATGTAAAAGAAACTAACTAATGAAGTTTTTAATGTAATTTTAATTTGGCTATGGAACCCTATGATACAAGATAGTCTTGGTTTTAAGCCTGTCTAAATTTTTAAACAACGATTTAATGGAGTCATGGAAGGAAAGTCCAGTGAGGTTACTGAGTATGTAGGCATCACAATTGGCTCCAGAAATTCTTCAGCAACCTTGATGGTTGAGACAGAGGTTTAGGCAAATGTCATTATTGTTATGCCTGCATTTCCTGTGCATCTGCTCTCTGCCCCAGCTGGAGACATCATGGTGGATTTGGTGGAGCTGTTCACTCGAATCAGCATAAACATTTTGAAGTGTTTAAATGAGAATATTAATTTGCATAACTAATTTATAGTTAATAACTGATACTGTTATAAAGAGTAAAAACTCAAACACTAGAGACCAAATTCAGTAGAAAGAAACTCATGCTAAGTAATTCAAGCCTCTTTATCTTGCAGCAAATACCTAAAGGCCAGGGTCGGTTCATTAGAGTTTTTAAATAAATTCTATTTCCAAAGTATTTTTTCAGAGCCTCCCTTTTTAATGCATCAATCACTGATTGATGACTGGTTGGGTTTTTAGTAAGTTTTTTTTTATTATTTTATTATCATCTCTGAAATTCAAAGCTTTTCAGACCCTCCCCAAGAAATTCTTGTGCACAGTACAGGTATTTTCCTGAAAAGAATTGTTTTCTCTTTCACTTGCCTGTAAAAACTCACAGCTGTATGTGCTGATATTAGCTCCCTGTCAGGAGCACATTTTAATTTTGTCAGTTTGTTGTAGCCTCGTCATAGTTCTCAACAATGCAGTTAATGCTATACATAAAGGATTTTAGAATGTCTTTTTCCCCAGACAGTAAAATTTTGTATTACGGGCATGCAGCCTTGCAACACTAACTTAAAGCATGGGGATTTTAACTGGTGGGAACTATTTTTGCAAATTTCTAATGTACTTTACGTTCTTGCACACTTTGAGCTAAAGTGTCCTTCCTTCCTGACTGACTGACTCCGTAATTCCCTTAACTTTTGCTTTAAATAAATGTATTCAGTGTGGTGGTGTAATTAAAAATAAAAAAAGCAAAGGGAAAAACCTCCAAGAAGCAACCCAAACAAAAAAGGATATTGAAACGGTGTTTTCTGGTTGTTTTAGTGTCCCACATTCAGGGTGCAGCTTTACTGTTGGTAGTTGACTGGGTGAAGTTGAACAACTGCTCTGTGATCAGCAGTGGAGTGTGAGGGTCTTGTTCTTGCTTTTCCTTTACTTGTTCTAAAGGAGTTGTAGAAGGTTGCTTGGAAACTGAGTTGTGAAACTGTTTGTGTGTGTGGGTTTTCTGGGTATTGGGAGAGCCTATTAGGAAACCAGCACTTTATTCTTGCCCTGTTGTTGGACTTCTTGGTATGCATCTGCTGCTGTCAGAGAGGGTGATGGCTGGCTGGACCCTCAGTCATGTACAGACATTCCTACCTTATTTCTGTTCAGGCAAAGAGAATGAGCACCACAGAGAGAAGTTAATGGATCCCCATCTGGCTTTTCTGCCTTTTCCATAAGGAGATAATTTACCATGTCACCGATACTGCAGGGCAGAGACTGTTTGAAAAGAGGGTGTAAGAGGCACTCACTGTTAATCTTAAATGGCTAAAAGAAAGTTAAAATAACAGGAAAGTGGTTTGTGAATCTGGGGAATTATTTCCAAACATCAATTTTCAATCACATTTCTGTGCTAGTTCTGTTAAGTTCTTGCTGGTGTTCTTTCAACTATGTACTTCCTTTGTACTGTGGAACAAACTTCTCTGAAAATCTTGAATTACAAAACTTTGGATTGCATATGTAGCTCTTAAAATGAGGCTCAGTTGTCATGTGTATGTATTTGGAGGAAAGATTATAGTTTTCAATGGTTTCCTGAGCTGGATGGGTTTTTTTTTTGTTTGGGTTTTGGTTTTAGGGTTTTCTTTGCCTTTTCAGTGCCAGAATGTTATTTCCTTTCATCAGGATTTATTGGTGTAGAATAGCTCAAGATTCTGTTGCACATTCCATGTAATATACTAATCTCTTTTTTCTTCTCCGTGCTATGCCCTGATTTTCCTTTAGAGAATAAAATAATGGGTCACATTCCCCAAATCGAATTTCATGAAGCATTCACTTTTTCAGCTGCTATTTTCTGTCTGTTGTGAAGGCAGACTTCTCATACTGATGGGGCATGGTTGCTTTTTCTTCTTGGTTTTTTTTTTTATACCTTCCAAACATTAACATTTCAAAACCAATATTTTCATTTTTGATGTTTTGAATGAGACCTGCCTTTTATCCGCTTCTCAAGGCGGTGGTTGAAGGTGTATGTTTATACTTCACTTGGTAGTTTTTTTTTAGTTTTGAATATACCTGTTAGTTAGTCTAAAGTGGTTTAGTAATGTTACTGCTTTCCTTCACCTCCGCACCAGAGTTTGTTTACTACAGTTTTTGCAAATGTGGAAGATGCAGGGTCTTTGACAACAGAAATTTTAAAAAATATATTGAATCTGTTTTGTTGGAGAACTGTGATGGAATGAAATGATGTAAATTAGTCTGATGAAAGCTTTGAAATATGATCCATTTATCAAGCTAAATCTTTGAAAGAGTCATGAATTATTTTTTTAATAAATTAAAAAAATAATTAAAAACTTTAAAAAAAGTTTTTACCTCAACTGCGTACCAGGGAGTTACAAGTCTAACTTGAGATGCCTTCTGCTTAACAAATACAGAACGCTAGAAGAGCAGCCTTTGGATTTGGTAACGTGTTGTACAGAAGTCTCAGAAATATCTCTCTTGTTTAATTTGTAGCCTTTGGCATGGCAAAGTATTGGTATTGGAAAATTTGAGAGGTCATGTCATTGCATGGCTTTGCTGTAGGATGCTGCTTTTCAGCACTTTGAGTTGGATTTTCTTTTTCCGCCTTCCTACTTACTGGAGACCACAGGAGGGGGAAAAGACTTTGAGGTTCTGCCAGAAATCAAATAACATACTCTGCTAACCTCTAGCCATGTGCCATTTCTTAGCTGAGAGCTTGTCTGCGCTGGGAGAGTTTACTTCTAAGAAGGTGGCTTTCTTGAAACTGACCTGTGGGGAACAGCCGTGTATAAAACCAGTTGGCTTTGCGTTTTGCAAGGAGTCGCGGGTTCATCTGGAATGGACCACCTGCGGTGTTTTTGTAAATCAAATGACCCTGTAGTGCTCTGCAGTGCTGCTGCTTACAGCTCTCTGCTTTATGGTTGGCACCGTTAAAAATACAAATGGGTCCTGCACAAGATTCAAGCTCGCAGAACAAATAGATGCAGAAGTTATTTTAGGCACGGGCTCAACACGAGGTTTACTGTTCACTGAGATAGGTGCTGCTTGCTTTTCCCCTGGCTGATTACCCCATGATCCAGCTATGACTGCTTTGATTGAGGAAAATCTTTCTCCTCAGTATTTTATAGCCCTACAGAGTATGGTGACTTGCCAAGTTTTGATGGCCATGGCACTCCATCAAGCCTGTTATATCCCTTTTCCCCCTCTGCTTTTGGCAGCGCTGTGTGAGTGACAGCAGGCAGATGAGCAGTCTTGGGTCCTTCCTAGGAGGAACTTCATGCGAGGTGCCTTTAGGCCATCTGTTTAGAAAGCAAGAATGTGGCCTCTTTGTGGTTTCAGGATTTTATGGCTCAGACTGTAACCTAAATATGCATTTTTTTCTCCTGGAGCTCTTAGGAGAGACAGTGGTGACTTCTAGTGAGCACACTATTACAGACAAAGCAGGGGCACATGCAGGCATACCTAGCCAGAGGTGCAATATGCCCATTGCTCTCTGCAGCTTTGCAAGCAGCCTCTCTGTGATTTTTGAAGTGGTCCTTATTTGGGAGTTGAAATGGTTTTTTGTACTTTGAAAACAGCAAGAAGTGGGGAGAATGTAAGATTATCCTCCTTGGCAGAGAGGGAAGTCTCCTCTTGTTTTAATACTCTTGCCTCTTCTTCTTCTACTACATCTAGATGAACCTTCTTGTCCTTCTGAGGCCATGTTTGCACTTGACATCTCCCTGTTTTCTAACCTTTCCACTTTTTCATTTCTGTCTTTAAAATCTACACATTGAGAACTGCAGTTATTTATCTTTGTTCATTAGGTCTGTATGTCTTGTACAGCCAAGTTCAAAACTTGAAAATAGTTTTAATGATTGAGCCTTTCTCTGCAGAAGTTTATTTACCAGATTTCAAATTGAGAACTTAACTTCTTGTAAGCTGGAGCAATAATTTCTGTTTACCCTTGTACACACAAAATGTGAAAGGAAATTTTTGTTGTCCTGTTCCAGCTGAAAATGAGGTGTACCAGTATGAACAGCTCACAGAATCACAGAAAATGCTGAGTTGGAAGGGACCCGCAAGGATCATCGAGTCCAGCTCCTGGCCATCCCCAAGAGTCACACCATGTGCCTGAGAGCATTGTCCAAATACTTCTTGAGCTCTGTCAGGCTTGGTGCTGACTCACCAGTAATTTGTTAATCTGCACGTTCTAACCCATGGGCCTTGTTTAGCCTCGTTTGTCTTTGTTTTTGGGAACAGTCATAGCACGTCATTGCTCATAAATGTATTCCTAGAGGCACTAATTTAAATCTTATGTGCTTTTAGCAGGCTAATTTAGGTTTCTCTGCTGCTCCAAGTCCACTCTTTCACCAGTTTTGATAACAGTATGTTTAACACAGCTACAGACTGTTTATTTAGGCAGTTGATGATTGCTTGTTTTGGAACACCCACTTTGGATATCAGTAGAGATATTTGGACTTCAGGCTGAAGTTTAAGATGTACTTTGCATAAAATAAAATAGTGTTTGACTCTGGTTCATAGGTATATTCCTAACTTAACTAGGAACATTCCACAAATACTAAGTTTTGGATGAGGTTGTTTAAGGTGTTCCCTCCACCAGTGCAACATTTGGAGTAGGCAAAAACAATGTACAATTACAAATTTTGGGCATAAATCCTCACTTATATTTGAAAATGCTTTTCAGTAAATAAGCATTAGAGTTTTCCTAGCTTTTTCTTTGTGCATAAGCCCCTTGATTTAATTGTATAAAATTCATTAAATTTGCACATGGGATTAGTTTGACCGCTTAAGTTTTTTAGGATGTTGCTTAGGGATCACATGAGGTTCTCATTAAGAGAACACAAAAGAGAACAGCCAGGATTATTTTATCATTCAGGTATGTTAAAAACAACACCAACAAAACACAGCCTTTCAATATCATTCACCAAGAACAGCTGGAGCACAAATTAGTTTTTCTTAATAGCTGAAACTCAGGATGTTCTTGGTGGTATCACAATGAAAAAATGATTTGTGTAGCTTCTTTTTGAAGCAATAAATTCTCTGCCTTTACCAGGAAACTAATAACAACATAATAGTCTGCCTTTGAGGATGGTAGAAAAACTTAAATCACCAGACTAGCAACTCCCTTTGAGACAATGCCTGCTCTGATGCTGGATGAGCTGTCCCTATAGAATGGGCAAGTGAGGGGACTGTGCACATGGTAATTACTTGGAGAGGATCTCAACAGCACCAAGTAGGCAAGCAGATGCACTTTTACTGATGTTTGTATTTCTGTTTCTATGTGCATGTTCCTGCACTTCCAGGAACTCAGCAAGGTTTACTTGGTAGTGCAGGCTTCATTATTACTTTTTAAAATGCTTTCCATTAAATGTAGGTCTGTTGGCCGTGATGTTCATTGATGGGCTGGTTTTGTATTACATGGTTAAAAATGCTATGGACAAAGTTTAATAATTAAATCCATTATTAATGTCTCCTTAAGAAGACAAGAGGAAGGCCATGCATGTTGATTCAGTGCTGCAGATGTGGGCTCTGAGAGAAAACAGATTAAAATATGAATGCTGCCCTCTAAACAAATACACCCCCGAAAACCTCAGTCTTTAGAATACTGCAGAATTTGAAAGTTAATAACCAAAACAACAGGAGAAGATTTAATCTTTTAATCAGCTGCTTGCTCTACGTGTAGGAGTGATTTCCATAAGCTTTGTCACCTCCATAAATGACAACTGATCCTTCACCAGATGACCCTGCAGGTAAAATGTGGTCAGCCCAAAGCCAGCTTGACCTGGTTCATTGTGGAGACCCTGGGGGGCATTCCTTGGTTTAGAGAGACACAAGAAACTTACCTCAAAAAGCTGTTAAGACCCCATTGGCTCGATCCCCTGTTCCTATGTCTGTTCCTATGTCCCTGGGCCACTCCCTCCCTATTCCCTGACTGGTCCTTATCTTTGTACTCCCCCAAGAACAGGTTCACAGCCAGGCCCCTCTGCCTCTGATAAGCTTGGACCCTCTATGTTTGTGTGCTGGGGACTCTGAACATCTCACCACACAGCTGAATTAAACATCTCTGGATGCCATGCAAAGGCCCTTTTTGATTTCTTACCCTGGGCTTTACTAGCAGCAATTCAGGCTGCTACAGTTCATCAGCAACTCTCCAAGGATAGACCTCCCCATGGACAGCCCTCAAGGATTATGTAGAGTTGACTGTATCAAGACTCAAGACATAACAGATGTCACAGATTAAGACTCAAGACATCACTTTTTGGTGTGTTTAGAAGGTGTTTTAGCTGACACAATGGCAGGTCACATATCAGAAGAATCTGGCCACCAGAAGGAGGAATACTTTTGGAGATTGGGCATTCCGCTGGGAGTTGGCAGAGAGGGGAAGATAAACTTAAACCCAAAATTTAGTTGCCAGTGTGCCAGCCACAAAAGCTGAGATTATGGAAGACAAAGGCACAGTGGGAAACTCATAATAGGAAGTTGCACAGATCCCATCCCTAAATACCATCTTTGTCATGTTGGACTTAATAAAAATTCTTTCCTGTGTTTATGTAGTGCTAAAGATGAAAATCCAGCCTCTAATGTTCCTATAATTTTGACTTACCGGAAATGTTTATACAGTTCAGAAATACAATAATTTGTGCAATTGCATCCTGTGCATTAACTTGAATATGATGTTCAGGAAACAAATTCTATTGATCTGTTGGAATAAAAAACTGTTTGTAATACTGGTGGCTAGAAAGTAGGAGAATTTGGGGTTTAAATTCATGACCAGTAAGCTGATCTATTTTCTGCCAACTAAAATATTAATTTCTTTAACAATGACATGTTATATGCACAGAAGAGTAGGGCAGTGTTTAGTAATTATAGTGTTTCTTTTATTATGGGACTTTTCCTTAAATTATATTGGTAAGTTTAATCATAAGAACAGGTCTTCCTTCCAGGAACTTTAGTCCTTTCCAGCCTTTCTACAGGCTCCAGAAGCATACAGCATTACAGTAAGAGTGGCTTTTTCATTGAAGACCGGAGAGGGAGTAAGCAGTTCATTTAATTAATTGATCACTTTAAAAATTGAAATGAAAGCAATCACGCAAGTGATTAAGATGAATCTCTTCTTCTTCACAAGGTAGCTGTGATTGACCTCTGAAGGGGTTGCCATTGTGATCTTGCCAGTTCTGGCGTCTTAACCCTGATGCTTAAGAGTGTGTTTTGATGGTTTTGGACAAAATACAAGGATTTGTAGGTGACTTGTAAGTTGTATAATTTTGACTAAAGTTCTACATCAACTTGATTCATTATCCAAATCTTGTCACCAGTTTTTAAAGTTTGGAGCTGAAATTAACCAATCTGAGTTGCTAAGAGTCACTTAAACACTGTATTAAAAAATATTGTAAGACACTGTTAATTATTTACTGTTTTACTGTGACCAGACCTGTAATGTACATGTTACATTATTAGGAGGAAATTCTATTTTGATAGTTAGTTAATAAAGTGATATTCCCATTTCAGAAATAAGATTAGAAGTTTAAAAGATTCATAAGGCAGCACTGGGTAAAAAATCTGCAGTCTTTCAGATATTTCTAAAAGCTTGGAGACTCCAAAATTCAGAGCTTTTATGAGACCTCTTATAAAAGGTTTTAGGAATTCCTAAGACAGCTAACTACACTAAGATACCTGTAGCTAACCTCATTCACAAGAGAGATATTATGGATTTTTATTTGAAAGACATTAGTTGTCCAGATGCATTTGAAATTTCTTAGTGCTCATTGAGAGTTTGAGGAAATATGCTTTGATTTTTATGTTGTTACATTTTTAGTAAATATTGTAAGTCGCTGTATATTAAATAGTGCTTGTGCTGCTAGCAGTTTTCCAACATCTGCTTCCTAATGAGGAAAAATATGAGCAAAATAAACGAGCTCTTTGGAAAACATTGAATTTCTAGAATAACCAAAAGCTAATGTAATAAACATTAACACGAACTGCTTTGATTTCATAATCACTAGCTTGTATCTGTCTTATTTATGTAACAAATGCAATAAATGAATGTTACAGTTGTTGTTGCTCATCTTGAAGTGAGGTGGAAAAAGAGGAATGATCCAGGATAAAATAGCTGTCAGCTTCTTAAGTCATCTGACTGTCATTGCAAATTGGGGGTTTGGGAAGATAACGAGAATCTGCAGAAGCTGTGCATCAAAATTCTTTGGTCCTTGCTATAAAGGAGTGTTGGCATCCTGACTTTAATACAGAAATCTGGATGGTTATAAATGGTACCCTTTAATAAGCAGAAATGCTGTTTAAGGGCCTCTTCAAATCTTGGTGGTTACAGAAGCAAGAGATTGTCTTTTCCCCTGTGTTCTGACAGAATTGAGGCCAAATGTGTGAGCTTTCCATGTTCTTTGCTCCTTGTTGTTTCTCTTGGAAAAAAAAGGTAATTTGCTCCATAATTCATTAATGTTGATCTTGTTTAAATTAAACAGTAATACAGGAGAAACTGAATTTTTAAAAGTTAAGCCATGTGTTTCTGATAGAGTTGAAGCAATGAAGTTGTGGGAGCCAAGTACATGGGAGGTCTGTGACCACATATTGCTGATTTCTTCAATAAATGCCAGCTTGGTTTGCATTAGATCTGCCATCCAAAATAAGCAAACCAATGACTACCTCAAATTCAGCATGACTTAACTATAAAAGGTGAATCAAACATTTTAAAGATAATATTTGTAGAGCTGCAAGCTGTGATAGTCTAGGATGGATTTCAGTTGCATAGTCCTAAGCTGCAATCAGTGGTGCTTAGTGGAGGTAAAGGCAGAGCAGAAATCAAATCAGCCCTACTGCTACTGTAGGTAGCCAAGGCCAGCTGGAGCAAACCCCAGTGTTGCACATGGAGCTTCTGAGCCTGCCCAATCTGATTTGCATCTCCTGCAGGGAATGCTTCCTCATTCACCTACCAGGCAGTTCCTTGTTGGAAACAAATAGCTCTTTGTTACTCTGGTCATATAATATTCTATAAATGCTTAACCTAGGCCTCTTCAAAGGCCTGTGAATGGGAGCCTGTGAATTTTAACTGACTCTAACTCCATTAACCTTTGTCTTTGAAAAAAACTCCCTGGACTCCTAACAGCTAACAAAAGGTTTCCTCCTGCAAGCGTCTTGAACTCTTTTTAAATTTTATATTCACATGCCAGAATTGAAAATGCAATTGCAAAGAAGTCTCTCTATTCTATCCCCAATCACTTGTTCATCATTAATGACAAGAAGTTGAGTAAGTTTGGAAGACTTTTATTTCAGGATTAATCCAGAAATCTGCTGTGAAGTGTCAATATTATGCAAACTGGCACCTGTGTTTTCAGATTTTCTACTGTTCAGCCAGGCCTACCTAAAATAGTTAGGAAAAAAAGACATCTGTTTCCATCTTAGTGAAGATACTGTTAGGCCAGACCTTTGGGCAATTCCAAAAAAATAAAGGCGTAAGCCCTTTAAAATCTTCAGTCCAACTTTACTGACTTGTGTCCTTTCAATGGTCTTGTATATTCTGTGGGCTTTTGTGATCGTAGAATCATAACATCACCTAGGTTGAAAGGGACCTTAAAGATCACCTGGTTCCTACTCCTCTGCTGTGAGCTTGGGACACCTTCCACTAGAAGAGGCTCTTCATAGCCCCATCCAACCTGGCCTTGAACACCTCCAGGGATGGGGCATCCACAGCTGCTCTGGGCAGCCTATTCCAGTGCCTCATCACCCTCACAGCAAAGGATTTCCTCTTAATATATAATCTAAGCCTGCTCTCACTGAGTTTGAATCCATTCCCCCTTGTCCTGTTGCTTCAGGCTCTTGTAAAGTCTCTCTCTTGCAGGCTGCCTTTAGGTACTGGAAGGCTGCAGTATTTTTGAGGCTGAGCAATCCCAATTCCCATAGCCCATCCTCATAGGATGATCTGGTGAGGACACAGCAGCTCCTCCCATAGTCATTTTGTCTCCTTGATTACATTAGAAATATGTTTTCTCTGCATCTTATTCTTGCTAAGTAGTAATCCAAAGTAATAATCCTTTCTGTTCCTGCCTGTTGCAGGAGTTTTCCTTCCCTCTGCCTGGCAGGTCCAGTCTGTGCCTTGACTTTCACATAATACCCAGGGCAGACAGCCTTTGGCCTCTCTTTGGTCCAGTGCATTGAAACATTCTGCAGCATTAGCTGTTAGTGCAGTTTAATGCCACAGTTGGCTGGGACCTGATTTTTATTTCCAGCTGGACAGTCAAGCTCCAAGTGAGACCACTATGAAGAAGTACTAAAAAGTGTGGGGCAAGCTTCTAAGTGCAGTAAGATTCCAGGAGCAGGCTGGCTATAAGCTCTATATCCAAACACAAAACAACAATTTGAACTTGTGAAAATGATGGTTTAAGGCATTTGGACACAGTACGTCAGGTGGCCATTGGGTCTTTGGTGTCAGCTCTTTGACTTCCAGATGTGCTGTTGTTACACTAAACTACTGGCTAGCATAGACAGAGCATTGCTTTAATCAGGTGTGGATCTGTGCCCTGGCATCACATGGCTGCTATTAGTATAGATGTGTATAGTATGAATATTGTTTTGATAGCTATTTGATATTTCTGTGTAGATATACCCTTAGATAGGAGAGTCCTAACTGTCGCTAGCTCTACCCCATTCAGAGTCATGTACAGTTTATCATCTGGAGTGAGCCTATGATGTATTTGTTTCCATTAATAACCAGGTTGGAGGGGAAATGAAATAATTTTTGGATTTTGGACAGAAAAAAGGGATGCTGTTCCAGATGTCTGGAGCTCCCACCTTTTGCTACTGATGCGACTTTCTTGTTTGGAGACGGACTTCCTCAAATCTTGTTAATGAGAACACCACTTTATTGGTCTTGGTGTTAAAAAGGAAACATCTTGTACTGTTCCCCCTTGTGTTGCTGAAGTTCTGCACGAACAGGTCGTGTTAAATACTGTGCAGTGCATCACTTGAAGTGTTTAGCATTGTGATTTTTGGCTGTCAGATCTGTTACATAAATCACAGTTTGATTGTCTTCAAGACTGAGCTTTCTGCTACAATCTGAACAACACTGAACAGCACTTTGTTTTGGAAAACTGAATTTCCTGTTGTATCCTCTGGCACATATGGATGAGAATTCACCAGTGCAACAGAACCAGCCAAGGACAAACATTTGGCATGTTTTATGCTGGAAAAGTCTCATTTCAAAATCAAAGCATGCATATGCACATACTTTAAATGAAGTGGTAAGTGCTTAAAAGGTGGACCAGAATAACAAACATGCCAGTGTTGCTGTTGCCTCTTCTTCAGTAAAAGTTGCATCAGCCATGTTTTGCCCAGGGCACAGTTTGTATGTTGGAAATTTTCTTTCCACTGAAAACATGGAATGATAAGCGAGTCTTCCATTTTTTTGAGGGAGCAGAAGTGCAGTAGATCCATTAGGTTCCTCATATTGGCTGGAAACTTGTGGCTGCTTTCATCCATTTGTGAGAGACCTCTTGTAGTTTGTTTTTCTTCTGAGCCTTTGACTGATCCCTCTGTTTTCTCATGGCTTGAGCTCCCAACTCCATGAGTATTTCTTGCTTGTGTTTTCATTCACTTTTGTGAAGAACAACTTAGGCAGCAACTGAATGCCCAAGACAGAGGAAAAATCTTTGCTTAATCAGAGGGGATAGAAATTAAGTCTGCCTAATATGACTCTGCAAAAATAGGCCATGTTAAAATTGCTTTGGCTTCTTAAGGCTTTGGTTCTTGTTGATGATGCATCTTCTCATCAGGCAGCTTGTAGTTCTTGAGCTTGGAGGCAAGCATGAAGAAGTTTGGGGAGGTATGAACTTAGACTACTTCACTAGCGAGAAAGTGTCCAAAAAGTCTCTTTTTATGCAAAAGGAGAAGAAAGCTCTTCTGAAGAGAGATCCTGGTAGCACATATTCTGCTGTGTGTTGTGTGGATGCCTTATATTGTAGGCCATAAAACAAAGCATAAGTATTTTAGGCTTCTTGCAGAGTTTATTACTGAAGGTGAGAGCAATATTTCTGGTTAAAGTTGTCTGTTTTAATAGGTTCACAGGCTAACTCTCCATAGGCAAATACAGAGACCAAACTATGCAAGAGCCTCAAACCTTTCATTTTTGTGTCATCATCACTTATCTTACTTGAAAAAGCTTTTTTTTCTTGAATTTTAAAGATGCTAGAGTTCAGAATATTTGTTGGAACATTTTTAATTAACAATTTTTGAAAGAGTTTCAAACATTAAGATAAGCATACAAAGAAAGTGCCAGATAAAATAAAAATGAAATACTGAACAGAATTAGTCATAACTCAAGCTTGTGTTGCTTGATTCTGAAAGTTTTTGTTTTAGTACAAGTCCCATTGGGCTCTTCAGAATAATTTCTGTGTTTTGAACTAGATTTCCTGTTTGTTCACATTTTAAGTTATATCTATAAAGAGTTTTTATGGCTAAGTATGTTTCAGTGATAGTAATACAAAGAAAAATGAAGTTTTTAACCTAATTTTATTTTTCTAATTGGAGAGAAAATAGATGTTTCTCACTTGCAGATTGAAAAGGTGGAGCAGGAAGTAGCTTATTACCAATTTCCATTATATACACAAAATCCCAAATATCCTTGTTTGGAAAAAGAAATACCTGATTTTAAAAACATGAACGCCTCTGGTCTTCATCAGAACTGTGAGAGAGCTATGGCCATTAAAAAGGTGTAGCAGGTACCTTGCAAGGGAAGTTTCTCGTTCATGAGCTGTAAAAGTAAGAACTGAAGACTTCTTTTTGCTGATGCATTTAATTACACACATTATTTATAAACAAAAAGACCTAGTAGGTGCTACAACAAGCTGGTTCATCCAGTAATAATGAAATGTATCAAATGTCATTCAGTGCAATGGCTGGAGAAGGAAGGTGTTGCAATTCTGCAAGGGAGACTGTCACTCAGAATGGACCAGGAAGTGAAGCTTAGATAACTTGTCCTAGTTATTTTATTTATGCATTCTAATTTGACCAGTAGTTTATCTTCGTCAATTAAAGCAGACATGCCAAACTAGTTTGTTTTCTGCTGTATCTGAGCATAAGGTTATAAGGATTTAAGCTTTAAAAACATGATTTTTTTTTCTTTTAGGCTAAATCCTTGTTTAGTGACCAGAGCTGCCTATCTTGATGTTCTTGTGATGTTGAGTACTCACCTGGAGAAGTTTCAAAAGCAAGGTAAGTGAGTATACTGTTCTATACATCAGATTTAATATTTATATCTATTTCTGAGCTCTGTTTAACCTGGAGAAACAACAGTATATTACTTGTGCTTAGGGTATCTACTGGCTTGTGGAATCTTTTAGCTGCCTTGTGGAAGAAAGCCCTTTATTCTGCCTTTCTCAAGAACTTGTCCTAGGTTTTGTTGAGGAGAAAACTGAGGCACAGTTCCATGTCAAGGCTTGAAGTGATGATCTTGCAGTATTCCTAGTCCTAGAATGGCTAGCAACAAAAAAGTTCCTTTTCATGTTCCAAAATGGTTTTTTAATCCAAAATCCACATCCTGGACTATTGCAACTTTAACCTTTCCAGAAAACCACAGAAATGTTTTTTTCGTGAGACACCTGAAATAATTTCAGGGAAAGGGTTTTCTAATGTTCAGAAGTTTTATAAAAAACAACTCTGAGAGATTCTTTCAGTTTCTTTTTTCATTTTGATTCTTTATCAATGGGAATTTTTTGAAGGACCAGTAAGAACTATCAGTGGTTTTAATGTTGTGGATTACTGTTAGCAACAGTACAAAACAAGCTGTGAACAATAAGAAAAAACAAAGGCAGGGAGGAAGGTACAGCCTTTCACGTGTGCCAGTGTGTGGGCAGCTTTCAGTCAGCTGTAAGTAGCTTCCTTGTGGGCCTGTTTTGTTCTCTTATGAAGAAGTGAGTAATAAATTACCTTGTCAGTCCAGGAAGGCAATTAGTAAATAGTTCTGTCATTTTATTTAAAATTTTAATGCTGCATTTAAGTCACTGGAACCATTCTTTATTTCAGAGACATGTTGTGAGCATTATTAATTTTAAAACCAATTCCTTTTGCTTTTTTTTTTTTTTTGCCTAGACCTTTAGTTGAGGTAGTTCCATTCTAATTTAAAAATTGCTATTAGTGTGATTTCTTGTAAATGTACAGTTCAAATAGGGATAGTTTTTAGGAAAGCAAATTGGTGATGAACATGTCTGCAATCAACTTCTTCAGACAGATTGATGCAGAATTAGCCCTTACAACAGAAGGACAGGCATACAGAGTGACTAGGGAAGGGCCACATGCTTTATAGGGTGAAATGCACCACTTTATCTAAAGCAGTTTCAATATAACATGTCTTCAAGGATGATTTTTTTCCTGGCTATTTACTGGTTTTTCTCGAGCTAAGCTATACCTACCAACAATAATTCTTCTATTAAAAATATATTTTCTTTTTTTTTATTGCTACAGAATAAAGCTTTTTAGATCTTCATATGCCATTGGCCTTAGAGATAATCCTTTGCAGTACATTAAAAAGTCTAGCTGTGTATCACAACTACAAAATAAACAAAAACAACCTCCAAAACCTCGTTCAACCATATTTGGGCTCATCACGCTTTTACTTTGAATACTACTTTTTAAAAGAGAGATCCTTTTGGGAATATTATTTTTTCCAGTTTTTTAACATGGTCCTCTACCACTGTTCAGATCCTTTATGGTATGAATCATCCTGGTTTTTCTGTATTCTCTTCATCTGAAGATTTTTTTCATCTTCTGATTATTCTTGCCACTTGCCCTTCAGCTCTATTTTTGTATTTTCTTTTAGGAAGGAACAGCCAGTACTCCAGGGGAGGGCTCCTGCTTTTGCTTACTTACTGGGCATTGCATTTCCTTTATCAGTCTCTTTCCTATTTCAGTTATCCTTGGGGTTTTTTGTCTGTTCTGGTTTTTAAACAATTGCTGCACATTTGCAAAGACTTTTATGGAGCTCTCCACACCAGGAAACTCCCTTCCTTTTTTTTAATGCCCCTGACTTGTGAATAGCCCTTTGAGCCTGAGGGGCTGCACCGTGCTGTGGCTGGATTACCAACTGTAGTGAATTCATTTCTTTTTCAAAGCTCATGTGGACTGTACCAAACCTGGGTGCTGTAAGGTACAATTTCCGCAGAAGGAAAGCAATTATTTTTGCAGAGTCTCTCTGCTTGGGCACAGTTCATCAGTTTTGTTTTGTTTAAAAGTTTTATTCCTAGGTAGGTTTAAAATTACATATTTCAGGCAGTGTCTACAGAGAGTAAAAATTTAGGCTGGAAGTACTGTTTTGAAAACCTAAAGATACATTTGGGACAATTTTATGTATCACAGGCAAGAAGCCCTTCTGAAAGGAAGGAGTTATGTGTTTATATTAAATAGAAACTGAGTGTCCCATGACACAGTTAGAGAAAGACTAAACTCACCAGTTAAAACTGAATGTTTTGAGTCTCCCACTTAAATGTTTTAAAGATATAATTATTAATTGAAGCGTTATACTTTTCTCAGATTAAATATCTTACTCATATATGCATATCTCTGGTTATGAGCCAATTTTTCTCTGTTCTAATCTTGATTTGTAAAGTTGTTTCAATGAATAAAGGGTGAGGGACAAATCCAAATAAAACTGTTTCTTGATGTGTTTATCTAAGAGGCCCCAGGAAGTGCTGTATATGAGTTCCAGGCCACAGGCTGAAACTGATTTTCATCAACAGAAATGGGAATGCAATGTAATGAGCCTGCAACTGGTTAAAATCAGACCACTTCTAATTGATTATGCCTGTCTAAAGAGGCTACAATTACAAAGAGGTTTTCAGAGAACAGCTCTGCCTAGACCTTTCCTACATTATGATTATTTTCTGTAAGTGATTTGTTGTTTTCAATTAATAAAATCTGTCTCTTAAAGTGCAGGATAACCCTTAGGGAATTTACTTCACAAATT
The DNA here is from genome assembly GCF_027579445.1 of Ammospiza nelsoni. Classification (NCBI taxonomy): domain Eukaryota; kingdom Metazoa; phylum Chordata; class Aves; order Passeriformes; family Passerellidae; genus Ammospiza; species Ammospiza nelsoni. The sequence goes on along the minus strand of NC_080635.1, from coordinate 26,350,116 downwards.
CAGAAAACATCATCTTTAAAATGTTGGCTAAGGAAGGCAGGGAGTAATGGATACCAAAAGCATCTTGTCCAGCTAAAAATGTACTGCTGGTTAAATGATGATTATTTATCTTAAACAAAACAAAACAACCCGCAAACCCCATAGTTATTCCTGTTTGCTGGACTGGATGGAAGTGTTGCCTGATTCATGTCACTGGGAAAAGACAGTTTTCTTTCCTTGAGGTGATAGGCAAAATCTAGAACTTTTTTCTCAGCTCCTGATATGTCTAAGGGCTTTCAGATGTGCTGAGACAGTACATATAGCCAAGACTATATAAACTTAAAAATATTTTGATTCTGTTATCAATTGTGGTTGGAAGCAAGCCTTAAAAAAAAAAAAAATAGAAATATAGAAATACTATTTTACCTTTATTGAGAGTAAAGAAAGTTCTTACCAGCTATAGGATTATTTGATGAGCTAATGTCTATTGTCACTACTAATAGTTATTAGTAGTGTTCAGGGAATTTGTTCTTGCAGACCTCTTTGATGTATTTTCTCCACATTAACTGTTTTATAGATCAGAAATCACAGATGTTTAGACCTTTTCATTCTCCTGGGAGAACAATGCAGTCCTTTTGCAGAGAATATTCTGGCACTTCTATCCTGCTTCAAATATTACAGAGGAATAAAGTAGCATTTGTAGGCAGATTGGAGTGGGGAAAATGACCTCAAGTCCAGGTGAGAACATGTTCAGCCTTAGCTGTGTATATGGTTATTTGCAAATTCACAAGTTTTGGTCAGGAGGAGTTAGAAGCAGAGGTCTGTAGAGCTCCAGATCCATGTGTGCATCTGAGGTTACACACTTTGCTGCGCTCTCAGAGATGGGCTTTGCAAGAGATGGGATACAGGACTGCTGTGATACACTGTTTCACTAAATAGGATTCCTCTGTTGAATATATGAACTTCTGAGAGGATCTGTCGTAGACATTCTGCCTTCAGATCTTCTGGCAATTGGTGTTTGCAGCAAAACAACAAGATGAGATCATTACTGTGATCCGCAGTGCTGCTCATGCAGGAGCCAGAGTGTTGAATTGCAGCGAAAGCTCAGATCTGCCATGCTCTGTCTCTCTGTAACAGATGAAGAATGCCACAAGACAGAGGTCACATTTTCCTTCTTGCTCACATCTTGAAAAAGTTTTCTTGTAGTATTTTGTAGTTTTGTGAGGGGAAAAATTGATGGAACTCTCTATAATGGACTTGACTAATAGAAGTGCATTTTGGCCAGGGTTGTGTTCCCAAAAATGGCACTTGTTGATAGAGCTCTGTCAGTGTAAGTGAAGTAGGATGTAGAACAGAAGAGGGAAAAGATGAACGAAAATTTTGCTAAAGATAATCCTGCCAAGTTGTTGCTTTGTCCTGTGTATATGCTGTCAATCTGGTTTGGCCTGTTGTCAAGTGTAGTGTCTTCAAAATTCAAGTTTGGTGGGAAAGAGAAAACATTTAAACAGGATGTCAGATAGGTTGAATCTATGTTTTAGGAAAAGATGCCACTTGTAGTCTAACTAAGCATTTTTCCTTTTTCCATTTGAGGTGGAAGAGTTTATAAAAGTTCTTGAAATTAACCAAACTCCAGTGTTGTGGTTAACCATGGGAACAGTTCCTTAGTATGTACATGATTAATCCAGTTCATAGAGAGATTGTTTTGATACCAAAATGGAGTAGCCAGTAATCTACTCTAACTTATTTTCTTTCCTTGAGTTTTGCAAAAGCATAATTCCATTTTCTTGCTTTCTTCTGAATACCTAAACCATCTGTATTTGTAGGTTAAGATTCTTATATTCTGCTCATGAACTAAAGAAATGGTTGCAAAAATATTGTGCACTACACATGTGTGTGTGTGTGATGAGAAACATGAGGTCCTGTTTCAACTGTCTGCTGATTTTGTCCTCAAATACAATACTTTTTAAAATAACATACAGAGCAAATATCATTCTCTTGGTTATATTTGTCCTTATTAATTGGAAGTTAAAAAATACATTGATAGAAATAGTATGAGTTATCAAACTTATGGATGCTTTGCCGTGCTTTGCAATGCAAAGCACAAATTGCTCTTTACATAGGAATCTCTTAAATGTTTGCCTGAATTACATGATTTGTAGGTCTTTTAAATAGCATTTGAAGGTTGTGGCCATGTTGTTTTCTGTATCATAGTTCCTAATCTTTTCTTATTCTGGTAAGAAGCAAGATGGTAGCCAAGTTTTTCCTGAAGGCTAACTTACAAACTCATGATTTTGGAATGATAAAAATGTGACAGGGTAACTGGGTTAATTATTTTAGCCATACTTGAATTTTCTTTTCCTAGATCCCTAAGAAGTATGGCCAAAAATTATTTGAATAAAAACACTGGCAACTTGTTAATGTGTGTTTTGGTTATTTGGTCTAATTAGATTATAGTTAAATTTACTCTTAACATACTGAAGGCAGTTTTTGTTTATTATATCAGAAACTATATAAAGTTTGCTGGTATATTGACTGTGGCACTGGGTGTAAATGTTTTTATTTTGAGTTAAGAAAGGTGAAGATTTAAAACATTTATAGGATGATCTAAATAGGATGATCTTTAGTATTTGTCTAGGAAAATCTCTTCTTGGCACTGATTAGCTCTCAGCCTACTCCCTATTCATATGATCTGTTCAGATGTCTGTGGATGGTAGTTAGAGAGTGGATTTTAACCTCAGTTCATAAACAATTGTGCTTTCTTGTAGGTCTTGTTGAATAATGATGAATATCCAGATTTTTGATGCTCAGAGCCCCTTCCCATAACTGCAGGCAAAGCAGCATTTTATTGCTGCTCTTGCAGTTTTTGTCTGCCCTTGCAGAGGGTCAGTAAGTTTTCTGGTGCTGGTAGTAACTTCCCCCCTTTTCCCCTGCTTTGTTCTTTTCTTCTGGAGCCTGTGGAAGGAACAAGGAAGATGGTTTGGATGCTTGAGGGCCTGCATATAGGATTTAATCTCAATATTTATCTAGATCAAATACTTAGAGCTATACTAATCACATGTACAGAAGGAAGCCCCTCACACCATACACCTGATGATCAGGAGAGTTGTCCACTTGGCAGTAGCTAAATAATCACTGCGAAATTACCAAGTCCTACAGAAATGTATCAACTCTGCAAGGAGGTGAAGCAAGTTTAGATTTAAGTATGGAAGGAATTCAGATTACTTCTGTCACTTTTGAACAGACTGTAGTGCCTGTGAGATGAAGTATCAGCTGAGCTGTGCATCAGCTGATGGTTTGTTACTCCCTGAGCAGGGAGGTTTTTCTGTCATTGCTCCATGTATCTGCTTGCTCTGGGAACAGGCTGAATAGATCCTGCCTGCCACTGCAGGGAGGAGCAGAAGAGGGACAGGCAGGGTGCAGGGAGCTGCTAAATTTTGAGGAGGTTTATAACTGGAGATTGCTCCAGTCTGCTAACTCCATTCTGCTCCTCTTCCTTTCCTCTTTATTTTCAGATGGTGAAAGACCATTTTACTTCATACACATGACAGAACATCAGTTGATCACAAATAGGATTAAAAATCCAGCCCCTCAAACCGAGATGCCGTGACATAGATGATGTGTGCATGTATCAGTGTGGGGGACTGAGGATGTTTGTGTTGGGTGTTGAAGAGAACCAAGTGGTTGTGTAAGATGTCTCCTGTACTAGAAGCAGGCTGAAATTCTTCCTGTCCCACAAATGAAGCAATCCTTAACGGGGAAAAAATAAAATTAAATCCACTTAATTCTTGAAGGTTCATTTGCATCTGTCAGCATCCTGGAGAGACTGCTGTTTGCCAGGACCCTTCTTTGGTTAGCCAAAATTTGTTCTCCCTTCTCACAGCAGCTGGTCATTCAAACTCTACAGTGATGTTTGTTTGTAAATAAAAGTATGTTGTTACTGTATCTTAACAACAGAGGCTGACATTTACTTTGGGAACCAGTGTGGTGTTCTGGTTTAGTTGGATATTTTGATGTAAGCCAAAGGAAAGAGTTTACTTAAAGCTAAGCAGATGACAAAACATTTACATGAAAGCCTGGAAAGACTTCTTAGTGATGAAGTTGAAAGCAGGAATATTTCCACTGCACTGTAATAAGACAGGGGCATTCTTTCCTTTTGTACATATTTGTGTGAAAAAAGAGTGTTGGAGAGCATGTGGAGCAGAAGATGAATGCAGGAGGATTTGCTTTCTGGTGTGTTGAGGCTAAGCAAATATTCAGACAGTCTTATTTTGCTGACGGCCTTGCCATTGAGACATCCAGTTTTAAAGAGACTTGCTGTAAAATAGATGAGCCACAGTGTCCAGTCTTTCACAATTGCATGGGAAAAAAAGAAGTTATCCAAAGCAGAAGTATTTGATATGTACAGAAAAAGAGGATCTGTTGCCAGAGACTCTTGTATCACAGTCTCTGCAAGCTAGTAGCTCTGCTATGTTTTTTATATGCAAGTGGTTTTCCCCTTCAAAGATGAAGACATAAAGATAAGTTGTGCTGGCCTTGCAAAATACAAGTGGAAGTTTGCTGAGTCGGAAGGTCAGTTCATGGCCTGCTGGAGTCCATGGGAGGGTCACCACTCTCTCTGATACTGAGTTGCAGGCTCTGGCAAAGTTGGCAGCATTGACATCAACAAAATGGAGGACACCCTCCCCACTTTCCCCTATTTTTTTTTCTCTCTTTCTTGCTCCCTCTCTATCTCTTTCTGTGTGTACCTAATACTACTCTCCCTTTCCCTGCTCTGGAGCTTTGACCCTTCCATCCTGCCAGCTTTCCCATTACTGCTTGCATGTAGCTTACCTCAGTGTAAAGCAGTGTGGACAGGAGATGAAAGCCTTTCTCTTGCAGTATACTTACAAATAAACTCTTGGTTTGGAGAGCTGAGCAGTGGGTGTGTGTGTTGCTGAAAGGCAGCTGAGGAGGGGAGCAGGCAGGAACAGGAGAGGGTGCAGGGCTCCGAAACCGAAGCTGTTTCTCTTCTGGAACTGAGGTGCTTGACCTTGAACCTTTTCCTTTCAGCTGCCTGGGATTATTTCTGTTGTTAAACTGCTGTCTGTGGACTCAGGCTGTGTAATAAGTGAGACGAAGGCCTAATCCCTCTCCAAGGCAACCAGACAGTTCAGAAATTAAGGAATTCTGGCAGTTGGATACGTGTCGTGTGACACGGGCATTAATGCTAGGTTGTGCTGTGATGCCAGCGTGTTTGGAGGGGTTTTAGAAATGTAGCCAGTAACAGATACAAGTTTGCATTGCTATCAGCCAGAAATCAGCTGTGTCATGTAGAGGATAATGCTGTGAGATGGCTTTGCAGTGATCCTGAGGTTCCTCTGACTGCATCAAATCCCTTCAGAAAAGAAACTGGAGTCAAAATGTGAATGACAGAGCTAGCGGCTGGGCAATATGTCTGAAAATTTTTTATAAATACAAAGAAATTTTTTATAAATTTCTTTGAAGTGTGTCCAGAATTACTCAGAAATGGTTCTGTCTTATGTGCTAGACAGTGTACAACCATGTCAACTTTCTGTGTAAATGTCAAACAAATTAAGATGGCTTTAGAAGAATCTGAATATGAAAGGGCAGGATATTTAACTGTAAATAGAAGGCTTAGGGAAATGTCTTCATGGACAACAAAATGAATCTATATTTGTGCTGTGGCTTCATGTCAAATTCAGGAATTTAATAGGACTATTTGGACAGGCTTTTAGCAGTGCTTCGTGTTTAATTATAAATAGCAAAGTTACATGGCAATGAATTGTCTTCTTACAGATACTGGAGAAATGTAAGTTTTTTTAATCTTTGTATTTGCCTTTAGTGCATTTTTACCTTTAAAATACCTAAACTTCTTACATCCCCTAGCACTAGTGGCACTGTTCTCTGTTCTTTTTTGATTTTCCCCTGCTTGCATTTGAATTTTGTGGGCTATAGGATGTTTATTTTCTTGCAGTACAAGCTGTACAGACACCGAACTGGGCAAAATGGTTTCAATATTATAAAATGGTTTATTCCTGCTGATGATGGAGAAGGTTGAACTCAAGGCACATGAGTATTTCAGTGTGTGTGGGTGTGAAATAGGACCATTGAGGACTTTTTCCTTTGTTTAGTGTCTACATTGCCAGCTCTGCTAAAGCCTGAAACCCTCTGGTGTCACAGATGGCAGTGGCCTCTGTTGGCTCCAGGAGGTGGCCAAGCACTAAAGAAGGTTCTCAGGCTGTGCTGGACCGTGTGCACAAGGTTGCACCAGTGTAAATGGCTGAAGTGTCACAGTTCCTGGGCTGATACATAAGAGGGGTTACAGTGCAGCTCCTTTGTTTTCCTACCTAGATTAACTGTTCAAAATGAGTAACAATAGGAAAAGTATCCTGGTTTTTTTAGTAAGTAAATTCTTTAGACTGATACACACAGGACAGGTCTGTTTATCTTGAAGGGTCATCTTCTTCGTAGCAATTTTTTCTGACTAAAACTATGAAGGCATGAGAGTTTCAGTGTTATCAGAATGGCCTCTGTCATCATTTCTCCTGATTTCAGTTGCAGCTGAGTAGTCTGACAGACAGCACTTTGTTCAGTCTGGTCTCTGATTTTAGAGCTAGCTACCCACATTTTTCCCACATATATTTGGTAGCTTATTTGTGTTAATAACTTTCTGCAATGGTAGAAATGGGAAGCTTGTACAATTGGCAATATTGTATTACTAGCTTGGGTGAAAGAAATATGTACCAAACAGATGTAATTGGTAAAGATTGCAGGCAGTCTGCAAGGTGCTGTAGCATTTTTAAGTTGTTTGAAACTTCCAGCTCATGTGTTGAGCAATCATAGTTTTCAGAAAATTTTGTGTCTTTGTTTCTTTTGATTTAAATATGAATGTATATGATATCTAGCAAAGCTTTTTTCTAATTTGAAATGAAGGAGAACTGATTTCATTTCATTTCATGCCTGAATTTACCTTATGGTACTTTTTGCATACCTGATAATTGTTCAGCTTCACAGTCTGGAGCACATGGTAACATCATCTATTTGTTCACTTTACTAAGTGTTACTCTCATTGCAGGAATGCAATTCCATGACTTTTGGGAAGAGATAAGGAGAGTCATTTCAGATTCTGAATTGGTGTCTGGTATTCCCTACTCACCTGCAGTACCAGGACTGATACAGTATCTCCAGAGCATCACCAGACTTGTAATATCAGTGCTGTCAGTGACTGCAGGGCCTGACCTGCAGAGCTGTGCTTCAGCAGCTGCAGAGGACATGGCCAAGCCCTCGCTGTCAGTGGCTCATCTCCTGCTCTGTGAGTTCCATGAGGTGCGGCTGCTGGCGTTGGAGGCAATTCTGCTGGCCCTGAGACAAAGAAATTCCAAGCAGATTGCAGAAGGAAGAGGAGGTGCATTATGTTTACCCATTGATTTGGAAGACACTCTTCTCACAATGGCTCTGAAGGAAACAAATCCCCAGTGTTTTTGCAAGGTACGAGAGTGCTTTTTTGTTGACATTTTGTATGTTTTCAGTAAATTAATATGTTTTTAATTTTTAGATAATATTTGTAATTTTCAAAAATATATTTCAAACATGCATTGTGCTTTTTAAATAGTAGTTGAGTGGTTGGGGTTTTTTTACGCTGAACAGGAGCTGTGCAGTAATTTTGTAACAGATGTTCCTGTGTAAAAGCAAGAACTTCCTCTTTCTTTTCTTAGAACTGTCCAGAGAGATTCCTTTTGTTCTTGGAGTGGAGCTTAAGCCAGTGTTTTATTGATCTCAAATGTGCACATTCCTGTTGAGACTGTCTGTAAATTCTTTGTTTGTGGATTGTGTCTGCAGGTGCTGGAAATTCTTTATAATATGGATCTCAGAAATGTTCTTCCAAAGACTGAACGTTCTATAAAAATGAATCCAAATCAGCTCTTAACCTGGAGTTTAAACCTTGCAGATATCTCCAGCAGGTGTGGTCTGTCATGCATGTTGAAATACTTACCTTTTAAAAACTTTCAATTTTGAAAACATTAATATATTGGTTTGGGGCTGCACTTTCATTTAAAAATCTGTGTTTCAGAAAAGAGAGTGTGGTGTATTTGAACAAAGTGGGTTCATGAGAATTTTTCAGAGAAGTAAGACCTTTATCTGAATTATTCAAAAGGCCTGCAAGTAATGCTAGCATCCTGTAAATGTCCAGTTGTACAGTTCCTGAAACGAGAAGTTACTTTGGCTGTCCAGTGATAGCCAGTGAGCATAGTTCTTCCTGAATGGTAACTGGGAAACACCCACTTTACTGTAGAATTAACAATTAGTGTTAATGGTGCAGCTCTACACTCATTTGCTGTGAATCTGCCATCCCTCCTATCCTGGTTTATAGGCAGATGGTTTGTAGAAAGAACAGCAGATCTCATTTAACTTGTTGGATTGGCAGAAATGGTTAATCCTAATCCTTAGGGTTTGCACTCCTTACACAGACTGTAAAGTCAGCAGAAAGCACTGGAAATCTGGAGCCAGATTGTAGCTCCTACTGAATTAGAGCTGTGCCCATGCATTCACAGTGGAATGCTCAAACAGGCTTACAGTGTCCAGACTAAGGATATGACATCCTGTTTCTGATGGTTTTTTAAGCCATGCAAACATTGCAGTCCAGTATTACAAACATGGAATATAGAGAGTGTAGAACTGCATTTTATAGCTGTGCATATTTACTGCTGATTTGCACTAAATTGTTCAAGTTCAAATTATGGTAATGGGGAGTGGTTATTTCTGGGATGAAGTAAGGTACTGGAGGTAAAATACCTCTGACTGGTGCTGTTGGAGGGAAGGGGCTGGAATAGCAGGCCTTGCTGCTCAGGTGTTGCCATTCCCCATGGTGGGAATAGGCTTCAGCAGCCACAGTGCCCTGAGCCATATCCTTAGATCCTGCTTGGCAGCTGTAGAAGAGATATTCCTGCAGCTAAACACAAGCTTCAAGAGATGCATTTGTTCACAATTTAAAATAATGTCTGGTTTCTTTGACTCAGGTTCCATTTTCAAGTGTGTTCTTCTATGAGAAATATGTAAATAGAAAGTAAACGTGAGAGAAGTGAAAGTAAGGGCATGTTTTGTTTGCATATCAGCTGAGAACTTAGCTAACATCTAGATCTCTAATGTGAAAGCTTCAAGTGCTCAGCTTGAAAAATATCCATTGGTGATCATCAGAAATAATTAAGAGCTGGCTGGTTTTCTTCTAGAAGTGAAAATATGACAGAAATAGCTGGCTTTCTGATATGTCATTTGCCTTTTTTTCTCAGCCCTGAAGGTCAAACCATAGCTCTGAAATTTGCCTCCAAATTGATTATCCACCTTTTGCAGAATCATCAGCAGGTAAGGCAAATAGAGCTAATTAACAGTTTTGTAATCCTGGAGTTTTTAGTGATTGCAGTAATGTGGCTTCTTTTAGATAAAGACCCCAATCTTGTGTTTTCTTGTGTCCATTCATCATTTTTGACATTCATCTTTATGTCTTCCTCTCTGAATACACTGCCATGTTCTGAAATGACACAGCCATGAATATCATCTCAGTACCTCCCTCTCAAAGTAATTTCAAGTTAAATACATACATAAATATTTTTGATGGAGTAATTTCAGCTTCTGAGCTCATCCAGAATGGTCACTATAACGTAGAAAGGGAAATGCCTGTGGTGTTTAATGCTTGTTCTGAATTCACCCCATTTACTGAGCTGCAGCTTTGTTGTGGTTTCTTGATTTTTGGAGAGCCCACAGGAGAGCACATCGGGTGTGAAGGCATGAAGCTGAAGCAGTGGTTGGGTGCAATTCCCAGCCAGCTCAGATTTTTTTGATTTTAAATTGTCAGTCTGTGATGTCACATATGTATGTGTAGAGCAGTGCAAAAGCAGCTTTAGTGCTAGATATTTAAAAAAATATTTACAAATCCACTTAGTGGGTATTTTAAAATAAACAAAACTCTCATGATCTGTTTTAAAAGGAAGATTATTTTCCTTACAAAGCTAGTATTTTTCTTAGAATGAACAGCAGAATGGTTTCTTTTTATATGCTAATAACCATGTCTCATTTTAAAAAATATAATATCACATTTGCACACAATTGAGGAACATGAATTATGATATTAAAACTTTTTAGTTTAAGGAAAGGCATAGTGAGTACTTGAAGTTAACATAACAAAGCAGAATTAATGAAAAATGCTGTAAAAATCTTAAATAGAAATGCTGCAACAACTTTCTCTAATAAGCATACAAATCATGGGAGATCTAAGATATACTTACAGAGAGAGCTTTTGGCTTTGGGAAAGGCCAGGTACATCAGATTTCCATCTAAATTCTTTCTTTGAGCTTGCATTCAGTATTTACATCTGTGGAAGGGATTTTCTCTTCCATGAGGTAAAACTTAAGTTCTGTCCTTCTAGATAGTTCATCCATGTGTCTGCTTGAAATTTGAGTCATTGTAACATCTTGGGAGATTTTTATTTTTTGTTTTCACCTGTTACAGAATCTGTAGGACACACTCTATCTGTGTCCCTTTGTGCAGTGCAGGTACATGGCCCTGCACCAGGCAGAATGAGGCAGAGTATGACTGAGGGTTCATTTACTCCTCAGTTAATGAGGTGGGTTGAGAGCTGGCTGAATGGCACATCCCAGAGGGCCATTAGCAGTGTCACAGGGTCTAGCTGGAGCCCTGTCACTTGTGGTGTCCCAAGGGTCAGTACTGGCCCCAGTATTGTTTAACTTCCTCATCAATGACTTGGGTGAAGGGGCAGGTGCCTCCTCAGCAGGTTCACTGACAGCACAAAGCTGGGAGCAGTGGATGATACCCCAGAGGGCTCTGCAGCCCTTCAGAAGGACCTGGACAGGCTGGAGGCATGGGCAGAGAGGAACCCCCTGAAATTAGGCAAAGGACCAGTGTATTTGTCCTTGGCATGCATGTGTAGAAGGACTGAGGACACCAAAATACTCCTTGACTTGTGTGGTCATTGGTGACTCTGCTGTGAAGGGACAGAGTCAAAGACTTGCCTGTGTATACTGCTCTAACTAAAAGAGAATTTCCCAACTTTTAAATGTTCCTGTGGGTTTCACCACTTCAAAAAAACTGGACATTTACTAGTGAGCAGTCCCCCTTAGACAGGCCATGGTTCAATGTGATGGTAAGAGGTGCAGCATACTTCTCACATGTTCTGTGCCTTCAGATTCCAGAAGAAGTCTTGAAAAAATGGGTTCAGCTGATAATGTATTTTTGTGAAGATGAGCAAGAGACAGAGATGCTGTTAGCAGCTGCTGAAGTTCTTAAGAGTATAACATCATTCCTTCTGAGCAGTGAGAAGCTCATTCTTGGTAAGTAGCCTGAAAGTAATTTTCTGGATTTTTTTTTCTGAAATCCATTAATACATGATTTCAAATGTATGTGTATGCACAGTCAAAACATAATTACATCAAAGAGGATTTTTTGAAAATTTTATTAGGATTTAATTACTAAACATAGAGATTTATTTAAATTCTGGTAGAAAAAGCACAGGTGCCCAGCCTCTGGCAATAACTCAGCAGAAGGGGCACATGATGTGTTGTTGTGTCTTCAGGTCACTATACACTGGTGTACAGAATTACCGGCTTGCAATTGTTCTGTACTTGAATCTTTCTGTAGTACTCTGTTGGTGGGCTGGACATAGTTTAGGTGAACACTGGGAGTGTAACAAAGCTGTGCTGGCTGAATGTTGGCATGAAGGTCTTTGGTCTAGAAATGAGAGACACGTTCTACTATGAGAATAATTAATAATTGGATCACATTATATCTCCCAGGTATAAGGATTTTTGTTTGAAGTTAATATTAGACTGTCTCTTTAGAAAACAAAGAAAGAAGGAGAACAAAAAACCCTACATGGCCTTATTCAATAGTACATATAGCGAATGGGAGGCAAAGCTAAGTTTCTGTTCTGGAGAATAGATGGGGTTTTTCTTTTAGCTTTTCCCCCCCCTGCCTTCTGTGAATAGAAAATGGGGAGATTTTGTGACTAAAGGGACAGGAGATAGGCAAGAATAGGTAGTACCAGAGGGTAAAGAAGTTCTTTTGCATCCTGAACAAGACAGTTTTAGATACTTTTAACTCCATGATACTTCATTCCAGTGTAGTTATGTAAATGTTTTTAGTTTAAGTAGCTTCAGTCCATCCATGTGGCCTGGATACAAATCTCTGTTATACAAAAAGAACAGTGTATTTCCTAATCTGTAGATAGTGGTTTGGGGGAAAATTAGGTATTATTTTGAGATGTGCCTTTTAAAAGAGGTATTGGTAACATTGACCAGAGCTAAATCTATATGAGGTAGACATTGCAGTATTAAGTGTTCATAGTATTGGCTCTGGAAATCTTAACCTTCACCATCTAGATAAAGCTCTTCATAATACAGACATCATTACCATTTTATGTCAAATGAAGACAGTGGAAGTATTGGAGTGAAAACCCCCCAAATGCTGTGCTACTCATCTGTTGTTATTTGGATGTGGTCCATAGATGATGGACAACACTTTCCTCTTTGATCTTGTCAAAACAGTTGCTGATTTCCATGCTTTCCAGTCAGGCAGATGTGAAGGTCTGAAATAAAACATAGCAGCAGTTTGTATCCTGTGTGTAAAATCCTAACAAAACAAATGAAAACAGACAAGTAAACAAAAATAAATGCTCCCCAAACAGCCCAGAATACAGAGCCCCAAGTCCTCAGTGGGCAAACCATCTGAATTAGCTCTTTGCTCTGAAAATTGATCCAGGGGAAGAAAGATGCAGATCTCACCTTTCATAGTACCTAGAATTGTCAGTCTGGGGATGTTCACAACTGTGAAACTGTCAGTACTGCAGTGGGGAGTCTGGCAAATCAAGGGCATGGGCTGGTGATTAGTTGTAGTGATATAAACCCAGGATAATTCCCTTGAAGGGTCTGTGTGCATATAAACAGCTCTGACTTCTGTGCCTTCTTCTACATCAGCTTGCTTGACCACAAATAGTAAAAAGTAGGAGTTAAAGGAAACTGTGGTTGTATGAAATGGAATTGTAGTCAGTCCCAAGAGCTTCCATTACTGTGTTCCTATGAGAAAGAGGGTGAATGGCAGTCTGTATGTTCTGGGTGACCCCATCATCTCTTCATCAAGCTGCTCGAGGGTTCAGAAAAGGGTTTTATGCAAATTCCCTTTGTAGACTTCCACTGCTTCTGGAGATACCATAGAAACTTGTTTAGGTGGGAAATCTGAATATTGAATCTCTAGGGTAATAATTACTCTGCTCTAGCTGTACCAGTATAATATTATTGAGTGTGTCATGCTAGGAAAAAAAGCAACTTCTTCCTGAAGTAGTTATACTTCATGCCATTGCCACATAGAGAAGTTACAGGTAATACAGGAATGTGTAGTAAAGCCTGGAGCAATTTACTTTGGCCAAGCAGCGAAATACAGCTATGTATTTGTCTGCCTAGCCTTGTAATACAAATCTCTGACAAACCTGCTGAAAACATGGTAGAAGAAAAACCAGCAGTGAAACACAACTCTTGTGTTGTCTGTGGTCCCCAGAAAGTAATATCTCCCAGCTGGCTGCATCTTGAAGTGAGCTTCCAGTGGATTCCTTCAGTCAGGATGTTCAACAAGACCTGAAAAGTCAGCTGAAAAATACCTAGGAGTATGTGACATGTGACTTGAGCTAGTCATGCATGGCTTGTGAGGTGTGGGTTGCCACTGGGGTGGTGTGTGCTGTCTGCCTGCTTGGGCAGTACCAGATCAGCACCTCCCTCTTGGCACTTCTCTCTGGTTAGTCTCGGCTGTGTCCGTGCAATCACCCCATGGATTGAACTGGTTTCCAACAGAGAGTGGGTGTAGGGCTGGCAGGGCCTGCTGGTGGGTGCTGGGGACACTGGATGTGGGAGAAGGAGGTGACAGTAGATCCCTGGAAGGTGTGGTCAGTGGCTGTTTCCAGCAGGGAATGGCATTTCTGTCCAGCGCCACTGGCAGTATCTGAAGAGAGCTTGGTTTGGCAGCCTCTGCTCCAGGCAGATTGCAGCAGCAAATCCATGAGCAGTGTGTTAATCAGTGATCAATCTCCAGCTGCAGAATTTTTGAAGTTCTAAACAGGAATTCTGCACTCTTAGAAATTGTAGAAAATGGAGAGCATTCATGACTAAAGTTGAACCCAGATAGAGAGGCCCATTCTCTTATCTGTTGCCCACTGTTTAAACCAAGCTGAGTCTGCCACCTAGATAAGGTTCACAGATGCTGAAAATACTTTGGTTTTATTGCCAGTCTTTCTCCCAGTGGTTTGCCAATCCCTTTCATGTCTTGTGTTTAGGTGTGGAAACAGCTTTCTAACTTCTTTGAATGCATATAAGAAATAAAGCTCTAATTTTTCTCCACAAATAAATATAGGACTGTCTGATACCCTTGGTTTGTGGAAATGTGTGATTCTCCTGCTGCAGAATGAAGACTTGGTAGTAAGGGATGCTGCTGCTGAAGTGATACAAGTGGCACAGTCAGAAAAAAAGAGCAATGAAGGAACAGGTACGTTAACATTACTTTTAAATAGTATTGAATGTTTTGGAGGCAAAAGTGTTTCTCTTCTCATCACAAATTTCTTGCTAAGGCGCTTCATCCATCTTCTAGAATTATGTACCATAAAAAATAACACCAAATTTGATGCCCACCATGCTTTATTATTTTACCTTGACTGTTCTTAGTTTAATTTGCATATGATTACATGGAGATGTAAAAAAGACAACAGCAGGACTCAGCTTTATGGTTTGTGCTGTGATGAGTCAATGTTCACATAATTTCAGTTTGAAAGCTCTTCAATACCAGCTCTGGTCTAATAATACAATGCAAGACACTCCTTGAATCCCACGTTGTTATAAGAGCCTAATCACAGATAGGAATCTGGGAAGCAGTATTCAACTCATTGATTCATTATTAGACCTTGAAATCCATTTAGATCCAGATCAACAAAGACAATTAATTCACAGTATACCCACAATATGCTTCTAAGGATGTGGGCCTTTTGTCTGCTTGCCCTAATTTACTCAACCCTGTTAATTTTAAAATAGCCACAAAACTTGAGTAGGCTTAACTAATTAGCATGCTTCACTTTGAGAGTCTTTGCTGACACATTCTTCCGTGTGTTGGGAATAAATTAGAGTTTACTACCAAGCTCATCACTCTCTGGTGGTCCCTGCTCTGTGCTACTCAGTAATGCCTGTACCAACTTGTCTGCAGTCAGTTCAAATTAGTCAGCCCTCTCCATGTGAACTTCTGCTAGGTTGGAGATAAAGCAGCTCTCTAGTTTAGAAAAAAATAAGAAAAGGCAGTAAAATGATGTTTGGCACTGTTTTAGATAGAGGTAGCCAGGAATCTGCTCATGTGGCAGGTGTGGTTTAGAGCTGGCACTGTTCAGGCACAGAGCTGTGGGGTAGAAGAAGGTAAAAGGAGGAATATGGCATGAGCAGCTTTCATCTTCCTGGTAAATCCCACAGCTCTGACAGTTTCTCTAGTCCCAGCTACAGCTCTCTGGAGTATCAAGGGGCTCTGTGTGCGTGTGCCTCAGGTCCCCAGTGCTGGCCTTTGGGGACATCCTCAAATGTCTCAAGATGGTCCTTTCTTTGGGAATGATATGGTGCTGGATTGTCTCTCTGAGCCCTGTATCTCCTCCCTTCTTCCCTGTTGTATCCTGGTGCCAAGGGATATTTTCCTGTAACTGGGTGAGAGCTCTGTCCTCTGTCTCCTAGTTAATGCTAAGGTCACCTCAGTGCTTGCTCTTATAGCTTACCACTTTGTAAAGCTGAAGTGACCATAATTTAGAAGATAACATAATAATTGTTTTTTATTTGTTATGTTCCTAATTAGGATAGGGACCCCACTCCCCAAACTTCTGTTAACCCCTTAGTTACACTTAGCTGTGCCTTCCTGTTTTTTCATTTAAACTTCTTGCAGTGAAATGAATGTCTGTCTTCTGTGACTAGAAGAGAATGCTGCATTTGAAAAGAGATAATTCAGTTTCCTTTTATATCCATTTTTCATCATTGGTATTCTTTCTTGTGAGCTTTTTTCCCCACTTAACTCTTTTCACTTTTTGTGATTTGCTTCCTAGCTTTTGGGGGAGCAATTTTGCCCTTGTGGTTTTTATTTATAATCAGATTAAAATAAACTCATCTTTGTATGTTGTTTGTTTACTTTCATTTACCCCCTTTCTTTTCATGTTCCTGTGAGAGTATGCAATATGTTTGTGTCTGTGGTTTAGACTTTTCATGGATCACTAGACCTCTCTGTCATGGGAATTTTTAAATTACATTCAAATATCTGCTTTTTTTTTTCAAGTTTTCATACCATGAAAGTCTGATTTTTCATCACAGCACTGACTTTAAGATAACTGAACCCACAGACTGAAATAGATAGAAGTTGTGAAACAGGTCTCTTTAAAATTCTTACTTTGTAACAAATTACTGGATATGGTAAATTAACTGACTTTTCATTTCCATTACACAATGATAAATTAGTATTGTGGCCCAGTAGTTTTGTCATGAGATCAGAAAGACGACTTGAGATCAGAAATAGGAATGGATGTTTAGAAACCAGTTTTTATACATTCTGTAATTGTTTCACTTTTATGTCATTACCATTACCACTAGCTAACAGGAGAGAGTAAAGAGACAATTATAATTTCAGCTTCATTTGTGCATCAAAAGTGTTGTGTCCTAGTAGCCATTATATTTCCAGAAATGCTGCACTGTAGGAATGGGTTATGGTGTGTTTCATCTTTTACTGCTCTTAATTTGCCATACAGAGAGGAGGAATGCTGTTCACAAAATACAAGCTCTGGACTTGCCAGAAATTTTGGTGCTAGCATCTTCATATCCAGTCCTCACAAAATTCTCTTTTCTCACTGTGTGCACAGCATGCAAGGAAAGAATAGCCTATAGCTGCCTGCAGAAGATCTGCATTTATTGTCAGCTTAGGGAATCAATGTCATAAGTGCTTCATTTTTATTGAGATCCAGAAGAATTGGTGATTATAGCCTGGCAACTGCCCCTGCCCTTCCTGTGTAATACTAGCTGGCATCTTGTTTTCATGTGGAAGAGTGGGAAAGGTGATGTACTTGTGTGTTACGGTCAGACCAAGGCTGAATTAGCATCCTGTTCAGCAGAGTAAGGTGAAGTTGAATTGTTGTTAACAGTAGCAAAGTCTATTTACATAGACTGTTCATAGGGTTTTTGTAGCATGGTTCTCCTTTACATGCCTGTTGCTGAATAACAGCAGAAATGTGTGGCAGGATGAAAGTGTCAAATAATAGGTGTTTTAATGTCATTTAGAGATGGTGAAACTGGAGGCAAATGATCCTGACTATTATAGTGTGCTTTCACTTCCAGTAACAGCTCCTATCTTGTGTAATTCTTTGAAATGCTACATGGCTCTCCTGGAGGAGAATATGAACTTGGTTTCTTGTTTTTCCCTCATGGTTTTGTTGAGGGCAAAACCCCCAGCCTCCTCAGGTAACTAATCCATGCAGCTTTGGATCACTGAAATTAGGAAGGCAGTAAGCAGTGGGGTCAGAAATGTGTGGTAACACGTGTGATACAAGAACCCTGTGAAAATTGCAGCCCCAGGAGAAAAGTTCAAAAGACCAAAGGCTGGTACACTGCAGGGCCCCTATCCTCACCCCACCCTGCTATTTACCCCCAAGCAAAACCCTACAAGCCCTACTGTTTTCTTATAGAAGGCAAGAGCCTCTACTGTTACCAGTAAAGTTCACTTCTAAAATGTATTTTATTCATACAGAGAAGCTTGTTTTATGTTTTTAGTATGTGCAAAAGCTCACATTCAGTAGGGGAAGTTACTGAGGTTGGATGATGGCAGTCATTTCTGAGCAGGGCCGGTCAAACAGAATCCTCTCTCACCAGAAGGGAGGAAAGCTTCTGTTTCCTTGCTAAAAATACCAACTTAACAGGTAGTTAAGGTTTTCCTAATAAGTGGAACAATATAATCCCCATCTGTAACTCAGGGTATTGTGTGTACACTTTGTTTTTGTTTCCTCATGCATTGAGGTGTAAACCTCTGGCAGATTGTTTTATTCCTTTTAGTATGAGGGAGGGTACAGGAAGTATTGTATTCAGTGTAAAGGTAGAATAGTTGCTTTGAAATCTAATTAAATTAGTGACCCATGGCTGTGTAAAGTCTAGACCTATTCACAGCAGCTTTTTTTATACAGGAGAGTTACTCCTTACAAGAAAGATGATTTAAGTTGGGGAAACAAGAGTGCTTTTTCCCTACTGGTGATCACTTTGCTAAATATCCTGAAAAATGCAAGTATCTGTGTTAGAACAAAAACTGTATTTTTTGGTGTCATTTTCCTCTATGACTTTTTTTTTTAGAGAAGAATTATATGAAGTAAAGCTATGAGCTTAACAGTATTATAGAAGTTTGAATAAACTATTTTTCTACCATTATAGCCAAGCCAATCAAATTCTATAAAATTCTGTATTAAAAAAAATCACCTTTAGTCAGCTTAACCTTTATGTTGGTAAATTACCAAATTAACCTTAAATGAGTTTAAGGGCATTTTTAGTGTCATCAGCATTAGCACCAATTTAGCTGATTTTTTAAATTGAGCTGAATTAAGCTTAGATGAGCAATTAGATTTGCAAACTTGAGGAAATCTTTTGAAAGTGCCTGAATGATTTAGCAGCCTAAATACTCTTCTGGAATATAATTGAGGACTTCAGGGGCTTTTTGCTACTTTTGTTGTGAAGTAGCAGTTTTGTACCGAGATGAGCAAGTTAGCTCCTGGGCTCGGCTGTGTGGCTGCAGCGGAGCTTGAGCAGCCCAGGCCCGTGCTGAGCACTCCCTTCACTGCGTGCAGTGGGAGCATCTTTGAAAATCAGTCCAATGTTATTGTTACAGCTCTATGTTTTTGAGTAATTCTGAACATGATGTAGTCAGTTTTAATCCACTGGCTAAAATTTCAGATATATTAACTCTGTTTCTTTGGTTCCATTTCACATGCTTAAGAAATTGCAATAGGCGATACTCCTGTGCCAGGAGTTTCTGAGCAAAAGACAAAGTTCTCTTTTCTTCTCTTGATGGTTGCTCCCTTCTTGATAGAGTCTACTTTTTATCTTCGGTGAAAATGATCAGTGAAAGTGACAAGTGTCCTGCTTTTTTGATTCACCAGCAAGGAAAACTGAATTTATTAACTGTCTGGTTTAAAGAAGCTGACTCCACCTTCTGAACTGACTTTTCACCATCCTGTTGGGAAGGGGATGGCACTACAGAGCAGATTGAGTTAAGATTCCTGTGGAAGTCTTTACTGCTGGGTGTTGACTGTTTTAATGGCCCACACTACTTCAGGTTTACCTTATTGTTTCAGGCATGTAGGAGCATTTCAGAAACTTTTATTTTGTTTATTTGCCAGCGGGTATAAGTGTGTGTAAAGGGAGAAGTTAAAATGTGCTGCTTGAGGTGGTGGTGGGGGAAGAAAAAATATCATTAAATTAGATTGAAGCGCTGAAAAATTTTCAAGGTGTCCCTGAATTCTCTTAAAGACTTAGAAAGACTTTAGACCTCACCATCTGACTGGGTAGAACCTTTCTCTGTCAACCATGCTGTCACCTCAGCTTGGAGAACAGCAAAGCTGCTTGTTGCTTGCACCTCAATTTTCTTTTTCACACATCATTAGTGTAAAAGTCAAGGCAAATTCAAACCAAACTGCTTCATGAGCCTAGAGTAGGTGTGGCTGTCATGATTGTGAGTGAAGAAAGGTTTATGTGTGGGGGGTTTTTTTGGCACAGTGATGGTGTAAATAAGCCTTAGCAGAGGTAGGGGAAGTTCAGGGACGATCAGACTTGCTATATTAACATCTGAAAGAAACAAGGGGAGAAGAAATCCTGCTCAGATTTATGTTTCTTGTTCCTGTCCTCTAAAAATCTTCCTTGTTGAACCCAAAGCTGTGCAGAAGGTTTCTTACATGCACTTGAGGAAGAGATAAGAGATAAGCAGTCTGTGTGATGTTAATGCAGCACAATGGTCTGGCAGTCATCATCAACACCACAGGTGATATCAGCAAATTGTGGGTGACTGGCATGATCCCAAAACTTGTACCCCAAATGTCCTTTACAACTAGTCTGTGAAGCATTTCAGGACAAGTGGCTCAGATTTCATCTACTCCAGTTGCTAGTGAAACAGCTATGAGTAAGTGCTGGGAAAACCTAAAATGCTAAATGGACCTTGGTAGTGTTTAAATGCTAAAAATACCATTAACATTGGTGGTGTTTAGCTGCACAATTAAAGCATCCTACATATTGCATGGGAAACAGTGAAGAAAGATATTTTACTTTATTCATTGCCTCATTTGCTTGTTGGCATTAGAAACTGTGTTCAAACTATTCATTAAAGTAAATGCCAGCTTTGTCCATAGCAGAAAAGGCTTTTCTTGCTCATGTTTATTATTGGGTAAATGCATTAAATAGATTTCTTAAAGCTTTAGTTCACGAACATGTCAAGTTAACCCCTCTCCCCAGACCTTGCCAAGTCCTAAATCCATGCTGTGGGATTGGAGATCAGAATATAACTGGGGGTTAGAAGCTGTGCCCCACTGCTGTGTGCAGTATACATGGTTTAAGTCACTGTGTCTCTCTCAACAAAATATAAAGAGGAGATGCCAGCAAACTGTTCAGAACTGTCCTTTTCATGTGATTGGTGTGTTCATGCTCTTGCCAGATAGGGGATGGATTACACCCACCTTTTACTCTACTTCCATGCTGGAGGTGTAGCCTTCCAGTGAGGCAGGTGGGAGGGCTGTGGTGAATAAAACAAATGTCAGGTTACTCTGATCCTGGGCAAAGATTAGTGTGGAGGGTTCTACTTTTCTCATGCACTAGGTGACTTGCCCTGATGTTCAGGTTAGGCTAATGGGCCTCTGAGGCCCCAGACAGCTCCTTTAGTTGTGGCTCTTAAAACCAGTTCTGGCAGCTGCCTGGCTTTGAGGAATAAGTGGTAATTGCCCAAACATAAACTAGGGAATTGCATGCATGCAGACTGGTTTAAAGATGCATTAACTGGCAAGATCATAGATGATGAAATTTCCTTTGCTTGATTGAAGTCAAACTTGTGCATTTTCTTCTCTATTCTGACATTTGATTTTCCTCTGTTTAGAGGTTTGATGGAGGGGTTACAAAAAGTATGAAGTCAGAAGAACCTGGCTGTAGAAAGAGCTTGCTGATACTGCTGCCTGGAGCTCTTCCACTGGCCAGCCTGGGAGTGGAGTGGTTGGTAGTGCTGTGGGTGGGCGGCTACAGCTGCACACAGAATTCTGAACACTTTCCTTCTAGACACGTGACTTGCTGTGATACAGCTGCTATGGTGTGGAAAGTTAACAGCTTCCCTCAAATGGATCAATTTCAGGTCCTTGCTAATGCCATGGGTAGGTAAAAACAGCGTTTTGGAAAGACCATTTAAAATGCACTTATTACCTTTCATGATTTTCAAGCTGCCTTGAGAATTGCTTATAATTTTGGAACTTGTTGGTGAGAAAAATCTCCCAGACAGATCTTGTGATATGCCACGGGTTCTTGGGCACAGTCCAGAAGTTCTCACAGTGTTGTCTGGGTTACTAATGGAAAACTGCTAATCATATTAGCCAAAATATGTTTATGTTCCCTGTACTGGGGACAATTGGAAAGAAGGTTAATGAAATTTTTTTCTGGAATCAGCTCAAGGATTTCTTCCGCTTTGTGAATATTCTTGATAACTGCATTCTGGTAACTAGATGTGCAGCTCACTAAACAGAATTTCTGAGCCTGCTATGAAAGAGGAGCCTTTTGAACTGAATGTTAGGATTTAAATGGGAGGCATTTATCCAAATGGCCTTTAAGCAGTAGAAAGCAGAATAGACATAGACAAGACCCATCCAGGCAGAAGAGAATATGAAAAAGATGCAATACAGTCAAAAGTAGAAAAAAATCACAGCAAAGCAGAGCTGCTCCTGTTGCAGAATGATTTTCTACAATGTTAGGTTTATTTTCAGAAGATTGTGTGTGGAATCTCTGTGATACCCTGTTACAAGGAATATGTCTTGAGGCCTCAGTGGAGAGGTGTAAAGCAGTGGTAGTAGTTTGCAGTGTTCTGTTCAAACACGGTGTAGGACTTTGTATTGAGACACTGTAAGGTGATGAGATCTCTTCAGTTCCATTAGATAAGGCCTGTTGAGGACAGGGGGAAGGTCACACAGCTAGGTGTGTATTCTGGGAATGCTCTGACGTGGGCCCTGGCAAAGGAGGCGGTGGGTGCTGCCCGGAATGACCAGAACACTCTGCAGGGTGAAGTGCACCACATGTTACTGAAGAGTAGTGTAATCCGTGAAAGGGAACATCACTGATAGGCACCCTTAAGCTGTCTGTAATTGTAGGATCATAAGTAGATAGGGTTCAAACAGAAAAAAAGACAGCATTCTCCTTAAAATGCTCAGTGTTGAACCTTCTGCTTAAGGGACCCTGACTCTGGCTGCATCATTTCATCTTTTCCAAGCTTTTAATGGTCAATACTTCTCATGCACCTGCATGGAGAAGGATTTATGTGGAGAGAAAAATATGTAATGATGACCATTTAAATCTTGGCAAACTAAGTAAGTGGCAAATACCTGTGCCATTTGGTGACTACTCGATGACTATGATGACCTCACATTTAAGAAGTTTCTTCCAGAGAGCAAAATGACACGTGGTAAAGATTATGAAACACTTACTGTGGCTAGAAGCTGTAATTTGGGGTTTTTTACATCTTCTGTAGTAATTCTGAGAAGGTAACAATTACATGTCAGTTGCAAGGATGAAAGAATTGAGGTGTAGGAGTGTAAATGAATTCATCTGGTCTTTCTGCTGGAATAAATCCAGGGCTGTTTCAGAAGCAGATTTGACTTATAGCCTGGTTGCATAATATTTTTATGCTAATAGGTATATTTTTTGTCTTTGTAATAGTATTTATGTTATGTGTGGCATTCTGCTTTTGCATCCTTAAAATACCTCCTGTTGTTACGAAAACTTTTGGAAGATCTGATTGGAAAGTAATTAGGTCTTAAAATTGCATTTGTAGTACGATCGCTTCCTGGTTTAATGGTGACTCTTGAATAATGTTTAATGGTGACTCTTGAATAATCTTCCTTAGATACAGAGGAAGAGTTGGATGAAAATATGACTTAAATATTTTTGTTCAGAAACTCTTTGGTGGTTACTTTTGGGCTCAGGGACCCATCACTGAATTCGCTGACTGCTTTTTTTTATTCCTTTCTGATGCGAGTGTAGAGTAAGGCTGTTTGTTATCCACAGCTTACCTCCTAAACTTGGAAGTCTTTGTGTGTGAGTAAAATTAATGAAGAAGCAGTGACTTGAAGCCAGAGTGAATACACATACTCCTGCAGTTCTGTATGAAACTTCCTAAGGTTATGAAGCCAGGTTTTCTTATAAAAGTGTAAAAGTGTTGTTCCTGTTAGCTTAACAAGTGTGTGCCCTTTTGATATAAGCAAAATAGCACCACTGATGATCATCTGCTTTGAAAGCATTTCATTTTATTTCTGAGAGAGATCCATGGTATTTCAGTCTAACAAAAATTGCTTTGATTTTTACTCCTGATTAATCATAGAAGAAGTAAGCAGCAGTCTTAATTATCTTCATTGAAAAAGTAATTTTGCAAACTAGGCCAGTAAACTGTGAAATCAGCCTCTGCAGAAGTAAACAAAAACTGAAGGACTGATGATATTCTTCTGAACAGAGCTATTTTGTGCTTTCTCTAAACAAGCTGGAAGTGCAGAAGACTCAGTGCTTTGGAGCAAATGTACTCTGCTCCACAATAGCATGGCAGATTGTCAGGGAAGGCCAGGGGAAAAGAAATTGTTCAATTCACCCTGCATTGGCTAGTTTTTACACCTAGGCCAGGAAGAGTTGCGAGGGTTTGCTGTTTTGGTTTCTTGTTTGCTTTTTGTAGCTGGCATTCTACATTGCTAACTGTGGGCATGCTAATAATCAAGAAAAATATTAAACTCTAAAATAATATCTAGACTTGTGAAATATTATTTTAACGGATTAATTAGAGTCATAATTGAAGTTCCGTGATACAAGAAGTTTGCAACAGTTGGCCTGTAGTCTCTATGGCATTTTGCCACTGTATTCAACTCTTGTTACACCAAGGTTTAGGTGTTTTATTTGAATTAATTGACTCCAATTTTATTAGTTAAAAACAATGAAATGAAACTTGCACTTACAAGGTTGTAGCTTGTCCTTTATCTCTAAAAATGAAATCTGGGCACAAATTGTGTTATTTTGCTGACCAGTTGCTGCACTTCTTTTATTGATACTGCTTCTTCTGTTTCACTGGTACTATGAAAGGACAAAGATGTCCCAAAAAAACAATGGCTACCTGAGTAATCTGATTTACAGGACAGGTACAAGTAATTTTTAAAGCTAGATTATATTGAAAAGTAGCCAAGCAACAATAGAAATATTGTTACTTCAAGAAGGATTGTTCATTGGTTAGCAACTGAGAAAAGGGAATAAGAAAAGAAGAATACTGGAGGAATTAAGGGAGGTTGCATACAAATTAAAAGAAAATAATTTCATTTTAAATGGAGCTCACTTTCTCAGAGCATTCATCTAGAGATTAGGCATAGTTAGAAACTGGGATATAGAAGTTGGTGGTAGCTTTCTGATCCTTTGTTGCCTGGCGCAGGTGAAAGCTAGAACAAATGCTATTCTAACTGGGAGTGCACAAAAAGGCTTTGGTTATCCACAGCCTGTGACTGCCCCACTCCTCCTCAGATTGCTTCAGATGCAGGACTCCAAATGGACATGGACCAGCATCTCTGATATTTTTGGGATCCTGCATATTAACTTCCCACACAGTGCGGTTGAGTACTGGAATGCTGGGAGTTCTGAAGGGAAGGACTTGGGAGAGCCCTGGGCAGGCAGGCAGGCAGATCTATACACACATGGAGCTCCTTATAAAGGCTGGGCTAGAATTCCCATCAGATACCAGAGGTATTTCACCAAGAGTGAGGAGATGATCCATTCCTGCAAGCAGAGTTTTGCACACAGAATTTCATTAGTGTGTTTGTGGGTGGGAGTGAGGTAGAGGATATAAATACCTTTGCAAACTAACCTAAACCACCACCTTGTTTTCACCTAAGTCAGCACTTGAAATTTGTAATGACCAAGATAATTCCTACCTGTGATGAAGTCAAAGCAGCACCTTAGAATGAAAGTTGGTTTTATTGTATTACTGATTTCCTGTGCCACAGCCTTCCCACTGATTTGGTTACTTTAATTCCTGGTGTGTTGGTGGAGGGGAGGTGGGGGGAGCAGTTGTGGGACACAATGGGCTCTTACTTCAAAACCTGAGAAGTGTAAAACTCAATGTCTTTTTTTTTTTTCCTATAATCAGTTCCAAATGAGCGCTTTCAAGGAGGACTAGGAACTGGCTTAGTTGAACAAATTGATTTCTCATGCTTGAGAAAGTAAAGTTAAACATCCTTGGGAAGCCTAGAAATGTAAATTTTGAGAACTAGACTTTTTATAAAGGGGTTTTGATTTATTAGATTTAGAGCAAGATTGTTGAAACCACCTTGAGGAGCAGAATTATTTATGGCAGCTGCTTACTGTACCAGTGTAATGCCACTTCTGCATGTTTTTAATTTGGTTCCTTCACATGGTCTGTGCTGTGTTAATGATCACCTTGTCATGCTGCCAGTGGAAAACAGTTTTATAAATAATTCCCCCTGGTAAGATGAAAGTGTTAACAGAAATACTTCAGTGAAGGTCTTGATTAACTTATACACTTGGCTTGATCACAGTGAAGCTTAGACTTACAATATCTTGTTACCAGACCTAGTAAAACCCATTCATTTTTTCATGTACTGTGTTAATTACCCTTTTACTTTCCCTCATGGGCAGACACACAGAGGCCGATTTCATGTTTGTGTTGAAGACTGCAGTTACATTTTTAGACTTCTTGCTGTACTTAAAAGTTCCCACCCAAACAAACCTAACCTTCCCTAATTCCAGAATCCATATATTATAATAGTAGACCTTCAAGACTATTGATTTTTGCATTTAGGTGTTCTATTAAACCTACCCTTACTATAAACAGCCGAAGAAGGATCTTTTAATTTTTTTATACTTTCTCATACTTACTGAAAGCTCACTGTCTTATGTACATGCATTAAGAAGCACAACTAAAAACTGAATTTCCAGAATATCTTCCTTCTTTAATTCAGATTCCCCAAATGTAAATATTCCAGTCAATTGCCATTTTGCAATAGAGAATACCAACATACCACCTCTGAGAAACATCAGGAAAACAGGCATGTGCCACGTTCTCTGAGGCTTAACAGCTATAGGATCACGTAACCTGTGTTAAGGAAGGGCCTTTTAGAAAAGATGTTCACAATACTGATTTCCATCCCCTAAAGCAAACTCCTTGGGGGTTGGACTGGATGATCTCCAGAGGTCCCTTCCTTCCAGCTGTGAGGGTTCTGTGAAAGCAAGGTGTGCTGGGTAGGTCACTTTAATTAGGCAAGATCATACTCAGGTGAGCAAGAGTCTTTAAGGGTATGTACCAAAATACAGATTATTTGATACTTTGGAGTCAGTGACCTCATGTTCCCCTAAAGCAAGGTCAGCACAGATCTTGGAGTTCAAATACAGTAGGTGTAGGGAGAAGCCTAGGGATAAAATGATCTCAGGGGTGAAGTATTACTTACATGCACACAGACTGAATTATTTTGGGCTGGTCTGTAGAACTCAACAGTGGTTCCTTTTCAAATTCATAGGAGTAGAGGCAGTACAGGCAGCCTTTGCTTGTTAGCTGCCTTTTTTTGCAATGTGTTTTGGTTTTTAGCATGGACCTCTGTGTGCTGCTGTGAAAGGCTGTCACAGGGCAGAGGTAAATTCTCCAAATTAGGGGTTTTACTTGATTCTCGCAATTTGTGATTAAGGCTCACCTAGTGCCATGGCAAGGTTAAGAAGAATGTGGCCTTTGCTGAAGGAAACTCATTTGAAATACAGAGATGGAAAAATAAGATGTTAAAGACAGAAAAAGTCTTCAGGTTAAAGACACATGTGTCAGTCAGTGTGTACTGTTACTTCAAATGGCATTACTAAGTGAAAAAGGTAAAAAGTTCCTTGAGCTGTGAAGGAAGCATAGGTTTGGTAGGGCTTTTTCTAATGGATTTGTTTTGCAGGTAAGTGGATTTTCTCATGTCTGATGACTCAAGTTTCATCCTTTCAATAGGCATGAGTGCAGTAGGGTCTCTCTTCTTTACCCAGTTGGCTATTTCATAGAAATAAAACTTAGTGTTTCATATTCCCGTATCCTTTTTTGTCAAACTGGATCGAAACTGGCTCACAAGTTGTAGTGGGAAACACACACACAGAAGTATGCCTCCTGATTTCCTTATTTTGTTTAAAAATGGGGGAAAAATCCCTTTGATGTTGTTTATTCTTTCATATTGCCAGTCTGATTCAATAAAATATACTAGAGCTGTTATTTTTTTCTGTGCACTGAGTGCTCCCTTGCTCTCTACCTGCACTCATATTTCATTCTCTGTGGTTCTTTCACCTTTTCACCATATCTTGAATTGACCTCTGTAAACTTACAGCCTTCTGCTTTTCTGTCTCATTTGTCTCTTCCTGATTTGCTTTGTAAATTTAATTATGTGAACTGAATATTTTTATAAGGAGTGCTGATGGGCTGTTGTTGTTAGGGTTGCCTAATATGACTCATTGTAAAATCCTGGTTTTCAACTACTTGTGTTAATCCTTACTAGTTGGTACTGAGATTTTTCTATATTGTGAGTATTTCTGGTAAACTTTAATTATTTAGGTTTTATTACTGTAAACAGGATTCTGCATATGAAATTAAGAGGAAATGCTATATTTATGCAAGCTGTGAAAAAAATTGAAGGCCTTTTCTTTGAATGCTGTTACACATGTATGCTTTGATTATGCATTTCTGGTAAAATATGTAAAAATTTGACTGAGAAATAGTACTATAAAATGCTATACTTTTCATATATATATATACATACACACACACTCAATAGAGAGTGAAAGGAGCCTAAAAGCTAAAACATCTGAAGATTTTTGTGTTCACAAAGCAGTTTAAATATCTCTGCTCCTGAAATGGTTGCCTGATTCTGAGCAGGGCTCCTGAGGATGCTCAGTGCCAGAACAGGGCCTCAGGATTGTGCAACTGTGGCTCTAGGTAGCTCTGCTCCAGGCTGTGTTTTGATACTTGAAATGATGAAGGTATAGATTTCTTTTCCTTTTTGGACCTTGGCAAATTATACATACATGTTGCCATCTTCCTCCTCCAGCCTTTCCCCACACCAAGAATATTTGGAAGATTGCAAGGTCAGGTATCCAAGTGTTAGGAAATTCAGCTGCTACCTCAGCTGCAAGTTGAATGTGATAAAGAGAGTAAGACCAGGATTACAAGAAGGGGCATACCAAAGCTATTTAGTTTTGCCCTTGTGATTTTGCATTCTGTCGCTGCCTCTCCCAGAGAGCTGTTTTGTGCAGCTAAGCAAGTCATTCCAAGCAGAGTTGGGAAAAGAAGTCACCATGCTGAATGCTTAGCTGGATACCTTGCAGGCATGATTTGCAGGAGTTCAGGGCACACACAGCTGAAGCCAGAGGGAAGTGCATTTTGAATATTAAAGCATTATGGGGTGCTGACTCCTCAGTGAAACAAGTCATAATGTCTCAGATCAGACATCTAAAACCAGTCAAGATTTTTTAATCTTCATGACTGTCTGCTCTTCCTGCAGAGTAGATAGTGCCATTCCTTCTTTCCATGCACATGGTTGTAAGTGATTTATGAAGCACTCCATATCGCGATGAATGACTTGAGAGCCCCAGGTTACTCAGCCATTCTGTCTTCCATGCCTATTTAGAATATTTTGGAATATTATAATAAGAAAGGTTCCAAGCCACGTATTAAATATGTAGAGAATAGAAAGAGAGATTTCTTCCCTGTGATGGGGAAGTCCCTGGTGTTGCATAGTTCATGTCTGCATTACTATGTGAGACACAAATGTTTTTAATTTTTGTCTTGTGCAGGGAACACTTGCATTCAGCACATTGGGGAGAGCACTTAGCACTTAGTTCCTTCTCAAGTTGGAGAGGCACAAAACAACTCCTCAAACAACTTTGAAGGAAATGGAAAAACAAATGTAAAATCTGTATTAGATAAATATATTGGTATCTATGTTGGATTTTCTGTTGAAGAACTCTGGTTACCAACTGAATACTACTTATCAGTCAAAGAATTTGTGTACATATTTACACTTTATGCAAAACTAAGCAGCTCCAGTTCCTTACATAAATTTACTTGGACAAAGTCCTTGAAGTAACTCATACAGACCATGTTAGAATTTACTTATCCACCTGAGCATGCCAAGGCCTCTGGAATGCCATGTCTGCTGAAGATGCAGATGAAGTTGCAGGGAGCCACCCCACCAATATCTGAGGTGGAGATACACTATCCAAGTCCCTTGGAGCTTGCCAGAGGATGCCCTGATGACAGCTAGAAGTTTCCTAGCAAATCTTGGGCCAGCTGTTAACACATTCAGACTACAGCTGTATGGAAATGCCAGAGCCTGAGGTATTTCAGTCAGAGAGCTACAAGTAAGTCATGCGACTTCCAGAGAGGTGTAGACCTGCCCATGTAAATAGAGTGTCCTGGGTCACTGAAGGTGCAAAATCCAGAAGTCACCTAGGTGGCAGGAACTGTGTGAAGGAGAAAGGGTGTGAGCCACTCCTTAGGATTTCTTTAATGTGAATATCATGTTGGGAAGAAACACAGAGTCCTGATTCTAGAAGTGCCTCAGTTATAACAGGATGGTTAGGATCAGCAGGTCTTCAATGTGAATCAAAACTTGTGGTAGTAGAGTGAGGAATGTGTATGTGTAATCTCATTTCAGAGTATTTCTGAAAGAAAGGGAAAAAACCAATTTGCTCTTGAGATAAATCACTGGTGCATCATCTTCCCATTGAAAAGAGGCAGTGGTTCTCTCATGGAGTGGAAATGCTCTTGAAAAAAAATCTTTGGAGATAGATATTTTCCATTCAGGATTGAGACTTGGGGCTGTTTACCTATTACACACCTGCAGGGGAACTGCCCCTAAGTTCTCCTTAGATCACTGCCCCTAATGACCTGTAATCACTGAGTTGTTGAATAGGATAAACAGCACCTGCCTGTTTGACTGCAGCTCAATAGCCTGGCTGACTTTTTTATTGGAATGTCAGAAAACTTACAACAGATCCCACTATACTGCATTGAAAGCAGTTTGCAAGTTGGCATTGGAAGGTGTTTTTATCTTGACAGAAAAAAGCAAGAAAATTCTCTTGGTCATTTGTACTTAGCACCTGCAGTGTGCATGTTTTGTGGTCCTGGTAGCTTCTCACATTTCAGACCATTTGCAAATTTAGTTGTATTTTCACAGCATTGTGTATCTGTGTCCATATATCAGCAAAAAGATAAAAATAATGTGAGCTGTTCTTTACACACATTTCATCCCTTAGATGACATCTCAGTAAGAAAAGACAATCTGGACTGCATTGGAAGCTTTTCATGTAAGGGTGGCTGGGCTTTTTTCCATCAGGCATTCAGGTAGTTAATGGTTTCTGTGGCATTTTGCTCTTTAAGTGTATTCTCTTACATGGTGAGGAAAGGGGTTTAGAAAATTGGCCAGTAAAGAAGTTGAGGCTATATTATGAATATTTTTTACATTATTATACAAAAGGTTTATGGTGCTTTCTGTAAGAGCAATTTTATGGCCACTTCTTTTTGAATGTCACCCTCTTTTAACAAGTAATATGAAACTAAGAAAAAAATTAAATATAAACCATCCTAAAAACAGTGTCCCCCCATAGCATTTTATAGGAGGTATCAGAAGTGATGCAAAGACTGAGTTACAGAGGTTTCTGAGTTGTTTTTTTTTTTTTTTTGCTATTCTGCTCAAAAATGCCTTCCTTCAGTAAGTCACACATGCACTTGAATCAGATGTGTTGCAGTAAGTTAGCAAGTGTCTTCTCTGCTCAGATGTGCTCCGTAGCCACAGTTTGCAGGAATCTCCAAATCTGCCTTGTTCCACCCTTTAGAGAGAACTGCTGGAAGAAGGATGAGAAATACAATGTAAGGTAGCATTTAGGAGAAAGTGTAGAACAAGATCAAAACATGTTGTAACCTAAGAGACCTTGAAAATCAGAACATTTTTCAATAATGTAAAATTAATTTCCAGTAATTCAAAAATGCAGAGTTTCCTTAGCAGTTGTCATCAGCTAAGTCAAGCTTGCATCTAGAACGAGAGTTATAGTGCCAAAAAGGTTTAGTGTTGTATCAGTACTCATGTAGAAATAAACAGCATTTTTATGCTTGTTTTTATGTCTTGCAGAAAATTCACCATGATACACTTAATAATTCTCATGAATTGGCTTAATTAAAGAAGGAGGAGAGAGAACTTTTGCATTGAGACTTATAATTGTCTTAGCAAAATTTACTGGTGTTTCTGGAACTCATTAGAATCAGTGGGTTTTGCAGGGGGAACTTTATATTACATCTTTTTTAAGAATTATATTATATAGAAAATGTGTGAGTACTGTGATTTTTTACTTTGTATTCCCAAATTTATGTCAACACCTTAAAAAGTTGTTGTCAGCCCACTTATACAACATTAGATCATCACATGGATGAAGGAACTGTTTGCTTTCTAGAATACAATGCCACTAATTAAAGTTGAAAGTGAATGGACTGAATTAGAATCAGCTCATCCATCAAAGACTGGCTACTGATTATTTACTGACAGTGCTTCATTTAGCTCTATTAATTACTCAGTGGCACTGTTATGTAAAGGTCATGCTTGAAAAATTAGGAAAGAATACGTGAAAAATTATTTTATGCACTCAGTGCTGGAGTCTGGAAGTGGTAAATGTTAAACAGAGTGTTCATGTGAATAATCTATTAAATGTGCTTTTTCTTATCAGCATTTTAATTGTGAGTGAGTAAACAGGACAGCAGCTTACAGATCTTGATAGGCTCCTCATGCAGGCTGTGATGGTCATGGCTGTGGCTCCACAGCAATAAAGGAAAGTTTGCCTTTCTATTACTGCATTTTAAATAATTTCCTTTTTATTTTATTTTTTTTTGCTATGTCCAAATTATATGCATAATAATAATAACTATAATATTTTTTAAAGTTTTTATACTCATTAGCCCTTCTTTCCTTATTCCTTTATCCTTTAAATAATAAGCCTCTTACCATCATTCCCCAGATGTCACTCTAAAATTCCATCTATGATACAGAAGTAAATGTGTCTCCTGTGTTCCTACAGCATAGAGCTCTTTCACATTTAGTAATCTTCATCAGTGCTAAGCAAAAACTTCTGTATAGTTGGTACATGCAGTAACAAGTCTTCAGTTATACATTTAATTCTAGTCATTGGTAATAGTTTAGAAGCCATATTTACCTTCATTTTTTCCAGTAAGTACATAATTTGACTTTAAAAAACCATATGTTCTCACTGGCAGTGTTTTAAAAATTAGCTGAATAATATTTTTACCTTATAAAAAGGAAAAGCATGAGTTCTGTGGGGTTAGGCAGGGGATACTGTCTTTTTGCTGTTTAAATTAGAAAATGGCTCGGAGTGGGGGAGGCTTTGCAAAAGTGGTAATGTAAGAGGTAAAGTCCAAATGCTCATTTCCTCTGACAGATCTGTGAGCTGTGGTTGTTTTGTAATAAAACCCTTCGTGTACAGGAGCATGGCTTACATGGGAAAAGCTTATGTATACATACATATATAGCTAAAAAGGAAAAATAATGTAGTTACTGAGTTGAAAAATACTCTTCGGTTCACATTCCAAAAAAGAGCTTGAAAAGATGATGAATATGTGTGTGCTCTTTTGCACAAGAAGGGACTTTAATTTTCTGTTGAGTCCTGAGCTGTAAGTTTCCATGCTAATCAGACATGTTATTAACTCAGATCTGTTTATAATCAAAGTCAAAGCTGAGAGCAGCATCACCGCCGCTCTAGTCAGGGACTGCAACTATTAAGAAATTAGTTTTGATTAGTTTGTTTTGTAATGGTGTTGTGTTTTGACATCGTGTTGCGTGATGTCAGGAAGGGCCTCTTTTTAAAGCCATCCTGAAAAAGCTTGGCTATAAAACAGACTCAGGCAGGGAAATGGAAAACATATGAAGCAGTTGTACGTCATCTAGGGAATGGTATTTCTCGAGAGGATAGAAATGATCTAATTGCCTTTGATTTTATGAAACACTATGAAAAGGAATCTGCTTATATATTAGATTTTACATAAATGGTCATTTTAAAAAGTGGAAAGTTTGATGTTTGTAACTTAAATTGACACCAAGCAATTGCAAGAGCCATCTGCCAACCATCCAGATGCAACAGTTACCATTTCTGCATTTTCTTTCTTTTTATTTTTGGTTGGTTAGTTTTTTGGTTTTTTGGTGTTTTTTTTTTTCCTTTTGTTTTGCTTCTCAACTATCTTCTTTTAATCCTAGTGCCCAGAAGGGTGATATTGTGGAGACTGGGTGGGTATGAACACCCCTTTACTTACTTTAATTCTGCCCTGCTGTTTTTTCAGTGGGAGCATTTCATGTCTGGTGACACCTATGCAGTGTCTTGCTGTGGAGTTACACAATTCCTGCCTACCTCAAAGTAGAATGTATTTCAACATAGGAATTGCATTTTCTAGCCTCACTTTATTTACCAGCTCTTTTAACTCTTGGGTTGTGCCAATGGGATGTTTTTCTCTCTTAAATTCGGAGGCTTTTTAAATTTTATGAAGTCTAGGCATACATAAACACACCATTTTAAGTAAAAAATATATCTGTAGCACTGCCTCACTCAGCTCTCTTATATTTCATATGCTGAGAATAGAATAAGTTTGATTATTACTGAACACCAAAAGGAAGACTATCTTTATACAACAAAGAAGTGATTAGTGTTTAGGTGAAATTTTCCATTTGCAAAGGTATTAGTGACCATGATGCTGAATCTGCCATCATTTGGATGAAACCTGATGTCTTGCTTGATACTCATCATCTTTTACAGTGATGTATCAGAAAACATGAGATAAATCCCCAGTTTTGCCAAGCAATCATTCAATGATCTTTGTTGCTTTAAAGATCCATGCCTTTGTCAACTTTCCTCTGAAGTTTTCCTACCTCATTTTACTGGGATGTTATGAGGTACCATAATGATAGTGATGTACTAATATTTATAACTTTTTGGACAGCACTTTGTGCAAGAAAGTAAAAATTGTTTTACCAGTTCAGATGGTAATGGTCTACCTAAAATACTTTCTGTAATTTCAGTTGAAGAACATACCCTATATATTTTCCTTGAAAACATCACTACTGTTGGTATACTGTTTTTTGTGAGATTTTATCTCTGAGCTGTTATACAAAGCTTCCTTGCAGATTCACTTCTCTCTCTTTCCTCCAAACACAGTACATGTTTACAAAAATTGGATTGCTCTTTGATCTAGAATGAACTTCAGTGAACAATTTGTGGTATAAAAATTACAAAATGCTGTTAGGCAAGGAATATGTTCTGCTTTTCTCCTTTGTCTATATTTTATCATGGTTGTCCATAAAATATGTGTATATATGCTCTTAATACATCCTTTCAGTTCCCCATAATATCACTGAGGCTTTAACAGAGAACAATTGTATAGTTGAAGGACACGTAATAGGCTACTAGAAGAAATATTTACATCTGGCATGATCAAAGCTTTTGGACTATATGAATGTGTATGTGGGAGGTCTAATTTTTATGTGGGCGGGTTCACAAAGACCAAAACACTGCAGTACTTAACCCCTTTCCCTTTATGAAAATTCAATTCCTCAAAATGAAAAAAGTATGTAGTACCTGATTCTTATCTTTATTTTTCATTTCGATGAGTAGTATTAACTATTCTGCTTGTAACTACTTGTTTTAAGTCATAGAGAATTTTTTTAGTATTTCAACCCCTGTAGTGGCTTATTTACTAAGATGCTTATCTTGCTAATGATGTTTTTGCATGTTGGAACATATGCACATGTTCAAATTTAAAGAAACTCATATTTTAACACAGTTTTGATAGTCTGTAGAACTGCTGTGGAAGGAACTCTGCTGTATTTTTGGTTTATAGCACTAGCTGCATCTTCAGGTTTTGTTTTTGCAGGTTTAGTTCTTGTGGCAGTAATCAGCTGTGAGCCCTGGCTATTTGAATTGGGTTTTTATTCAGTTACTTTAAATAGTTGCATTATGAAAGGCTATTAACACTCACTCATTTAAATAATCTCAGCATTTTGTTTGCAAGGCTCTGATGGGGGCATTTGGGATGATAGCTGACCTGGGCTAGCAGCTTGCTGAACGGGGAGGTCTCGCTCTCCCTTTGGCTTCTCTCCTTCCTCCTGCTGTCCTGTGATCTGCCCTTCCCCGGCCCCCAGCTACCCCAGTTGTGACTGCAGGGCAACCAGCTCAGCTTGCCAGCCAAGCAGAAGAGCCCACACGCCAGAGCTGCATGCCAAATGCCTTTTGTGCTCTTCTGAGCCTTCATTTACCAGGTGATCAGCAGAGTACCTGAGCTGGCTCCCAGCTAAGCATCAGGGGCCTGTGGGGCTGTGGTGAAAGGGAAGCCACCTGCCCTTTTTGCCCCTGGTGAACTTGCATCTTGCTCAGAGCACTCTCTGAAGTCACAGCATGAGTCACAAACACAGCATCATGTGTAATATGTGGCTTCCTGAAAATCAGCCCTGCCTTTGCAGGCAGATGATGATGTGAGGAGCACTTCTTGTAAACAGTGAAGACTGTACATTTCTTTTGACAAGACACACATCTTTTGTGGCTATCTTCAAAGATTCTATGCATGCTTACAGCATCCCTGGCAGTTACTTTTAGAGTTGCAATAAAACATTTTCCCCCTGTAGAAGTGTTTTTTACCTGTTAAATCATGGGTACCTATGTAAATTTGCTTGCTGTTACCCATTTGCATTATTTCAGCACTCCAAGCTTAGGAGAGTTAATACACTTCTTTTTTGGATTTATGCTATATCTCTTAATTATCTGTGTAGCATTGACTGTCCACAAATGTAATCCTGAAATAGTCTAGCATCAGATTTGTGTAAACTGATATCAAAGTCAGTTAATATCAGGGTGTTCTGTAAGTAACAGCAGCATTTCAGAAATCACGGAGCCATTCCTGATACTCTGCAGGAGTGGGATGGAATGAGCAGATGGAAGTGAAAATTCTTCATCTGCCAGACACTGGTATGTATGAGTCTCTGTGAGCACCTGAAGTACCAAGATACTGCTATACCAGCTTCTCTAACACAAAGCCCTTGCAAGGTAGGCAGACTCTTAGCCAGATTTTGGAACCCTAAGTTAAAGTTGTTTCAAAGCGATGTTGCTTTGTTTTCTCTGGTCCCAACACCAGAACTGACACACAAGTTTTGTTGATCAGTTAAATGGCATCTGCAGTTCACAGAAAGGTGGCCAGTGTGTTCAGGATCTTCAAGTTTTTCCTGGATGTTACATATCCTTTCCTGTATTCTTTTTTAGTTTGAAGAAAAAAAAAAAAAAAGGCAAGAAAAAAGGACTTGCCATTTCCTTTGTTGCAACTTGTAGGATTCTCTACTAGACTGCTATACTCTGTGACCACAAAACTGCCTTTTCTTCTGTGTCATACTGTTGAAAAACTGCTAGCAAGCAAGTTTAGTCTAAGCAGAACCTCAGCATTACTTGTTTTGCTACCTCTTGGTAGTTTTCAGCATGGTCACGTAATACCACAATTAGAGGCTCCCATCTATTTCTTGATGCATTTCTCAGCAGTTCAGCGTTCTCATCCACAAAAAGAGCATCACTGTATGTATTTACACTTAAGGAGACTAAATGTTAAAAAGGCCCCAGAACTGGCAGTGCTATCTATAATTGGTCCTCCAAAGCAACAGCTAACTCAGCAGTGGGAAGTATCATGTTTGGTTTCTAGCTCCCAACATCACCTAATTTGCTAAGTATTCCAATACAAATAAAGTGGCATAAGGAAAGAGGCCTTATATAAATACTTAAAATCCTAGGCATTCAGGAATCATCATAAAATTCAAAAATATCGTAAGAATTCAAACAAGCTGAGTTTAAACTATTGTGTTTTGTAAGCATTCATAACCAGGATGTTTGTTTCAGGCTCAGAACACCACACTCCATTTTGATCTCTGTTTTTTCAGCTCTGAAGATTGCCAGTACTGCTGAGGTGTCCCTATTGCACTTGAATAAAACTGTTTCCTATCTAAGCCTAAGCAAGCCAAAACAAAGAAGACAATCACTGTGTCCATTATTTAGAGTATCAGACTGGTACCAAATGGGACACAGCAACAGGGAAAGCAAGTTTTTTAAAAAAAAAACAAAACAAAACAAAAAAAAAAAAAAAAGAAAAAAAACCAAAACAAAAAACCCAAAAAAACAAAAAAAAAAAACCACCAAAAAAAACCCCTCAAGCAAACAAACACACCCACCCCCCCCCCAAAAAAAAAAAAGAAAAAAACAATCCCCAACAAATTCCTGGAAAGGAGTGTCATCAAAAACA
The DNA here is from genome assembly GCF_027579445.1 of Ammospiza nelsoni. Lineage (NCBI taxonomy): Eukaryota > Metazoa > Chordata > Aves > Passeriformes > Passerellidae > Ammospiza > Ammospiza nelsoni. The sequence continues at coordinate 26,312,484 of NC_080635.1, read as the reverse complement.
ATACTTAAAAACCCCAATACCTAAAATAAATGGGATGGAAATGTTGCACTACACCACTTCTCAAGCACTCCCTCACAGAAAAAACTCAGGGGTGTCCTGATAATATGATAATTCCTGATATGAAGAAAACAGATTTGAACATTTGATTTTGCTGTCTAGCAGAGACAAACTGTGTATGTAACATTATTAGTGTCACTAAGAGATTGACTGCCTGCCTTCCTGTTGCTTGTTCAAGGAGATTTCCATTTACCCTCATCTAACTCCAAGATAAAGAAGGGACCATCTGTTCCTTCTCCTTCACTCCCTTCCTTATTATGGTCCTTTGTCCTCATCATCTCAAATACTAATTCATTCTCCCCCTCACTACATTGCCTGGTCTGTCAAGTGCATGCACTCATCTTTCCATCGGTCTGTTGTGCCCTTAGATGTTTCCTTACTCTTTGGCATGTGTATTTGCCTAATCCTGGTGTTTTAATGTGAGTTTCTCTGCTGTGCCAATGTGCCCCAGAAAAGCTGCAGCTGTCCTGAGGCCTTGGGAGGAGTCACAGCACAGGGGTCCATGCTCTAGCTCTGAATGTGGGTTCTGAGGGAGAAGTCTGGGTGGCACTGCTGTGCCTCTTCCGTGTAGATGGTTGTTCTCCTTCAGGAGAAATTCCTAAATACAGTCACACAAAAAAGTAAAGTGTGCCTTCCATATCTGTGTGGATTCTTACCAAATTCTGACTCTGCTGTGTTGTCTGCTCCCAGATTACAGCCATCAAGAATGGCATGTCCTTATGTACCACCACTTAGACCATTCAATGAACATTTTTCAGTTTGCAGGTAACTATGGACGAGGATTAGTTTTGCCAAAATCCTTTTTACAGTAATAGGGATTTTAAAGAGGCTTGTCCACTAACTGTCCTCTTCTGGTCCTCTTCCTGCAGCCCTTTTAAAAAGAAAAAAAATTGCATTAAAGTTACAAGTGAAGAAACTCCTACCTGTGGACACACAGGACTTGTGGCATTTTTATATACTCTGTTTTCAAAGCAGAGTAGGACCCAGAGAGCTAAATCAGCATGTCCCCAAATGAGAGCAGTGAGGAAGTTCAAGGAAGAAATGCAGTGTGGATGATAGCTTTGTGTACAGCTCTGGCATGATGCCAAAACCTGTATAAATATAGCTCTGTGATGGGGTCATCAACAGTGTCTGCCTTTTCCTTCTCAAACATCTTTTCTAAGCCTGTCTTCATGCCTGATCTCTCTTACATGTGTGTGTGTGTGTATATGTATATCTTATTATATATAAAGAGATTACACACTGCATAATTACTCATTTTATATCCCAGCCCTTTAAAAACATAACATGTGTTGTAGGTTTTGAGTTCCAGTGAAAACCTTACATGAGATCTAAGCCATAGTTCTTGTATGGCAAAATTGGTCACCATGTAATAGTGACAGGACTGTGTGGAGATGTTTCTAAGAGACATATCTGTATATTTAAACCCAGATTAATAAATGTCACTACATGGGCAGGAGGAAAAAAAATAAAGCATCAGCATTTTGAGTTGCTTCATGTATTATTCTGGAATTGAGTGAAGGCCCCAAGTGGCACAGAAGTAAACACCCGTCTAATTTATTTGCAGTATAATTTATCATTCTGCACGTGTTTGTGTAAATTCAGCATCTGTTTTCAAGAAATCATTTTTGTGCTGATTTTATTTGAAAATGTTTGCGGTCTTACTCTATATTCTTACACATATTTTCTCTCAACAGAGTTTGCCTTTAGGATAGTGAATGCTCCAATGGCCCTGGATTTAGCCTGTGGCATTGTGTGTGAGCTGCTCCAGCGGTGGGGGGAGATCCATGCCGGTGTCCCAGTCCTGCTGGAGTGGCTTTTGGGAGACACTGACCTGCAAAGAGATGGGGACACTTCTGCCCTGGTAATTTTAACAAGCATTGCTAGAGCATGTTAGAAGCACTACAGTTCTGCAGTCTTGTGGTAGGAATAGAATGAAATGTCTCATCTGATGAAACCTGATAATTGCTACTGCAGTACTAACTGATTTACAGTCTTTTAAAGAATTCACATGGATATTATTTAGAATGAAAAGAGTTTTATGTCTGTTTCCTGGTAATACCAGCATAAAATTAAAGAGATCAATAAGCAAACATTGAAATAAATCAAGTTACTTCATAAGGCATTGTTGACCGAAACATTCTGAGGCTGTGATGTAATTACATTCAGTATTATTGCAGATGATGGTTTCCCTTGAATTTAAACTGTTGTTGGGGATGCCAGGCACATCTGGGTATTCAAGAACAGTGTTCTACCAATGCTGGCTTTCCCAGAGATGGCATTTAAATATTTGGTAACTTTATGCCATCATCCATGTGACTGGTTCTGTACAACACATGAAACAGTCTTGCTTACATCAGTCATTGACTTCAGGATTGTTTCTGTAAAGCTTTGCCACACTGGTTCTGTGAAAGGTGTTACTGTATAAATACACTTTGTTCTTTTTGTCTTGAAAAGACTGGAAAAGTCAAAATAATGCTGGCAGGTAAACCAGCAGAAGCAGCTACATCTTTTAGAAGTTTGTTGGCAATTAATATGACCCATGAAATATATAATGAATCTTTTCTCAAGTCTGTAGTTTAGGTGTGCATTTCTGATGTTTGACTGACTGATGCAATTTTCATTTAATCCAGTCAAAAAGCTCCATGATATAGCAAATTACCATACTGCTTACAGAGGTCTTTGTGAAATATAAAACTATTTCATAGGGGAAGGCAAGCACATGGGAAGGATTAGGGCTGCTATTTACTTCCACTGTTTCCCAAGACTTGTGCCATAACTGCCTCATCTTTGAAGGTAAAATTTCTTGGGTAAAGTAGGAACCTTTATACTGTGTTTTCCCACACCTTTAAGAAAAGGCATATAAATGTTTACCTTGTTTTTTAATATAAAAAGCTGTTCTATGACAGCCTCAGTCATCATTTCTATATATATCCTTGTCCATATCTTTTATGATTTTCATGTTGTTATCAAACCACAAGTCATTTTCTAATCACAGTCGGTTTTCTTTTTGTTAAGGAAGAAGATGATTCCCTGTTTGATAAAGGAGAAGTGAATTTTTGGGCAGAGAAGCTGACTCATGTGAAACAACTGAGTAAGCACCTTCTACATCTTGTATCAGTGACTCACCTCACCTTACCAGATCATGGGGAGCTTAATCATCTATCAGGAATAGCACTGGACCAAGCCCAGCGCATTGAACACCTTCTTGGAGCCCTACCTCCAGTTCCAGAGTTCTCCAGAACTCCAGAATTCACAAGATTGGCTATTCAAAGGGAGAGAGTATCAGTCTGTCTTAAAATATTAAATCTGCTGAAGCCTGATGACACTTGCAAAACTGAAAATCTGGAAAAGTAAATTACTAAAACTTCATCCTCAAGGAGCTGCACACATTACTGGATGGGCAGGGAGACTGTATTCCAGCAATGTTCAAGGAATCAGGGATTGCTGTGATGACTTCAGGAAACCTGCAGTACCTTCAGTATTCAGGCTAGAACTACATTTTTTGTATTAATTAATTGTGCATTGATTTTTTTTTTTAATGGGACGTGCAGTGGAAGACTTTTCCTTTTAAATGCATTTGTTAATTTCATTCAGCTGAGCATTGTTTATTACAACTACTGTAGGAAGTAAAGCAGCTAAACTTAATATTTTCCATTCATCCAGGTGCAGGCCACCTGTAGTTCTGTTATGTTTTGTTCCACATTTTTACCTCCTGTATTTTAATACCAAGAAAAAGTTTATTTTTTTGGTCTCATTTCAAGATGTAGCTTGTGACTTATGAAATTAATATGCTTTTTAAAAACCTTTAAGTGTTTCTAATAGAAAAACACATCGTGACTTCTTTGTTTATGGCAATTTTTAGAGTATATTTTAAATTTTACTGCATTTTCCTCTGGAGGAAGACAAGGATTTTCACTTTGGTAGTAACCTTGTTTTGCACATTGAAACAGCACTAGTTAGATTTCTGCATGTCTCTTTTCTCCTTTAAATCAAATAACTACTTTCATAAAATGGCTCTGAAATGAAGACTTGCTGTGTTCAAAAGGAAGCAGCTGTTCCATTGCAAATGAAACAGTTCCATCTTTCCTTCAAACACCTTGCTCTGCAAGCAGGCCTGCAAAGCAAGTCCTGCCGAGGAGCAGGGAAGGGTTCCAGAGGTGTTTCTGCGCTGCTGCCCTCGCTTCTGGGAGATGCTGGAGATGCTCCACCAGCTGGGGCAGCTGTAGGGACTGTTCTGAGTGCTCCAGGGCCTTGCTGTGTCTAAAGCACAAAAAAGCTTGTTGGGCACCGAATGGTTTCTTTCTCTGAACTGGAATTGGGTTTTGATATAAAAATGAGACATCAAAAATAAATAAACAGTGATGTGAAATGTGTTACCTTCCCATAGCCAAGGGCTGTGACCGGACGTGTGGCTGGGCCCGCCACAGCACGGATGTGCGGCCCTGTACGCCGTCATTTCGGTGTCCTTGGAAGAAGAACATGTCCGATGAACGCCTGGTTGCTTTCAGCCTCTTCAGCTGATGGTGATGAGCGCAGTTTAGCCCCAAATCTCGGTGCCGCCCCGGTACTGCCCGAGCGCTCGGCCCGCGGCCGGGCCCGCCACAGCAGCTCGGTCGGTGCGCCGCGCGGCCGCCAGGTGGCGCCACAGCACCGCCGCGCACGGGCCGGGCCCGCGCTCCCACCGGTATACGGGATCGGGATCCGGGAGTGCCGGCATCGGGATCGGGCTCGGCCCGGACAGGGTAAAGCTTGAGGGGCGCTGCTCGCAGTGCTGCGGTGCCCCACAGCCGATCGCTGCTCTCTTGACTTTAGATACTCTGCTCAAAGTAGAGCTGAGCAGCCGAGTTGGGTCTAGTGGACATCTGAACACTGCAGTCACCACTTAAAAAAAACACCAACAAACAGAATTTAGGAATAAAAGTGTAGTATTTGCTCTAAGTTTCCAGGATTCAGTGTTACTTATATAAGAAGTAATTTATGGTGAAACTTGAGGCTTCAATAGGCAAAAGAGAAATGCTGGAATTTGAAATGATCTTTCATAGAATGCTTGCTATCCAACTTAACGAGCCATGCTGTGAGTTAGGCTAAAAATTAATTTGTATGCATCTGGTTTGAGCTCCTGGGGAAAGAATAGCCCAGATTGTGTCTGGAAGCCACTCTTAAAAAATAGTCAAGACCTGTACAATTAATTAACAGCTGCTGATTCTGCCACATCTTTCCATCATTCCTGAACTAGTGTGGCAACAGCTTCTGTAGTAGGAGACAAAAAGAACTTTGTATGTATCAAAATCACTGTAAAGTTCTGAGACCTTGCTCATGTCAGTGGGTAGCATAAGACTATGTAGTAACATTGGCTTCTTTTTTAACTGGGTAGAATTTAAAATGCATATACATATATATTTGATACTGGCAAATCGATACATGCAGCCAGGTGACAGCACAGTTATAGACCCACAGTGACTGTAAAACTCTGTGAAGCCTTGAGGACTTGGTTAATCAGTTACCAAACAGCTCCAAAACTTGGTCTTCCTTATTGTGGTTTTAAGACGCAACTGGAACCTCTGTCATCCCGCTTGAGTTTATAAGAGAGCAAATAAGAATTATATCAGTGCACATACATTTTACCACACGGTGCTGATGATGGGTTACTGTGTAACTACTCAATGAAGAACCTTTAGACCCCGAGGAGCGATTGCAGGAGAGAGAGCAAAACCTGATGCCAGAGCCCTTATCGGCCGTGTGTTTGATCAAAGTCAGTTTATCAAAGTATTCCTCCCAATGGCGTTGACACATTGATCCGTGCATGGTTGTCACAGTAAACTGTTCCCTCGGTTGTCTGGCGGGCAGGATCAGCTCCGAGGTGATGTTTCCATCGCAGAGTTGTGTGGGAGGAGGAAGAGTTTGAACTCGGGTCAGTGCGGAGGCGACTCCGACCGGGCCCGGAGAAGGTTATGGGAAGCGATACGCGTTATGGCAGCAGCCCCGCGTTCCCCGTGTGCGGGGCAGCGCCTGTCGCCGGGCCGGGAGCCGTGGCCCCGGCAGGGCGGGAGGAGGGGAAGGAGCAGGAACGTGGGACGTGTCCCGGCACCGCGGGGCGGAGGAGCCGGCGGCCGCTGGGGGGCGGCACGTCCCCGCCGGCCGGCGGGCAGCGGGAGGGGCCGGCAGCGGGGCCAGGAGCCGGCCCGGCCGGGCCCAGCAGCGCTCGCCGAGCGGGGGACGGGCCCCAGGGGACTGCCGGGACGCGGGAGGGAGCGAGGTCTGGGCTTTCCTTCCCCCAGCTCCTCGTCTTTCCCGGGAGATTTCGATCCCGGTTTCCGGGCTCGGCCGGCCGTGGGTGACGGCTCCCGGGCGTGCGGGGTCCGGGCGGGGTCCCGCCGCAGCCTCCCTCCCGCAGCGGCGTGCGAGGTGCAGGACGGGGGGAGGAAGCAGAGGAACGCGTGAGCCGCCGGGCAGCGGGGGGCGAGCGCCAAACCCGTGGCGAGGGGCTCTGGTGACACCCCCGCCCCCAGCCCGAGGTTCCTTTCCTCTGCAAATGTGTTTGCACAGCGCCCGCTCCTGCTGACGTGGTCGGGTTTGCTCCCTTGGAGTGCGCGGGACTGCCATCCCGGCTCGGAAGCTAAAGAGGATCAAACGCCTCTGCTGGCTTTAGCGGCCATAAAACTTTACACGTCCGTCCGTCCGCCCGGCTCTGTTCTCCTTCCCATTTGTCCCGGGGCCGAGCAAACGCGGGAGGGGACGGGGGTGCAGGGGAGCCGCCGCCGTTCCCACGTCGTGTTTGCGAGGCCTTATCGGCACGGGGGGGGGGGGCGGGGGTGTTTTGCACGGCGGCTCCCGGCCCGCCTTGGCCGGCGGCCGGCTCGGTCCCGGGAGGGCGCCTCGCCGCGGGCACCGGCGGGGGCGGGCACCTGGGGCGGCGGCCGGGGGACTCGGATGGGTCTCACAGGACCTTGGCGGGGATGAGGGAGGAAAGGGCCGAACGTGGAGGAGAGACGTGGGAGGGCTGCGGGGCGCGGGAAGGAGATGCAGACAGGGTTAGGTGGGGGTAGTTTATCAGTCAGGCCGCTGGGAGGATAATGCCAGCTCGCCTCCGCGCCTGGCCGCCAATCTCTCCCAAACTTTTTAAAGAAAGTAAGCGCCAAACCCGAGGTCCCTGAAAAGAGGGAAGAAGCGGCGGGGCGCGCAACCCGCGCCTGGCCCCGTCCCGCCAGCCGCACCGGGGCAGCGCGGTCCCGACCTTTGTTTCAAGCAATTACGTGGCAAAAGTTTATTTTCGGCGGGGCGCGGGGAAGAAGTGTCCCGGCGCTGCCGCGCCTCTCCCGCGGCCCCGCGCGTCCTGCCCTCGGCGGAGCCGCCACCCGGCCGGGGACGCGGCCGCCGTGCGCGGGCAGCGGGAGCGTCGGGGAGAAGCGAGGCGCTCCGAGGGGCCGAGCCCGTAGGGTGCCGTGAGCGCTGCCCCGGCTGGTTCCCCGCTGCCCCCGCCTCGTCCCGCCCGCGCTGCGGGCGCACTGCAGCACAGACACTCTCCACGAACCTGCCCCGCCGCCGCTGCCAGCGCCCTCTGTGAGACTCGGGGCGGCCCGGCGGCGGGGTGGAGCGGGGCGGGCCCGGCGGGCTGGAGCGGGGCGGGCGGAGCGCGGCACCGCCCCCGCGACCAGCGGCGGCCGCGTTTATATGGGAGCGGCGCGGGGAGCCGCCGAGTTCCCGCAGTTCGCCCGCTGCTGTGCAGCCGCCGTCGCCGCCTCGGCCCGGCACCCGCCGTCCCGCCGGGAAGGAGTCGGGACCGTTTCGGATCTCAAGCAGACGGCCCTCTCCTATTTAGTCGTGGCTTTTCCAAACCCTCCGAGGAGAGCGGGATCTTTCGGTCCTTCCTGTATATCCGACCATTACAGGATCTAGAAATGTCGACGACACTTTTATCTGCCTTCTACGACATTGACTTCTTGTGCAAGGTAGGGACGAGCGCGTTTGGCTGGGCGGGACGCGGTCTGCCGCCATGTGCACAGCGGCGCTCCGGGCTACCGGGGCAGCGCGGCGGGGCGGGAGGCCCGTGCCGGGCCGGGCTCTGCGGGCGGGTCACGGTCTGACAGCCGGCCGGGGACAGCGGCTGACGCAAGGCTGCGAGCCCCGGAATGCCGCCCCATGGCCTCCCGGCGGCCGCGTTCGGGGCGGGCTGCTCCTGCAGCCGCGGGGGAGCCGGGCCGCCCTGCAACCCCTGCCCGCATGTTGCGCTGCTAGGAGGAACTTTTGAAAAAAGTTGCAAATGCAGCAGAGCTGGCGCGGGAGCTTCTCCCCGGCGCTGTGCTGCCCGCCGGCGCTACCGGCAGACCCGCTTTGCGGGGCGGCCGGGCGGCGCGACCCCCGCCTCGACTCCCGTGGCGGTGGGGAGCCGTGGCCGTGGGCAGGCGGTCACCCGCAACTCCCTCTCTCTCTCCCGCTGTCTCCCCCACCCCCTCCCCTCTCCCCGCCCCGGCAGACGGAGAAGTCCCTGACCAACCTCAGCAGCATGCTGGACAAGAAAGCCGTAGGGACCCCGGTGACCCCTCCCAGCTCCAGCTTCGCGCCGGGCTTCCTGCGGCGGCACTCAACCAGCAACCTGACGGCGCTGGCCGGCGGCTCCAAGTTCCCCAGCCCTACCGGCTCCAGCTCTTCTTCCACATCCTCGTCCTCCTCGTCATCCTCCTCCTCCTCCTCATTCGGCAATCTGAAGGAGACGGGCTCCGGCGGAGGCGGCGGCAGCAGCAGCCCCACGGCCCTGCTCAACAAGGAGAACAAGTTCCGGGACCGCTCCTTCAGCGAGAACGGCGAGCGCAGCCAGCACCTCATGCAGCAGCTTCAGCAGCAGCAGCAGGCGGCCGGCAAGGGGAGCGGCTCCGGCGGCGGCGGCGGGGCCCCCATCAACTCGACGCGCTACAAGACGGAGCTGTGCCGCCCCTTCGAGGAGAGCGGCGCCTGCAAGTACGGCGAGAAGTGCCAGTTCGCTCACGGCTTCCACGAGCTGCGCAGCCTCACCCGCCATCCCAAGTACAAGACTGAGCTCTGCCGCACCTTCCACACCATCGGCTTCTGCCCCTACGGCCCGCGCTGCCACTTCATCCACAACGCCGACGAGCGCCGCCCGGCGCCCGGCGGGGGCACGGCCGCCCCCCCGCCCGCCGCCGCGGCCGGGCCGCACCACCACCCGCACCACGCGGCCCCGCACCCCGCCGGCAGCACCGGCGACCTCCGCGCCTTCGCCCCCCGCGAGCACCCGCTGGGCGGCGGCGGCTTCGGGCACCCGCGCGGCGGCGAGCGGCCCAAGCTGCACCACAGCCTGAGCTTCTCCGGCTTCTCCGCCCACCACCACCACCATCACCCTCCGCACCCCCACGGCACCGCCCCGCCGCCGCCGCCGCCCGGGGGCCGCCTGGACGCCGCCCTGCTGGAGAGCCCCGGCGGTTCGCGCACGCCGCCGCCGCCCGCCTCCGCCTCCTACTGCGAGGAGCTGCTCTCGCCGCCCTGCGCCAACAACGCTTTCGCCTTCTCGGGGCAGGAGCTGGGCAGCCTCATCGCCCCCCTCGCCCTGCACACCCAGAACTTCGCCGCTGCCGCCGCCGCGGCCGCGGCCGCCGCCGCCTATTACCGCTGCCAGCAGCAGCCGCCGCCGCCCGGCGGGGCCTGCCCGCCGCCCCCCGCCTCGCCGCCCTTCAGCTTCCAGCCCCTCCGCCGCCTCTCCGAGTCGCCCGTCTTCGACGCGCCGCCCAGCCCGCCGGACTCGCTCTCCGACCGGGAGAGTTACCTGAGCGGCTCGCTCAGCTCCGGCTCCCTCAGCGGCTCCGAGTCGCCCAGCCTGGACTCGGGCCGCCGCCTGCCCATCTTCAGCCGCCTCTCCATCTCCGACGACTGAGGGAGCGCGGGGCGGCGGCCGGGGGGCCCCGCGGCGGCCCTGCAAGTAAGTTACCGAGCGAAGAAAGCGAAACCTCTCCTTCCTCTCTATTTTTGGTTGGTTTTATTTTATATATCTATCTATCTATACACCGAGAGCTGAACAAAACGAGAAACAAAGCATTTTGCAAAAGGGCAAATGACACGAACTGAACAAACCTATTTTTATAGAGAGACCTTGGAAGAAGGGGATTTTTGTTTCGGGATTTTTTGTTGTTGTCGTTCTTTGGAGACAAGTTATGATACGCACCAGCAGCAGCCATTCCATCTGTGTTCGAAAAAAAAAAAAAGAAACAAACAAAACAGCATTAGAAAAGACAGCACCAGAAAGCAACAAACAATCCGGGGAGCGCCGGTTCGCCAGCTCAGCTCCTCCAATCCTGCAGACACACAGAAAAAAAGTTACAAACTAGTTTGTCTTTCAATCCAGTTCAAATAAAAACACAGAACATACTAAACCTATAAGCTTTTTTTTTTAGGAAAAAAAAAAAAGAAAAATCCAACATCCTGCCAAGAATATGCCTTGATAACAACCTTCTTTTTTATATATATCTATATATTATTATTATAACAAATGCTAAAACCTTCATTCCAAAGTTTAATATTGGTTCCATTGCCACCACTTAGTGGATGTTTGGCTTTTAGAACAATTTTTTGTTGTTGCTTTATTTGGAAGCACTCAACTGAGTTTAGTTTGTAATTGTTGGAGAATAACTGCTGATTTTTTTAAAATTTTTTTTAGCTGTTTGAGTTGATTGCATGTATGAGTCACTGCACACAACTCAATATGAAACTATTTAACTTATTTATTATCTTGTGAAAAGTATACATTGGTAATTTGTTCATACTGTATTTATCGGGTATGATGAAAAGCAATAGATATATATTCTTTTATTATGTTAAATTATGATTTTCATTATTAATCGGCAAAATGTGGAGTGTGTTCTTTTCACAGTAATATATGCCTTTTTGTAACTTTCACTTGGTTATTTTATTGTAAATGAGTAAAATTCTTAATTTAAGAGATGGTATGTAATATTTATTTCATTAATTTCTTTCTTTGTTTACGTAAATCTGAAAGATTGCATGGTTTCTTTATAGAAATCGGTCTCGATGCTGTGGAAGTAGTTTGCGGAATTTCTATGGGTTTTTTTTAGAATGTAAATGGTTGTAGCCCGTCCGAGTTGAAAAACGAGAGAAAAGAAAAAAAAAGAAAAAAAAGACTGACTTAGCAATCAGACTTCAAAGTGGCAAATCTAATTCAGACTTGTTAAAAATAACCAAAAAGTATTTTTGTTGCCTAGCTCCACGAATCACACTGTGATATAGTCTCAAAGTATGTAGCAATAATTGGGGGTCCCAGTATTATGTCTCACAGTGCCTTCTTGAGGGTCCACGCTTGCCTTAAATATCTCTCAACCAAATAAGTATTTTTTCTAATGCTTGAGATAATTTGAATGTAGGGATGGGTTTTAAGTACAGCAAAATTTCGCCACTCTATTTTGTAAGAACAGAGGCCATCTTTGGATCTGAAACTTTCTATAATACAGGAACATATCTTGTTTATTGAATTCCAAAACCTGTAATTTTTTTTTTCCTTATGTAGAAAGTTGGGAGTTTTCCAAAAGTTTCCTGGACGGTGGATGAATGAGCAGTAGCTTAGTTTTGTTTGTACATAGGTACAGATTGAGCACTATGTACTCTTTTGGACTACTTTAACAGAAGTATGTTTTGAATGTAACTAAAGGATAAGTCAACTTGAGTTGTAATATATTTTTCGGGAGTCAGTTCACTACAGATTATGTGAGACTGTAAACTTTGTACTGTAAATGTTTTGTAGTTCTCCCAATAAAATGTTTTGGAAAAAAAAAAAAAACATCAACAACCCCAGTAACCCTTCAAAGTGCCCTGGCTGCCAGGCAGGAGTGTTTCTTGCTGAACACCACCGCCCCCAATCACAGATATGTCTAGCTACAGATTAACCAGTTTGCGCTGCCGCTCCTGCAGCCCTCGCTGGTCCCTGGCCAAAGTTAATAAACGCTTCCAGAAGGTTCGGGAATGTCAGCGCTGTACTGTATCCTGCTTTGCTTTTCTTTTTTCTTTTCCTTTTTTTTTTTTTTTTTTCCCTCAATTTTTTTTATTATATTTAAGAGGATGGAGAATCAAACCTCTGCTGCTTCTAGTGTAACAGCTGGAGTGGAAAAACCTAGCAGTGGCATTTATAAATCACATCGCTTATGGGGCTATGTGAATGTGCCATTAGCCTTCCTGCCTTGTTTGGGCTAAGGAGGAAATGGCAGTTTGGGTAATAAAAACCCATAATTAAGGTTTACCCTTTGTCCCAAAAGCTTTGTTCCTCTTCACTCACAGGAATGCGGACTTCTGCCTCAATGCTCCCATCACCCAGCTGAGGGCATATCTGTGTTAATCGGGCTAGCATTAAATGTGCTAATCAGTTTTCAGGGCCTGGGTTTTAAACAAATTACCTTTTCGAGGCTGTATTTATATAACTAAATACTTGGCAGCCTGGGGACTGTGTGAGTATTATTACTGGAAGAATTTTAGCTAATATCTCCACAGTTTGGCACCCTATTCCAATCAGTCCCTTAAACTTTTAAGTCACGATTTCTACCAGCTTATTTTTGTTCTTTTGTCATACTAATAATAAATGTTGTTAACATTATGGAATTTCTGCGCTGCCTGGGCCGCCACAGCACTTTCTATAAATACAAGATAGAATGTAATACCAGTGCCATATGTTTGTGTAACAAACCTTGGACTGACACTTAGTTTAAAATTAAAACAAACGTAAGCAATGTATGACAACACAGCCCAGCTACAGCAATCACCTCTTTTTTTAATGGATCCAGTCTGACATTTTGGCTCAGAATTGCTCCCTTTGATTTCCAGACTGACTTCTGATGAAACTTCTTTTTGTTGCTGTCTGCACAGTGGCACTGAGCTCTGATGGGTCCTTCCCCAGGCATCCCTGGTACAGATGCTTTGGCTGCAAGGAGCAGGCCCATGTCAGTGTTTTGAGGGAACAGAGAGTGGCTGTTGGTTTGACCGGTGTCTAAGCTGATGTCTTAACTCACTTTTGGGATTTTGAGATTAATTTTCACACTAAAACTGCATATATAAGGAGTGCATGCCTCATTTAATTTCAGATTTTCTTTCTTCTCTAGGTACAGTTTTTGCTTCTCTCACTCACCCACCCATTTCCCTGAGCCTGCCTTTTCCTTGCCACGGTAGATAAGGACCTGATTTATTTTCTGTATTTCTCTTATCTGGGACAGCTGTACTCACAACAGTGCAGTACTTCCATCTTCCCTCTGGTTTTCTGTTGGTTGAACGGGACCTTGGTGAGGGTGCTGGGCTTGGCTTTGGTGTCTCCTGGCTGGAAGAGGAGCTCTGGAAGCTTTAGAGCAGCTGCCCCACATGAATCACAGCCGTGCTGGTGTCAGTGCCAGTGTTCTGTGTGTTAGGGAGCTGCTGCCAGGACAGGAGGGGTGATGGCCCAGCGGTGTCTCCCAGCTGGCTGCTGGCATGCCAGCGTGTGGGGACAGCTGCTGCTCTGTGCCCCAGTGACACTGTGTGCTGCACCCTGCTCTGTGTGTGTCCCAGAGGGTGCTGCAGCCTGGCCCCTCTGGGTTCCACTGCTCAGAAACCCACGAGTCCTTGAACTGGGAAGATAAAGCATCTGTTTCTTGTGCTGCACAATCAAGTGTTAACCTTTAAACTGGTGACTTATGTTGTTGGCTTAAGCAAATGTTCTCTTGCTTTCATTTCAAAATTCAGCAAAGCGTGTAAAGCTGGTCAGGCCATTCAGAACTTTCTGATACATTGCAATAAATCGATAAATACTGTGTAAAAAATAAACTGGTTTTTTTTCAAGAGCTTTGTGTTAAGAAGGAACTCTAAGGTTTCTGCTATTGCCCATCAGAGTTGTGATAGATCTCTTAATCCCTGGAGCACTTAAAATTACTTTAAAAGTCTGGAAAATGGGGCCTTTACTAATCATTGATTAGGACTGAGGCTTGCATGCTTGTTTTATTTTATAGTCTGAAAGGAATTGTGTCAGAGTCTTAAACTGGTAGAAATGGATGTAATGGTATAGGTTTCAAAATTTGGTTTGATTTTAAATGGTTTGGTATGATCATTAGGAGATTTTCAAATTTATTGAATTATTACTTTTGATTTTTATTCCCTAATCTTGTAAGGTTTTGGGGGCATTTTTATTTGTTTGGCTTTTCTCAGGTCGCCTGTGTCAGGTATAGTGGTGTGCTGTGACTCCTGTTGAGTGGAGGGATTGCCCACCACCAGACACACACACTCCCAGCAGAGTGCCATGGAGCAGGGGGATGCTGCTCCTCACCAGCTGCATCCTGGCTGAAGCATGAGCTGATTCCACTGTAATCCAGGATTCCCTTCATTTCAGCTCTAGAGCCTGGGGTGCAGAACGGGCTGTGTCACTGTGTCACTCGTCCACAAGGGCAGTGGCCACAGGAGGAGCTGATGGGCTGCTGGCTCCTCTCTGCTGTGCTGCTGGATGCAGAAGGCAAAAAACCAGGGGTTAAATACATAGGTGGGAAGGGAGCCCTTTTCCGGAGCATCATTTAAATGTCCAGTGCAACTCCACATCATTTTGAAAAAGAAGCTGCTGCCCTCCTTCCATTTACTGCCCCCACCCCATCTCATCATTAGGTGTGCAGTTTTGATTTTTTCAAAGAAAGGGTGCATTTGACAACCTTGTTTTCAAAGAAGGCCTGAGATTTTAGTTATGTTTATGACCAAAATGTGCTTTTATCTTTTTCCTTTTGCTACTATAGCATTAAAGCTAAAGGACTTCCACTATATATTTTTAACCGTGTTGTCCATCTCTTCTTGCTGACCTTGAGTGTGAATATTTGAAGGAGCTTCAGGCAGTGGTGCTGTGTCATTAATAAGACAGAACATTTCAGGTTTTGCCTGCTGAGCCTACAGACCTCGGCAGCATATTAACTCTGGAAACTGAAACTTAATTTTCTGACCCTTCAGCTTAAGCTCAGATCCTCAGAGTTTTAAGGTGAAGATACTGGGCCTCCTGCTTTATTGCATCTGAAATACAGTTACCTCTTCCCTTTGCCAAGTGTGCAGCAGGTTGGTACCAGTGCAGGGAGGGGCAGGAATATCCCGAATGACCACAGCCAGGGACCTGAGTGCTCATCTGCTGAAGAAGTAAGCGAAGGACTGGGATGAAAGTTGCTTACTCAAGGTGATATAGCAGTTTCTCCACTCTGCTCCTCCCTGGCCCTTTCTGACCCTGCTCTGGGAGAGCATCCTGGCACCCTGCTCACACCACAGGGCCCAGGGGCGTGGGTGCTCTGTCCACTGCCACCACAAGGTCCCCTCGCCCCCAGCCAGCTCTGCTGCTTGCCACGTTTGCCTGGGTGTTGATGCATTTTATTAACCAGGCAAAAAAACCCTGGTGTTTTCTCCTGGAGTGGAGTTGAAGTGGGTCAGTCAGGAGTCTGATTCAGAGCTGGTGCAAGGGAGAAGGAGGAGGAGGATGAGGAAGAGCCCCACATCCTGGACAGAGGCAGGAGTGATGGGATAGAGGACAAGGTCTCCCCACCAAGCTGCTGGATAGGTTTATCCCTCCTCCTGTGTAGATTTGTTTTGTTTGAAGAAACATTGTTTCCTCACAGCTCTTTGGGAAATCCTCAGTGTGCCCATGTTAGAACTGGTTTTTTTATATTGGTGATTATAAATCACTCACAGGAACCTTGAGTACTTCTTGTGCCATTTGAACACACACCAGCATTTAAGGGAAGGCTCATTTCAACACAGAGTTTAATTAATGATTAATGTGACTGTATCCCTGAATAGTTTGATTTACTGGAAATCAAGCAATGGTTATATGGCAATACACAGCATCTTCTGAGAAGTTCTCAGTGTTAAGGAAACACTTGTTATCAGCTGACATAGATTTAGCAGGTTGTGTGAGTTTTGTACTAAAGAACATTGGTTTATAGGTCTAATTCTTTTATTAAAATTAATTTAATATTGGAGAGGAGAGTGGAGGAATGAGATTCCTCCCTTAAGGTCTAGAGGGCCTTGTCTCTAAAAAGAATTTTTTTGTTTCAAAGCTTAGTCAAACTTATATGAGTCATTTCATCTCTCTTTTCAAAGGGCTATAATGGATGTGTTAATGGAGGCATTTTGGGGTGAACCCTGCAAAATTTGCATTCCTCAGGAAACCAGGGAAAATTACTCTGACAAATCTCCTCTCTGTTGCTGAAGAGGGATAGATGACATCTGCTGAGTAATTTCCATTCTGTACACCATCTGAGAAGGAAATACAGGGTAATTCAAACCCCCTTTTTTCTGCCATGGTTAATAACATAAACAGGGAGCTGGGTATGCTGAAATCTAAATACGAGGGTCCTGTATCAATGGATTATTACTTTATCTTTTCTGAATGACGTTCACTTGAATACCTGGAATCGTAATAGCTACTCAAGATAAGAAATGGAAGGAAATTCAATAACAGTAAGAGGCCTGGTGACTTATGAGATCTTGATTAGCCTTCAACTGCACCTAAATGTTGGGAAAGGATTCCCTGTACTGTATGCAGAGAGAGCAGAATAGCATTGTGAAAACCATTGCCTCATTATAGAGGAGCACAAACAACTGGCTTTTGTAATTTTTTAGCCTATCTTGTGTTCACTTATATATGTGAACCTTCTGGGTCTTCTGTGGATGAACATTTTTCACCTTAATTTTTCATTGCTTTAAAATTGTGGCTTTGCTGGTGGAGGTGGCAGGTGGCTCTGGCCCTGCAGTGATCTCAGAGCTCTGGCTGGCTGGGGCATACAGGTACAGTGCTGAACCTCCTAAATACCATCAAATCTGAAACTGGGCTTCCTCTTCTTGGTAGGGTCTGTACTCCTGCTGATGCCCTTGGGCAGTGGTTTACTCTTCCCATGGCTGAGGGAGCATGGGGAAGGAAGAGGAGGACTCTTGCCCTTCCAGCTGCCTGCCCTGGGAGTGTCCATGAGCTGGGCTGATGCCTTGCTGCTGCCCAGCAGTGTGGTGGGAAGGGTGGGCATCTGCCAAAGGGAATGCCCAGATATCCCTCCATGGGCAGCAGAGCCCTGGGTCAGTTTGTGCCTGTCCTGTGCCATCCTGCACCTGGATGAAGGCAAATTGTTCCTTGTGTGGGTGCCCCTTGGCTCTGCTGCAGAAGTGGCACAGCAGCACGGACAGGGAGGGCTCCAGCCACAGTGCTGGCTCTGCTGCTGTGCTAAGAGTGCTAACAGGACAGTGTAAATCTCAGGAGATGACTTCAGAGTTAACAAATACTTTTTCTAAAGGTCATGTTAGATGAGGAATGCAGTGATTTGCCAATCCAAATGAGCACTAACTCAAAAAAGACAGGAATTTGTTTTCTGCTAGATTAGTGCTCTGATCTGGACTCATCCCATCGCCTTATGGCTGTGCAACAAAAGCAGGATGGAGGGCAGGAGTGTGTGAGTTACATGAGGCTCAGAGCTCTGCTTTCACCATCAGGGCAACTTTATATTGGCTTGAGATGCCCGTGAAACCACAGCCTAAGCTGTGTTCTGTTTTCTTCACATGCACCTGAAATCCCAGGATTTATCAAATTATATCCGCAGAACAGGGAGAGGCAGAGCCTCATTCATTGAGCTGTGTTGAGTTTTCTAGAGCTGAACCTCAATATTTTACTTCAGTGTTGCTGTTCAGCATTTGGGCATGTGTGGATAGGGAGACTGGGGAAATGATGTCGAGGAAGGAGAAGCCCAGAAACTTGGAAAGGCTGACTCCTTGGGAAATGGTGCACAGCTTTGGTCACCATTGTGAACACCGAGTCATGACCTCTCCTGTTTATTCCAAATATTTCTTATAGTAACCTGCATCTTAAAATAAAATTCAAGATGGAATTTAGAATTCACAGCACAAAAGTTGTGAGTAAACTGTTCACTACAAGGGTGTTGCAAAGCAAGTAGTAAATGTCTCTTTTTAGGGGTCTATCTTCATCTGCAAATATGAGGCAAGCCAAAATTTAAGGCTTTGCTTGAACAAAGCACAGTGAATATTTGCAAAAATGCAACTCTTTGACTTTCTCAAATGAACAATCACAAGAAGTGAAGGGACGATTCACCTGAAATCTCCAGCTCTACAGAAGAATGTAACATTAAAAGTTTCCCTCTGACTTCCCATCCTACAGTAGATATGAGCACACAGTGAGGGACGAGTGTGAATTGGGTTCTTATGACTAAAACAAATATGTCCCAAAAGTTCAGCACCTGGGGAGTTAGGAGGACTTGTGGAAGAAATCCTTATTCTTAAAGCAATTACAGAAATGCAGCCTGACTGGTGAGTATAACCTATTGTTGCAAGAATTATGGTGAGAGTTTGGAAAGGGGTTCTTTCAAACCACTGGTAAATATCAGCTCTCAAAGAAGCAACTGGAGTACCATTGACAGTGGTACATTCATAAAATGAATGTACAGTGGTACATAGGTGTGTTAGTGGGTACTAAATTCTGATCTGGGGAGCAGTTCCTTCTAGTTTATTGAAGAATAGATGCTGTTATGTTGGTAGGAACAAATAAAATTAAATGATTTCTTAATTAAAGTTAATAGCTGTAGGGATGGGCAGTTTAGATGTGATTTACAGATTTATTTCTTAAAATGCATGTTACCAAAGCTTTTCAGAACACAGAAATTTATAGAATCACAGAATAGTTTGGATTGAAAGGGTCCTTAAAGATCATGTAGTTCTGCCTCTCTGCCAGGCACAGGGACACCTTCCCAGGTTGCTCAGAGCCCCATCCAACCTGGCCTTGAGCACTTCCAAAAGCACTTTGTAACATGGAATATTGTCACCTTTCAGCTCTGGAAGCTCACTGGAAAGAGCAATTGTTAAAGCTGTGTGGAATTCATGGAGACCAAGCAGATAGTGCTATCCAGATGGAAAAGCACATGCTAACTGCCTTGGAAAAGTTTTCTTGAAATGATAGGAAATGCACTTTCTGTAACTCCAGAATTAGTTGTAGAAAAGGAAAAAGAGGGAGGGTGAAAATCAGATGGTTAGGATTACAATAGCACAGGAAAATATGTCCTAATGGTGCCAGCGTTACGGAAGTGAGGGACAGCATCTTGTGAGTTACAAACTGCAGTGTGTTGCCTTGGCTGCGGGGAGAAAAGCAAAAAAAAATGTAAATACTGTTGTGTGCAACTTCCCCTTCCTCTCATACTGCAGCCAGCATAAAAAAAAAATAATTTAAGCACCCCACAACTTCCTAGTGTAGTTGGCTTTTATGATGCAAATGGTCCATCATTTTATGAAATGGACAATTCTCAGGGACTAAGATGTTCCAACAGAACTCAATCTTATTGAATTAATTTGTTCTCAGTTCTCTTAATGAGCCTGATTAAGCACAGGTGGAAATACTTGTGCTTCAAAATGACTTGCAGAGAGCCAGCTGTCCTGGGGAGGTTTGGGTGAGAGGAAGGTCAGGCTGTTCTGAAACCTGCTCTGTAATTGTGTCTGTGAGCTCCAGGGGCTGCTCTGCCATGACTCAACAAAATATGTAAGTATGTGATTTCTTAGAAAATCTTCTCTGGGGAATTTGAGAATCTTGAGGAATGCAAGTCTTGATTTTCTGAAGAATTTGTTGTACTAATTGGGATGAGTGGGGGAATTTAGGGCAATGCTGGTGCCCTTGTTGGTGGAGCTCTCTTATCCCACCATCAGTGTTCTGTAATGTCAGCTGTACATGTGGCTTGAATTTGTATTTGAATTCTGGTGTGGCAGAATTCACAGTGACCAGAGCTGGGCTGTAGTGGTGGATTTGGGTTCACAAGAAAGTTTTCTCCTTCAGCCTGAAGCCCTCTTGTAAAGGGCTCTCTGCAATCACTCAGGATGAGAGGAATGCAGCTGGTATTTGGAGAGGGCCAAGAAAAGTAAGAGAAATCCTAATTTAGTTGGTAAATATCATGATACCTGATAAATGTAAGTGCTTCAGTGAAATGAGAGAAAACCTGCTTTCAAAGAATGAGCTCTTTTCAAGGGTGAGCTTGGAGTTGTGTTGCAGCCCCAGGCAAACTGCTGGGAGCACTGACAGGGACTCAGACCCTGTCCTGGGAGAGCCCAAACCTTTCATGTTTAGCCTTTGGTGTCTCTGTTGGCTTCAAACACACACTCCCCCTTCCCAGAACTTGTTGACTTTTAAATAAATTTAATTTCTAGTGTGCCATGTACCTGGATGGGAGTGGCCTAAATGAGCTGTGGTGGTTTAGGATCTGGAAGATTCTGGAAATCCTGGAATAATGTAATCCTTGTGAGTTTTTGTTGTGTGGTTTGTTTTGTTGTTTAACCAAATGGAAACAAATGGGAAAAGCTGAGTAAAGTGAAAGCTTCTAAGATAAAGCTCCTGCATGACTGAGCTCTCCTTGGCTGTGACTGCAGCCTGTGCTGTCCATCCTGGTTCACTGTCTGTATGGAATGGGTCACACCAGATCCTTCTCTGTTGATAGAGCTCCCTACATCTCCATGTTTGTTGGAGCTCCTGTTTCTCTCTAGTCTCACTGGGCTGTTTGGAGAATCTCTCTTTCTGAATAAGAGGTGGACGAAAAGGGTAATGCCCCATCAAAACTATTAAGTACCTCTGAGTGGGGAACTCTTTTGCTGAATTCATCTTTCTCATCCACTAGTAGCATTCCAGTGACACTGCCTGTGTTCAGAGATTGCCTATGTGTGTTGTGGTCGCTCAGGAAGCTGTAACTCCTTCTGGTGGGCCTGGGAAGGAATGCCCCATTCTGCAGGGCTTGGGTCAGGCTGGGGCTCCAAAGCAATGTGGGGAGATGAGCACCAGCCCCTCTCTCATCCGCAGTGCATCCTGGAGTAGGCAGTGCAGCCAGAGCTGCTTCTCGTGGCTTGCTGCCATCCAGCATGGTTTTCCCTCAATCAAAGGGGAGCCCCACACCTGCCAGTCCCACACCCTGAGGGTGTCCTGTGCTGGCCAGTGTCCTTCATTCCCATGGGCTGTGTGCTCTGCTCATGTCTGTTATTGTTCTCTTGCCAACCCTGACCTGGGCAAAGTTATGGGAATAGTTTAATTGTGTCTTCAACTGGATGTTCAGCAGCTTCACTGGTCACTTCCAGTCTGTCATTGAGTACACTGAACTGTCACCTTCCTATTTCCAAAAACAGTGCTCTCCAAAGAGTGCTGTAAATCCCTCTGCCTTCCAGCAAAACTGCTTTAACAATTTCTAGCTTATGGCTATAGGACACACCCGTAATGTTGGATGCCTTGTATCTCTGTTGTGTATGTTCTGCTTCAGTTAAAAATTACCTTTTGATGTCTGAAGGACCAAGGCAGAAGCTTTTTTTCCCCCCACTTTATTTGACCAAAGATATGCATAAGTGCAATGACACTTGTTTGCTGTCTGTCTTTGCATGTGCTGACTGAACTTTCCCAGGCCAGACTCGGATCTGGTTGCTAAAATCTGAGTGCAGTTGCTGCAGTTTGTGGGGTTATTTGCCTGGCCTCCGATTTAAAATTTATCATCTTCCTCAGCATGTTGTTCTTAGCATTAACCTTACTTTTTGTCTTTTCACACGTTCCCTGGTGGGAAATGTGCAGCCTGGTGTTAGGGGCAGGAACAGCAGATTTTGGTAGTGGATGAGCTACCCTGTACCAAGCTGTGCAAAGCTGTTTATTGATCTTGTGATTGTAGAAATGAAAGAGGTGCTTGTGTGTTAGCTGGGCTGGTGTGTGGTATGTGTGGCTGTATAGATTTACATGTGTCTTATTTATTTATAGTTTCTATATTTAAGTACAGCTGCATAGTTATTTAATGTAGATTAGTAATGTATATGCTTTTAATAATATCAGCTTGAGAATCCTGCTGTCCTTTTGGTTTCAGTATGGGCAAACACCCTGGCTGGCCATGATGTGCTCACAGGATACTCACAGAGGTAAAATTCCTTGTGTGAGGATAGAGCCCATGGCTGCTCATGGTGCTGTTTGATAGTACTCACACAAGTCATTTAATTGTGGCTGTTCTGTGACCTGGGACACCAGCTCTGCTTCCTGAAAAGTTTGAGGTAAAGTCATGGAGGGGTTTTTGTTTTTCCAACAGATCATTTTACTTTTGCTGCCTGATGAGCTCTCACCACCCTGGGTGTGTGGCTGATGAGTCATGGGCACGATGTGTGACAGGTTTATGGATGGGACACTTGTGCCCCCTTGGAGTCATCATCAAGATAAAAACAAGTGCTGGACACTTCTCGCTATTCTGCTGGCACAACTTCCAGCAGATGCTGAGGTGCTGCTGAAGGTGAACTTGGATCATTTGTGAAGAAGTAGGGAAGAGATTCTGCAGTTCCAAAACAAACTTTACATGACTTAAAAGAGTGTACTTGCCTTGTATATCCTGTGTTTTCAAACAGAAGAGAAGGCATATTAATAATTTGGGAATCACCAGGCACCTGACTCTGCTCTGCAGCATTATAACTATTTATCCAAACCTTGTTTAGAGTGGCAGCTTTGCCATTCTTGAGGTAATTTATTTCTAGTCTAGTTCAATTTATGTATGCTGTGCCCCAAAATGATGAGTTTCCTGATCTACTAATTATTTAACCTGGGGTGCTGGGTGCTACCTTTTGCAGCCCTCAAGGAATCAATTGTTTGTTTTGCTGTTCTGACTCATCTTGGCACAGTCTGAGTGCTTCAGTCCTCACTTTTTTCTTTCTTCCATTGGTGTGGGATGCTGAAATCTACTCTGTACTTATAAAGGCCTTTTTGAGAAGAAAGCTTCTTCGTGTATTGCTTTATATTGAGACAAAGTTTTAACAGCAGGATTTGGGGTGTCTGTTTTCCTATTAGACACCAGGTAGATCATATCCCTATCTTTTCACTGACCTCTATTGAAAGAAATTGAGGGACTGGCTGGAGGCTTTGATTTAGGTGTGTTTGTGTTTGGAGAAGCCCTGGTGGTTGGCATGGTTAATATTCAATCGCCCCTTTGTCATTATCATGATGAGGTGACATTGCAGTGCCTCTCATGTGGCAGTTTCTAGGTGGATGTGATGTTAAAATATTCACCTCTCAGTCTGAAGTGCTGTACTGAAAACAAGGTTAATTCAAGCAGACATTGCACAGTTTTGCCTCTTTCCCTCCCCTTCCATCCACCCAAACTGACTCATCCCTGGCTCCTCAGCCCCTAATGTCTCCTGTATAAGTAACACTTGGTGCTTGTAATTGCTGAGTGGTTTGTCAGTGATTATTTTCTTGGTTATGGAGGGACTCAGAGATGTTGTTATTGATGCCAGCTCTAATAAGAGGTTATTCAGCTGTCATCAATGAGTTTTGGGAAAGTAGTCCTTAGTCAGGACGTTCAGATGTCAGAAACCAACTGGAGACCATCATGCCTGCCTCTTCCTATCAGCTCTTGGGAACCTGGTGTTCCAGAAGGAGCACAATTTTCTGAGTTAATCACATCTGCAGCCTCTGTGCCAGAGACTCATCTTGAACTGGATGACTTGTGGCATGTACAGGGCTTTGTTCTGCTGACCTGAAGGAAAAATCTTCCTTTTTTTTTTTCTAGGCACCTGTTTGGGGAGGGACTTGAGGACCTCCAGTGCTCCCTTCCATCCTTACCTTTCTTACCTGTGAAACTGTTACTGCTTTAGGGACAATTAGTGTTTTAGGGAACTGTGGACTCTTGTAGTTGTAAATTGGAGTTTGGCATACAAGGTGCATCTCTGAGCAGAATTGCCCAGGAGTTTCCTTTGGTCTGTAGCCATGAAGGACATTCCCTAAGCTGCTAATGCTGGCTCTGTTGGAAGTGGGCATCATTAAAGAGCAGCGGATGTGGTTTGATGTGAGAGTGGGAAAACAATAGCTCATGTTTTCATTTAATGCCTCAGTATGTTTAATGCCAGTTCTGGTCAAAATCTCTACTTTCTTAGGATTTATACTCTGTGTCTACTGAAGACCACTGTGGTGTTTAATACCATGTACTGACTCTAGGCTCCTAAATATTTAGTTTTTTGTCATCTTGCACAAACTTGCCCTTTCCCGTGTTTATTTCCCCTCAGTATAGGTGGGCCAATGCACACCTGCTTTGCAAAGCATTTTGAAAGCTGCAGACCAGAGGAACACCTCTGCCATGGAAAATCACCCTTCTGTGTTCTGTGTATCCATTGTCCAGCCCTTACACCCACGTGAACCTTGTGAGCTGCATTTCCAGGCTGGAGGAGCCACAGCTGCTGCTGGGGACTGTGCCACAGCTCTGATGAGTGAGAGCAAAAGGCATGTGGGGCAGTTTTTGGAGAATAAGCCTTGGCTAGAGTTGTGATGACTGTGCCCCAATGACAAGGATGTAGAACAATCCCTCCAGGCAGGTTTTTTTTCTTGGTTGTTTTTCACTTGACATTATGAGCTTGGTCTACATATGCACTCACCAATGCAGAAAGAAAGCCCAGTCTACAAAGCCTTGGCAAAAGTCTTTAAAACTTCTAGGGTCTATAGGGCAGGAATCTAGCTGTTTTGCACATTTGGGATGCAAAACCATTTTGTGTCTGTAATGAAAGTAAGTTATGGAGTTTTCTGCTTTTATTACCGCTGTGTTCAGTGACTGCGGATCTCAGCTTCCCAATGACCTTGTGTCCCACAGACTAAGCCTTCATAATTTTGATGATCTATTAATCTTAATATTTATCCTCAAAATATATAAAAAGGAGTTATGACCTTGGCATAAGAAATGAAAATAAATAGGTAAGGGAAGCTATTATTTATTTTTTCAACATTTGCATTCTGTGTATGACTTCACAAAGTGTTTTTCTAACATGAATTCATCTTTTCTACACTCTGGTACCCCACTGCTTTGTTCTTAAAATACTCTTTTCTGCACAGCCAGCTCAGTGCTTTGCAGACCACCCAGAACAATTGTATTCAAACTGGGAGCTGCATTCAGTGGTTGGGCCTTTTTAAACTTTCAAATAATATTTTGTCTTCCTTGACTTTTTTGTAAATTGGAGCTTATATTTTATATGTGGGATTTTGGTGGATTAAGACAGGGAGTGGTTGTTTGCCTCCTGTTTGCTAAACCCAGAGGGGCTGTTTAGCCTAATCTCATTTCAGCTCAGTGTTTGTCTAACAGAGCTTACTTAGAGGGTCAAAGCAGTATAGATTGCACCTACACAAATAATGGAAGTATTTGCTCATGCTAAGAGATTGATCAGCACATCTCCATCAGTGTCTGGCTGTCCATGTTCTCTGTCCTGCTGGGCAGTTTCCATCCGTGGGTTGTTCCTGCAGCAAAACTCTTCCTTTGAGTTTTCCAAGAGTCTCTCCAGCTAAGGTTTCAAAGGAGAGTAAATTAATTTTTCAATACTGGGGTATGTTGGCTGTGCCTGCATCTTTAGGATACAGAGCTGAGGTGCAATAGCCAGGGAAATAGTAGCTGGACCAAGCCAAGCCTGGGGTGGGCACCCACCACTCAAAGGAGTAAATTGCACTGACAAAGCATCCTCAGTTTGCTGGGGGCTCAAGGCTTGGAAAGGTTTTCTGCTGCAGCAGCCACTGTTTGTTGTAAAGATGATTGTTAAAAGCAGCCTCACGAGTTACTGTGGAAATTCATGCTCTGTAGGATTTGTTTAGGTGTTAATGCCAAATATCTGGCACAGCAGTGAGGAGCTACTGACACTGGACATGGGAAAGGTAACTTGATTGTTATCCATTGGGCCATGTTGGATCTCAGAGCAAGTTGGGAGATTCAAGCAGATGATGATGTTGAACCCATTTTCAGTGAAGGAGTTTGGAGGTGTTGAGCGAGAGGGAGCGAATTGGAAGCTTCCTGAGCTTGGTTCCTGCTATGGCAACAAGAATCTAAAACCAGTCCATGAAGAATCTTTCTCAGCAGAGCTCAGATGTCCCAAAAGCAGATTTCAGCTTGGTTGCTGTGAGCACTGAATGTCTCTCACTGTGGGGAAGATGAGAAGAAACTATTATTTTGAAATCTTTTGATGAGTGGTGATTGATAAGAGCTGTTCATCACAGGGAAACTTACTCAGGAGTCAACAGGTGCCTCTTCTGCATTCTGCAGTCATGGAAAAAAATTAGCAAGAGCACAACAGGTTATTCCAATTTGACATGCAGTGCCTGGGAACAACAACTGACAAGTCCCAATTTGTGTCCAGCTGCTTAAAAACTACCACCCAGCTTGGTATTATCCCTCTGCCCTCGGGAGGCTTGTCTTGTGAAAAGAGTTATTGATGGCTGATTTCAGCATTCCTGAGGGCTGTGCTCATGCTGAAGTATCTGCCTGAAGTCCTGATTTCAAAGTAAATGAACTCTGGGTTGTAAATAAGAAATATCATTCTTTAATATATTCTCTTTGTCTGTATTTTCAATGTTTATATATATATATATATATATATATATATATATATATATCACTCCTTTTGTAACTTTCTGTGTGGAAAGACTGGGAATTTGGGCAGGGATGATGCTACAGTGTTTTCAATCCAGATACTTAATGGAGTGCCCTGAACTAATTTAAATTTAACTCATTTAAATCTGATTAATAAAATCTGTTTTGTACAGCTTTCTTTGCACCCCAAGAGCAATGCAGAAAGAATGCCCCTCATTCTGAGAGTCCTTTTTGTGCATTTTGAGTGAAGCAAAGGCCTTTGAATCGTTGCAGGGCTGGCAGTAGGGGCAGTGGTGTGGGCTGTGTGGTCAGGAGTGCTGCCCTGATGTGCTGCCTGTCCTGGGACCCTGCAGGGTGGGCAGGGCCAGGGCTGGATGGACCATCCTGGCAGCACAATCCTTTTGGTTTTCTGGGAGCTGGCTGCCTGAGACCTTGGCACGAGCTGCAGAGCCAAAGCCCAGGTCCTCAGTGGGGATGTGATGCAGCTCTGTAAGTGCAGACATTTAATGTCACTTGTCTGCTGTGGGGTAAGGACAGTCAAACCTGGCGGAGCAGGTTTGCAGCTGCTGCCCCAGAATGGCTGGGTCTTCTGCAGCTCTCAGGGCTTATCTGTCAGCCCTGTGCAAATGTCCCCAGACACATCAGGGCAGGTCAAATGACACTAAATGCCTACATGTTGGTGCATTGTGTAGGTAACGTGTAGTAAGTGTAACAGCCTGGTAAAAGACAGGAGAGGAGCTTAGAGCCCCTGATGATGACAATATAAGTATGTGTTGTAAAAATGGGGTATCAGCAGTCCTCTGTTTCTTTGCTAATTTGCACTTATTAACCCTGTATTATCTTCCCTTCTGCTCTTCCTTTTCTAATATCCCTGAGGAATAAGTCTAGAAGCAAGGGCTGGTGAGCACGTTCTTCTCCTGGATAGAGACTTCTTCTGAGCTATTTCTTTTATTCCTCTCCTGTCAGCTTGTGAGCCCTCCCAGCTCCAGGATCAGGGCTGCAGCGTTCCTCTTCCCTCTCTGTGCGGGTTGTTTACACAAGTATCAGTGGATCATGACTCCAAGTGCTAATCTTTGTAACCCAGAAAAGAAAACACCGTATTGCCAGCGCCATGCCTGCAGTCGTGTCGTTATTAATCACCTGTAGCTATTGCTGCTTGAAAACCAATTCTTGTGTAGCTATTTATTGATGGCTGCTTTGTGTTGGACAGGGTATAAACACAAATGGGAGATAATCCTGTTTTGATGAGTTGAAATCTAAATAAACAGGGTACACGAAGCAGGGAAGAAAGCAAAACTGTGAAATGCCTTAGTGTGTAAAAACCCTTAATCTCTCTGGTTTTCAGCCCCACTTTTGTTAAATGGAGTAATGGTGTTGTCTTCTTACTTAATTTAGATTGCAGCCCCTCCAGAACCACCACGGATTAGCTTCTAATTGTTGTTTTTTGTTCTTTTGTGCCCTATTCTGCTGAGCGTGAGATTCTGATTCTGGTTAGGAGCTGGGGGTACTGCTCCACAAAAAGCGTGTGGTGAGGGCAGTGGATATTTTCATCTCAAGGAAAATTATGAGATAATCAGAGTGGCTTATGATCTATGTGATGCTAAATGCTACCTGTCATTACTTCATTCACTCTCCATATACAAATGTGTCCTGCTGCCTTGAAGTGTCCTCATGCAAAAAAAAAAAAAAGTGGAAGCTACAGCTACCATTTGTACTATAATAAAAGTCAAGGCTTTTGTAGTGAAATACAAATTTCTGAGCTTGATTCTAAAGCTCTAGGAGAACTAAAAAAAAAAAAAAAAAGAAAGCTTTTAGGAGTTATCTACTGTTTGGTTATTTTGGGTTGTTCTTCTTTGGTTTTTTTCAAATGTATTAAAATTGCTGATTTATAAAACTGACACTTTTGTCTGGTACATTCTAAAGGCCTTTTATAGAAACAAATGACCTTACTATTTTTTTTGAAAAGACCAAAACCACATCTATTTGCGTGAATCCATTGAAATTTTTTCACTAAATAAAGCTAATCCTGTTCCTTTCCCCACCACAGTTGATATTGAATTGAGATGTATCTAGTGTACTTTTAAATGTTCTGCTGACTTGTAGGCACAAGTAGAATCTGTATTAAAATCTTTGGTAAGCTCCTTTTGCCAGTGTTTAAAAACTGAGGAACTCATAAATAATAAAATGATGCAGTGGACTTGGCAGGATGGTGCTCAAACAACCCACAGGCTTTTGCTGAGTGTGAATTCAATGTGTCCTCAGCCACTGGGGGAAAAATCCACTGATTCTGGATGGGTGAGGGCTTGCAGGAGGGGAGGCTGGACTGCAGATGCAGAGGATGACATGTGGATGGGCTTTCACCGGGAGCATTTTGGAGGGATGTCTGTCTGCAGGATGGGGTTACTGGGAACAGGGAGGAGGCTGTCCCCTTCCTTCCCTTAATGCCAGCAGCCACTCCTCTGCTTTGGGCCTTGTTTGGTGCCTCAGTGTGCAGGATCTAGCATGGGGGACGTGCAGCTGAACAATGCAATATTCCCTCATGCAAATCTCCCCGGACTCAGTGGGAATTTTGCTAGTGCCAGATTGGATGCCTCTAATGGAAAAGCCTGACTTGGGAGAAGGCCTAGATCAATGCACTATTGTTCCTTATGCTATATTTAAAAGCACGCATTTCATGGAAATTTAAAAATGAAACTTGTAGGCCACATGTATGCGTAGCTGCTGTGGATAATTGGAGCCATTCATCTCCCGGGCTGGCGCAGAGCAGCCGTTGTTCCAGCGGGGCCGTGCCTTCCCTATCTCATCTTCAGCCAGGGCGATGAGAGAGTAATTGTGGTGGCAGCAGACAAAGGTACTTATTTTTGCAGAGATGACTGGCCAGGCTGGGAGTAAACTGAGCTTTGCTTATTCCTTCCCCACCTGGGTTCCTGGTCTAATTTGAGATTTATTTATTTTGTTGGTTTAAATTTGTAATAAAGATGTGGATTAATTTCACAGGCCTGGTGATCATTAAAGGACAGCTGCTCTTTGCCACTTCCCTTTAGCAGATAAATGTGCCTTTGTTATTTTTGTATTTGTTTTCCCCCATTGGTTTTGTATTTATCAGTTTTTCTAATTAAAAAAAAAACAACCGATGAATGGATGCTATTTCTGAAAAGAAAAAGCCCCCTGCCCCCAATACAGACAGTCAGTGTCGTTTTGCTGACGGGATGTTTTGCTTTTAAGAAAATCTGGCGTTTAAGTTTTCCTTGGCTTTTGAGAGGAGCCAAATGCATAATTCACTTGGCCTCTGTGCACTACTTTTGAATTCTGCTGTGGCCCCATTTGCAAGAGAATAGCAGGAAGGATGTACAGTGCCTCCTCCTTTCTTGCGCCTGTGACACAGGGAGAAGGGGTGTTCGTTTGATTAACTATAGGTCACTGAAGAGACAGATGAAAAGTGGCAAAATGTAAATCAACTTTGTCCTAGCTCCCTTCATTGTTTGCCATTGCTTGTGTCTGCTTGCCCATGACACTGAGAGCGCGGTCTCTTGGAAACTGGTGTTGTGTGAGCTTCCCTCCGCGGGCTCTGAGGGCACACCTAGGATTTTGGAGATGTTTCTTGAGAAATCCCCCACAGGCCTGAGAGCAGGATGAATGTGCTGGTTGTTTTTGAGGTGATACCGGTGGCACCACTTGAAGTGTTAAATGCTGGGACACCTGCAGCGAGTGCCTGTGCACACAGTTTTGCTGGAGCAGGTTTTGAAACCTGAGCTGTCGAATGTGATCTTACTGTGGCTTAGTGTTAAAAGCCTTGTTTTTCTTGCCTGAGACTCGTTCCCCTGAAGCTCTAGAGCTCTAGCTAGTATAAACAGCTGCCCCTGAATGCTATCTGTTGTATAACTTAAGGCTTGAGGGCTTTTCGCCCCCATTCCCAGGTTTACAAAGGACTGCCTAGGATGAGGCAAACCCTATCCCTCTGTGCTCAGGCATGTGAGTTGGGTCGAGGTTGTGGAGGGAGCGTTACCATCATCCAAACTTTTGGGAAGATGCTTGTAAAGAGGGAGAAATAGGTGAGATACCCACAGACTGAAGAGCCTCAGATTGCCAAGAGTGAAGGTAGAAAAACAGTTTCTTTCATGTCCTGCCAAGGGGGCCAGGAGTGAAGTGGCTCAGAGATCACTGACTAGGGAGCTGCATGAAGTGTGCTAAAAAAAGATGGGGCAGGTGAGAAATGTAAAGAGTATCTGCTCTAATTCTGGATCTCTTGATTTTGCAGTACAAATAAAAAAATCAAACAGCACTCCCAAAAAAACCTGCATAGGTCTTGTTTGGTTGTTTGTTTTCCCCTACCTATACTTATCCTGTAGCATTACCAGGCTTAGTATGCTTCTGTTTTTCTCTTCGATATGTTTTCCAAGTTCTTTGCAAGTATTAAATCTGATGAGTTCCCTATTGATCCAACAGCAAAGAAAATCAACTTCACTTCTCTCTGCATTACAAATTTGACTGTAAATACTTCCTTGCAGTATAGTGATGGCAAGCAATGCAGTATCATGGTAATCAAATCACCTTAGACAGCCACTACAGGTAACTTCTCTGGGAATGTAGAACATTGCAGAATTCATGAGTGGCAAGGATATATTGGTAGAGACATCAAAATCCCCAGAACCTCACTGGTACATGCTGGGGCAGTGTCCTTAGCAAGGTCTGTATTTCTGAAAGCAGTCTTTAACTAGAAAGCTAAAAAAAGTTGCATCTATTTTAAACACCTGACATAGGTAAAGGGCCAGCTTCTCTCCAGATATCTTGATGATCTCTCTTCTGTGTGCAGGAGCTGTGTGAGAGACAAGAAGTGCAAAACATCACCTTGGCATGAAGGTCAATTTGGCCTCAGCTACTTCACAACCTACCTGATAAGACTGGTCTGCTCACACTGACACCATTGGCAGGGTGAGGGCTCTTTGGTCTGAGTGCGCCCAAGCACAGGCACCAGACAAGTGCAGACTTTGGGATTTGCCTGGTGGAAGCACAGAGCCATCAGCTGCTGAGGGCGCAGCCGGCGTGACTCGGGTGCTGGCACTGCCTCCCTGCTGGCCTGAGGCACTCTGGGGGCACTGCCCTGCTCCAAGCTCACAGCCAGGGCTGTGCTGGCAGGGCCAGGGTCCCCAGCACCTCTGCCACCCTGCAGGGCTCAGCGTGCCCCTCACCACCCCGGGGCTCCTGTTCTGTGACAGTGCCAGAGGCGCAGCCCCTACCCCAAACACATCCCCTGTGCACAGACGCACCTGGAAGGCAGCTGGGGAAACTGATCCAAATGAAACCAGCTTAGCAAATATAGCCCAAGCACTTTGCTTTTGCTGAGATTAGCTTCTCAGTTCTGGTGTGCTGTGTGGCCTGCTGGCTGTTTGGGCTGGTCTCACAGTGGGGTGAGAAGCTGGACAGGGTCAGGTTGTGCATTCAGGATCAGTATGGCCTTACACTGCCCCCAAGACTCTCCTGAAACCTGACTTCAGGTTTGCTAAAATGTGGTTTTTTAGTGAAGTGTTTGCCTCTTTAGTATTCAGGGAAGAGCACTAGTGGCCCTAGGCTAGCCAGCAGTGTTCATCACAGCATTAAGCCAACAGATTAATTAAACACCTATAGAGGATAACATTGCCCAAAATCAATTAAAATGTTACAAGCTAAACCACGTGGAATTGTGTTAAAAGAAATTATTCAATTTTTTTTAATGTGGATCATTTATTTTTGGTGGGCACTCTGGTGTGGAGAACTGCCTCTGAGAGACAGTCATTCGTTCCCCTGTTTAGAGGACCTTGACAAACATATATTTATATATGTGCATCTCTGTACAAAGCCCTGGTATAGTAAGAGTGGATTGCTTCCAGTTATCACCCAGCACTTTCCCTCTTCTTTCACACTTTCTTTTTTGGCAGGGGGAAGCCAAACCCAAAAGACAGCAACAACAACAACAAAAAACCTGGGCAGTGAACCTAGAATGTGTTAGATCAATGCAGACACCATGAAAAATAACCAGGACATGCCTTTGTGGGTTTTGATGTAGCTATGGCTGTGGCTGAAACTAGCAGATGCAGAAGCCAACTGCCAGATATCCAGCGTGTGTGCCAATGCTGACAAACCTGCCAGATGCCTGGCAGCTGCTCTTGCCCCAACTCCAGTGCCTCTCTTGTGTATAGATTGCCTTTTGAACAGCAACAAAATGGTTATCTGAGGTATCTCGTGAAAAGCATCTTCCCATAAATACAGTAATTTATTTTTTTAAGGTCAGTAATCTAGTGAGTTCATGTTAGAAGGGGGAAGGATGCTGAAGCCTTGATAATCTTTATCCAGTACATGTCAAGCGTTTTGGGGTGTAATTCAGTTGCAGAAATTGGATGGTCTGCAATTCAGACTGTAAATGCTCATTCTGTCCCCTACAGCAAGGGCTGTTATATGTAAGCCAACTGGGCAGGTTGGAGAGAAAAAGCTATTTGGGCTTTTATAAACAAAGCTTTTGCTGTTCCAGACTATGATGCTGAAAGGAAATCAATGTTTTTTCCACTAAATGTGGTTTTATCTGGCCAGAATAAACAGTTGTGACAGGATATTGGTGCTAAATTTATTAATAGTCTTCTCCAGCTTTGACATTCTGGGAAAAATTACCTGAGATAATTTGAAGTTAGCCAGAAAAAGTTAATTTTTTTCTCCTTTACTTCCTGTTTAGGCTTTAGTTAGATATATGGCTGTTCAAACAGCTGACCTGGAATATACCTTTAAATAATAATAATTTTTAAAAAATTATGTAAATACAGTCAAAGCTAGAATAAAAATATTCTATAAAGAGGAGAATATAACATGATCCTCTGAAGAACAGAATCTCTGGACCATCCAGTAACTTGATGCTGATATTTTTATAAACTTCAGGTTGCAGCTTGTGCTTATAATTTTCAGGAATTTCTTTTTCTTTCTCTCCAGGTTTCAGGGCAGGCCACTTGACTTGCAGCTCTCAGTGTGGGTGAGCTTCACTTCCAGGTTCTTTAAATTCAGATTTCATTTTGAACTACAATTGAATTAGTGAGGTTCAGATCTTCAAATGATGCTCCGAGATGGAGCATGTGGGATGGAATCACCACAGTTCCCATCTGCAAATGTTTTATTGGGCATTTGGCTCTCGGGGGGATGAGTGGGTTTTGCTGTGTGTTGCACCCCAAACCCTCCAGGACTTGGCAGCTCCTTCTGTGGATTTATCTTC
This sequence comes from Ammospiza nelsoni, assembly GCF_027579445.1. Taxonomy (NCBI): domain Eukaryota; kingdom Metazoa; phylum Chordata; class Aves; order Passeriformes; family Passerellidae; genus Ammospiza; species Ammospiza nelsoni. The sequence goes on along the minus strand of NC_080635.1, from coordinate 26,278,824 downwards.
AGTGCATTTACAGCATGAGATCAGCCAGCTTTATTTGCAGCCTGAAGTATTTTATTACCTTCTATATTTCTTATATTTTTTTTCCAAATACAGACAACAATGCTACAACTGAATTCTTCTAGCCAAGCATCCAGGAGTAGCCTGATTTATCTCTAAATGCACAGAGGGAATCATTATAAAGGTCATAAATCAATGAACCTGTGTGGTTTTGGTGCAGTTCATGAGTAGGCCCATCAGTTTTGTCCTAGCAGCAATGATATATGGTAATTTACAGAGAGAAACCAGCAAATGAATAAACCTTTCCACTTGCAACTTTCTGTGAATTTTGTTCTGGTTAATCTACTGCAAAGCTCCTTTTTTCTGCACTTGTTTTCAACCTTGCACTTGGCCCAGCTAAATGATACCACTGCTGCTAGTGTTTTTGTAGCACCTCTGCTTACTTTAGGAGGATATGGTGAAGAATGCCTTGAAAAATCAGGTATTATTTATTATTATAGGATTTTTTTTTTTTTAGGGAAAGGTGACTGTAGCACTCTAGTTGCTCTGTGTTTGAAATATTCTGTCAAACCCCCCCTTTGCTCTTTAACCCAAGTTGCCAAACATGCTGGAAATGAAAGGACTCATTCAGGGCTGGGGTCCTGCCAAGCTGTGGCCATGTGTGTTTCCCAGGACTTTATTTACAAATGAATTCCACCCTCCCTGACTTGTAAGGGTTTCAAGAATATGAAGTTTTCAGACAGGATAAAAAGAATCATTTATTTTCTTGCCCTATAAAGAGCTGCTTAGCAGAATCTCTGTGAGGTGTTTTACATGTTGAATTGACAACTGGAAAGGAGCTTATTTACCCCTAAAGTGCAGTATGTTGCAAAACTGGAAAATACTTAACTCTGCTGCCCTGGAGTCAAAGGCCTTTGCAAATCTTCTGACTTACTTGAGAAAAGGTACAAGGCAGGGTTTGGTCTCGAGTAGTCTAGTTCCTCATGCCTACCCTGATTTATAGGGTAATTATTTTAGCATAAAAGACTTCTGAAAACTTTATCTTTTGAGCTACCAATCCTGTTCCTTTTTTGAATGCCTCTAAGTGAAGCAGAGGGGAAAGAGTCAAGCAAGACTAAAGCTGGTGTTTAAGTGCTATGAAATCATCTGTTATTTGTTCTCCTGAGCACAAGGGTGTACAGAGGTAATGAACCTGGACCTTGATATGTGGTTTACTGGTAGATGATGAGGCAAGGCTGAGAAGATTGCTGGGACAATTACTGCTGGCATATGGCAGTAATGGATGGACTCTGGATTTCCTCTCCTCTGGTACTTCCAGTCTTGGATTTGCTTCACTTTATAGCTGTTTTAACGTGCTCCTTTCTATTGCAAAAGTCCAGGTAGGAGTTGCCCCCAAAGGGTGAGGGGAATCCTCCCCACTCAGGTGCCCTGTCTCTCCTCCTGCCTTCTCTCTCTCGCCATCCTGCTGTCAGGTCTGGCTGAGCAGCGGGCACTGATCCTGCCATGTCTTCGTGCAGGAACAGAAACCATCTGTGAAACTTTTATCCTGCCTCCATGCTGATGCAGCATGGGGAATGGCAATCAAGGACCTCAGCATCTATCCACCTCCTGCTATTAGCAGTGGCTCTGTAATTTCTCTCTCACAAAGGCAGTGAGTGCTGGACATCCTTTGCAGCAATTGTGTAAGAAAGACTCTGAAAGGCAAAAGGCACTTGGCAGCTCAAGCTGCCTCTGTCCTTAGGGCAGAAAAAGGACTGGTTTGGCTGCCTGACTTCACAAGAGGGTTCTTCTGAATTCTGGAAAATAAGTGACAAATTGGATGTTCTAATCTGCATATTGAAACCAGGGGTGAGGTTGCAAAGTTTAGGCAAACAGCCATAATGTGATAATGCTCTCCTAGACATGCCATGCCAGCCCTCTGCATAAAATTAGGTACAAAAATTTGTGTATCTGAAGGAAGCAGAAAACCTGCTGCCTAAAAAATGAAATGCTCCTCTGCATCAGCTGCTTGGAACTTCCATGTAAGTGCACTTCATCTCAGAGGAAGGTTTCCAGGATAAAGTGACTCAGAGATGAAGTAGTTTGGGAAGACCTTGATCCACAGTGGGAAGCACCTTGCAGAAGGAATTGTGTGAGGAATACATTATGGCCTGTGGTGACGTCCTGCTGATGGTCATGGGGACACGTAGGGTCTAAAGCACAGGTCCTGTGAGGAGCAGCTGAGGAAGCTGGGGTTGTTCAGCCTGAGATAAGGAGGTCCAGGGGACACCATATCACTCTCTGCATCTACCTGAAAGGAGGATATGGTGAGGTGGGAGTTGATCTCTTCTCCCAAGAAACAAGTGACAGGATGAGAGGAAGTGACCTCAGGTTGAACCAGTGAAGGTTTAGGTGTGACATTCTGCAAAAATTCTCCGGGTTGTCAAAGCCTGAAACAGGCTGCCCAGGGAAGTGGTTGAGTCACCATCCCTGGAGGTATTTAAAGTATGCTTGGATGTGGTGCTTAGGGAAATGGGTTAGTGGTGGACTTGGCAGTGCTGAGTCAACTGTTGGACTCCATGATCTTCAAGGTCTTTTCCAACCTAAACAATTCTGTCATTCCATGATTCTCTATATGGCTGTGATGCCTGGGCAAGTGACTGCTGGTGGAACCAGCCCAAAGGCTGTTGCACAATTTTACAGGAGTTGGCTCATTGCTGTCATCCTCGACAGAGGCCTCTGGTGGGCTCGGATGCCGTGGGTGCTGTAGCACATCCCTCTGCAAGGGAACAGAAGGCTGCTTTGATCTGTGGGGCAGTGAGGGAACAGGGGGCCTGGGCATGAATTGATGTGGGGAGCACAGAGAGCCCCGTGTGGTGACCCTGTCTCCTCAGGGAAACACGGCTCTTGTCCAGCTGTCTGTCCTCATGGACACAATGCAGCCGCTCGTACTCCAACAGGGCCACGTCCCCTGGAGGAAGCTATTTTACAGCAAATTGGCCTAGTAATTTTTAGAGATGACCTTGTGTTAATTACAAGTTGCTATATTAGTAAATGCCTTCTGAAGGCCAGCTGTTGTGTTGGCATTAACTCCCAGACTCAACTGCTTGTTTACTAAATCCCAGGGCAATTAAAACTTTTTTTTTTTTTGCCTCTTATTGTTTTTTATTGAGCTTGGCACAGCCAGGTGATGAACACTTCTCCCCTCTCCATTTCCACTCTGTCTTCCTGCCTGGCTGCTGGAAGGGCCTGTGTCTGACAGACTTTTCCTTGCCCAGTCCCAGATGTTTGCTTGCCTTCCTGCGGGATGCTGGCACCTCCATTCTGGACCAGTGCTCCATTGTACAAAGGAAAAAGGCTTTCTAACAAGCTTTGTTCAAGTGAGATCTTGGTCACCCTGAAGCTTTCTGGAAAAGGAAAATGGTGTTTTGGAATGGTAATAGTTGTGGTGGGAATAGACCATGGTGGGAGCAGATCTCCCATGACGGTGTGGGACTGAGAGGAAGGTAAGACTTAGGCTTGGATTGGGAAGACTGTTGGCTGCAGCACTAGCCAAGATGTATCCAGGATCACCAAACAGCCCAGAAAAGTGTCAAAAGGCCACTTGGGATAGACTGTCCCTGCAGCAGCTGGTGGCTCCTGTCCCTGCTGGAGACAGTGTGTGTGTCCCCTTTGCTCTGCCGGTGGTGCAGCACAGAGCTGCTCCTTGCACACCCCTGCTCTCTGCTCTAAGGTGTCAGGGCAGGTGGCAGCACCATGTCACCAACAGATGACACCATTTTGGAACAGAGTAAACTTTTGGTACCAGGTTCTCATTAAGATTGCAATGCCTGTTGGAGTGGGGCAGGGACCGTGAGTGGAGCTGGGTTGGTGCCATTGCCTATTCCAGGTCTTGCAATGCCCGGCTCTGCTTGGAGGTCTTGTGGCATCTCTGGATGCAGGAACAGCTGGGAAAGGCTGGCTCCTGATTTGGAAGGGCTAATGTCAGTGTACTATGTCACCTATGTCACTAGTGCTTGGGCCAGTGCCTGTGTGTAGCTTTTGAAATCAGTAATTCCCATGGTGGTTTGCACAAAGGGGTGCTGGATACTGCCAAAGGCTGTGTGGAGCGTCTCCCTTGGGTAGGAGAAACCTTATTGAGGTCTTTTCCAACTCAATTATTAATAAGAAATGCTTAGGAAATTGAACCAATAGGAAGATCTACGTTCCCTGGAAATCAAGTATCATTTGCCCACGTGCATTTCATGTAGCAGTAAGACTGTAACTGAATCAGCCAAACTATGCAAAAAAATACATTTATGCATAAATATATTTTCCCGACCGTAAGTCTCAAAGTAAGCAGAAAAGTGGAATATAGGGCTTCCTATGCCTATTTCGTAGACAAGGCACTTGCATTTTATGTGCCTAAAACTTCTTCCTTTGTTTTCTTATCTATCAGTCTCATCCATTGGAAAGCAATTTGTATTAAAGTCTTTGAACATGTTGGTAGAATAGATTTTTATCTGGGTACTGGTTATTTTTTAAATTTTTCCCCAAGAGTTCCTACTCTGTCTCCTCCTGAAGGCTATAAGGGAGTCTCGTACATCCTTCCTACCACAAGTGTCTCACCACCAGTGGAAGCTGCAGAGCAAGCCTCCATCTGTGCAATGTTTCTGCCCCACATATTCTGGGTGTGTGTCTGTACACAGCTGCAGGCTGCAGCTTCCCCTTGCCCCAGGCCCAGCTCCCTGCTGCAGGGCTGCCCATTCTGCTGGGGGGCACATTCAGGCACAGTGAGGGATGCTGACAAATCTTGCCTTCATGTTCCCATCCTGGGGAGACTCCTGTGCCCGTGGGATGCGGCTGGAAAGCTCTGAGCATATGACCTTTCCCTCTTCCTTTCAATGGTCAGCCTGCTGTTTTCAGAAAAATAATGAAGCAGGGATGTTTTTAAAGCTTACTTGAGCAGGGACACCTTGATGTTTTGGCATGGGCTGTGTACATAACAGTGCATTTGCATTTCAGCTGTGCCAGTCTGCAGCAGTGCTGTGGGTATGAGTATTTGGCTGGCACAGTGCTTACTAGGCCAACTCCATGCCTGTCTGGACTGGGGATGATACTGGTTGTACAAGTGCATGGTTCTCTTTGCAGAAGGTGCTTTCCTTCCTGTGGGAGCATTGCCTTCAGCCAGGGCCCTGGGCTCGGCTTTCTTCTTGTTTTCCCTCTCCAGGGTACAGCAGCAGTTTTCATAAGTTGCATTTTTCCCTGTACGAATACGTATCTAGAACATGCTTCCATAAGGTTTGTGACTTAATTAACTGATTCACCAAAGTGTTTAAAATCTGTAAGTTCATCAGCATTTGGGAAGTCCTTCTGTAAGTGTGGCTTGAAGGCAGATGCTCCCGGCTGTGTTCCTGCATTTGTCCATGAATGTTCATCCATTCCTGGTGGATGCCAAGCTCATGCTGTTTGCTCAAGGATGAGTGGAGCAGTGTTGTCAGATAATGGTCACTGGTTTCTGTCAGGGATTTTGCGAGCTTGATGAAAGGATGATGTGTGTATATGGAATTGGTGATAAACATATTGCTGTATAGATTTAGGAGTTGTTGACTTCTGTGAGTCAGAAATGGTCAAAGTAAACCAAACATGGACAGTGAGATGGGGAGTGTGACAGCATCTGAAGAAGTGTTGCAAGTTAGGGTTAGGACTCCTCAGTTTTGTATATTAATTACATTGAAGGGTGGAGCTTTGTACTGGAGCAAAAAAATCTATGGCTCTTAGTAGAGGCAGCTGAGTAAGATTGGAGGAGGTGATGTTTCAGCAGCATGAGATCTTGCAGGCAGCATTGCAAGGGGGAGGGCGGTATCTCCACAGTCTAAAATATGCACCTTCGTTGCCCTTTATGTCAGTCTGTTTGTGCAGAGTTATTATTAACTTTAAATCAGGTGTAAAGGAGCAGATACAAATATTCTTTAGTTGTTTGTGTTGGCTGGAGAGCTGCCAGCTGACCAGCTCCTGGCCAGCGTCCACAGTGCTTTGGGGGAAGGTGGGCTTAATTTTCCAAAACCAAAAAATTTTTACTTCTAGGTTCCCCAAAGAGAAGAAACTGCACCTTAAGTTAATAATGGAGAAATTACTCTTTGTAACTTAAATAATAAAATTTCTCTTAGATATTATATATGTGTGCATAGATATGTTAATATAAAACATATTCAATAAATACTATCAAAATATAATTTGAATTAAAACATCACCCATCACCTGGTCTTAGAGGTGGATAACTTGCTCAAAATTAATGAGGTACCCTAACTTTCCAGGAACTCTGCTGGAAGCTTGGAACCTTCCGCTTCCCTACCATCTTCTGCCTAGCAGCTCTATAGTGAGCAGTCCTGGCATCAAAGCTGAGCTTTGGGCTAAGCTCAGGCATTTCAGAGGGAGCAAGTGCTGACTTAAAGCTTGACTTGTCCTTGATATATTTCCAAATTAGGCAAAATCGCAGCTTGTGCATTAAAAAAAAATGGGGAAATTAATCCTGAGAGGTTTTCAAAGGGCTTGTTTTTCTGTTCATTATTTTCCTATGATACGTATTATCTAATCAGCATGATGGCACTGAGAAGAAATAATTAAAAAAATGCCAGGGAGCTATACTATGGGCCTGTGTCTATAACCTCTCTATATATGGAATATATATGCACATGTAGTGGCACATTTCCTTTCTTAGGGAGTAGGATGGCCATGTTTTGTAGTTACTCCTGCTGCCATTGGTTTCACAGCAAAATAATCTCCCTGTCACTAGGGGCCATTGCAAAAGTTTACACTTTTGCCCAGAGCAGCTGAAGTAATTAATGTCACCACTGTGGTGTATCACTTGGTTCAAGTGCATGTCTGCAAGGTTTTTCCACTGCCCCAGGCAGGTACAGGATTGCTGTCTGGATAAGAAAGGGCACCACAAGGGCTGCTGCTGGCAGTGTGAGCTGCTGCCCTGCCCTGCCCTGCTGCCCTCTGGGAGAGGTGTCACGAAGATGGCATGGGGCCAGCCTTCAGCTGCTCCCAGCAGTGTGAATGCGGATGCTAATCTGTGACCTGTGATGGTGGAAGGGGAACTCGCTCCCCTTTCTGCCCTCTGTGCAGCCAAGCTGCTGTGTTGAGTGACAGGGAAGGAGTGAATCCTACCAGGGCACGGACAGGTGCCTGAATTGCAGGGGTAAAAAGAAGTAAACTATCGTTCTTTGCTTCATTTCCACAAGAGGGGTGATAAACAGAGGGTGAGGTGAGTAGATGGGTGTTACACACCTCTAAATTGGGTGGCTGGCCTGCCTGCCCTTTTCCTCTCCTGAGGGAACCCCTGCAGCAGTGCTTTTCCTGTTTTAGCTCTGTGTTACCTGTTTGCTAGAAATGGCCATGACAACACCTAACTGGACAGAATTTACCTCAATAAAGGTTAGTGAGGTAAAGCCTTTACCCAGGCTATTGTGCATGTCAGCCTCGTGTCTGCCATGGTTAGATGTGGCTGTGACAAGGGGCCATGACAGCCTGCTTGGGAAAGACACTAATGTGGGGAAAGCCAACAGAAGGATGAATTGTACTACTTGAGCAGATCCAATGTATGGACTGCAGTGCTGTGTCAGTGTTTATTAAGCCTTGAATATTGTCAAAGCCCCTTACCTGGACATCAGTTGTTACTGGGAGTGTTCAGCAGTTCTGCAAACTGCATCATAATGTTGAATTATTTGCCCAGGAAATCAGAATACGCTTTTAATGACTGTGCAGGATAGCTCAGTTTGGTTTCTGGGAAGTTCCTATGTTCTGTTTTCTTTAGTTGATGGAACTACTAGAGAAGAGGCAAAGGTAGGTTTATTTTCTTGACTTCAGAATTTGTAGATATTTAGTACTGCTTGAAGAAAAAGGCTATAGGGAATATGGTAGGCTGAGGAAAGAGACTATTAATTTTTTTTTAATCACATTTTTAGTACTAAGCTGTCAGAGTTAAAGTTTTCTCTTGAAAACAGAAATACCAACCAAGGGCAGATGCCTGGAATGGAGAACTTCTGCCTAAACAATAAGAATATAGCAAAGTTGTTAATTGGTAGAATTTTATGATGCCAAGCCTTAATGACCTTAATTATAGGCCATACTGTCTGTAAAGTGTGTGACTGGGTGACATGTAGGTTACCTTTTTATTCACTTTTTTATTCCCTTTGTATTTTAATACCAGTCTGTTCTTCCAAAAGGGTTCACCCCTAGGGCCAGCTGAGGCCAGAATTATTTCAGCTGGGACTCTACATAGGCCAAGCAGCAGAATGCTGATGTTTTAGCAGCATTAACAGTTTGTGCACATTCAGTAGGAGGGACCCTTCCTCTGGTGTAATCCATATCCCACCAGAACAGCAAACTGGGCATTGTGCTGCTCCCTGGAAGGCTCATCCTGCCTGGTATTCCCTCAGCCCTCCCTGCTGTGAGTCTGGAGCCTGTTCTGCACTGCTGAGTGAGCCCAGGCAGGGAGCCGCTGTATTTTAAATCTTGTGGACATCCCCCACTGTCCTTGTTACCTCTCAGACACTGCAGGGCTCCCGGTGGCATCACTGAAGAGGTTTGCTCATATAGAACAGCATGCAACTGTGCACCATCATTAGGAGAGTCCTCCTTATTTTTTACTTAGGAATGAACTGTTAAATCTGCTTAGAAATTTAATTTTTAATTTTTTTTTTACAAAAAGTACTGTAGAAAGCAGTAGGATCAGAGCTGTAAGTGTATTGCAGTCTTACATGATGCAATTGGTTTAAGGGAGCTGTAAAGCACAGGGAAAGAATTTCTCCTGAATGCTGGCTTGTGATTCACAAGTGCTTGGTGTGGTGATATCACCAGGGTTAAGGGTTAGGGTTGTAGCTGGTATTGCTAATTTGGTCCATTTGGGAATCATGAAGCTGTGTTTAAAAACTTGGTAGTTTGGCATGGGGGTGTCATTGCCCTGTTTGCACCTTTGGAATTTTCTAGGGTTTATCTGGAAATCTTAAATAGATTAGTATATTAATGTTGCCTGTATTTTAAATGAAAACTGAGAGTATTAACAAAAAATGCAGAAGCTGGGACTTGAATAGAGAAGTACCTTCACCTTCAGGCTCTTTTTAAAAAAGAAGGCTGGCTGATGTATCAGGCTGGATACTGATTTGGAGAAGGCCACTGAAAACCAGAACATCTGTAACACTTAGGCTTCCAGATTTTAACAAAAGGCATTTGAAGTTAATGTCCTTTGAAAAAGAAATTTTATTTACTGACTTGAAAATTATTTTTAGGCAATTTAACCATTTAAGCCAAACTTTCCGCTTAACTTATTAAAGATTGCTGTTTAGACTCCCTTAGCCTCATATTTAAAATCTGCGATAAAAATCCAATACAGAATAAGATGCTGTTTCAAAGCTGGTACTGCTTCACATTTAGACAAAGTGACTTCAAATTGAAACCATGGGTAACTGACCCTTGCTTAAAATGGTGTGGATTTTTTTTTTTTCTTAGTTTGTATTTTTTAATTTAGAAAAGACTTATCAAAGACAAAGACTTTAGCCAAGACAAACACTTCCATCTTTGTCACATGAGACAGAAACCAGAGACTGAACACCTAATACATGAAATGTCTTACTCCCTCCATCTCCAAGCTGGAGATCATGGGTGTTAGAATCAGGAAAACTTAAAGTGATTCTATGCAAGTCTTCCTGTTGGAGTGACTTAATTTTTAGTTATATTAATCAGATATTGTAAAAATAATGAATTTTGATTTCTCTTAGGAGATGTAGAGAAATTTAGTTCCATTCTTAAATTCACACAGCTTGAGGCAGTGTTAAGAGATTGTAGAAGCCTATAAATGGTGGTGAATGTCATTAGAGGAAAAGCAAACTATAGCTAAACCTTTTTCCAGTCACCCTTTCTTAGATGCTGAATTCATGTTTGCTGGTGGATTTAGCTGGAAATGCCCAAGCTGTCGTCCATCCCAATGGGCTGTGTGTCTGTCCCTGAGATTCTTGTGTTTGTGCTGCACTGGCTGGATGAGATTTTCCTCCCAGCCCCAACAGTTCATACCGTGCATGTAAAACTCTACTGCATTTTGGCTGTAGTTTGCCAGGTCAGTTTTCCATTTCCTAAATCTGCTTGGGGAAAATGGGGAACAGAATTGAAAGTAAAATATTCTGGGTTCCTTAAACAGAGTGAATGAGGACATGATTTGTAAGCTGTTACTCTTTCTTGCAATCAGCATGGAGGAAATCTAGTTTAGATTAGGACTCCATGGAATACCATTTTATTAATTCTCATTTAAGACTTGTGCTCTTGAAGAGAGCACTCCAAACCTCAATTCCCACACTGATTAATGTCTCTTGCAGATAAAATATAGTCATGGTATTTTTGTCAAGATTTTTTTCTCTTATTTCCCACAGTCAAGGAAACAACAGGGGAAACGGAGCAGATGTTGTCAAGGAAAGCGGCATCAAAACAATTTCGGGAGTTTGGTTTTAATGAGGCTCTCATTGGTGCTGACAAAAGTAAAACTGGAGCATTAGCATAGTTCCTTGAAGAGTTGAGAAAAATCATTGAAACTAAATGGCGTGACAAAGTATAAGTGACAATTAGGCTTTGCATCAAAAGTGCTTGCTGTTTGGTGGGTCAAGTGACTGCCACGCTTCCTAAAGCCATGTAAAATGTAACAGTGGTATATCTGTAACACTGAGACCTTTGGCCAATTCACTCTTGACGTCTGAATCGTTTTTTCCTCCTGCTTCTCAGGCTGAATTTAGAATGTGGGACCCCATGATATACAAAAGTCTTTATTTTAGAGATAATTGCCCTCTTGACGCTCATCAATAGGTTAGTGTCCAGTGGTGAACGCCTCAACTGAACGGGCCTTTTTTTTGGCAAGTCTTAAAAAAAAAAGAAACAGCTAGAAAAACCTCCTTGTGTCTTGGAATTTTATCTTTCATTATTTGTTTTAAAGCTCACTGAGATTGTGCCCAGTTGTAATTAACAGTTCTTGACTCGTATCTGTAAGTATGATCACATTTCAGAAAAGCTGTGTGTGATCTTGCATTTCATGTGTTATGTTTGCAGTAAGTTTTGGGGGTTGTTGCAACTGTTTAAAAAAAAACCCCTATGCATAGGTCTCTTGTCTGTTTTTGTCTGGTGTTCTTGGATAATAATGAAAGGAGCAGCAGTGGAGTTGTGTGAAAGAGATTGGCATCCTAGATCTATACAAAATTAAAACCACGTCACTTTCCTTCACCACCATTTTTTCAGGTTGGAAATTTGTCACCAGGACAACTTCCCTCATAGTTCTAATGTAGCTAGATGTTTTTACTGCCACTGCTGTAGATGGGCAGCTTGCAAGAAGCTGTAGCTGAAGACAGTACCTGCACCAAGATTTCACCAACACAAATGTTGACTTGAGGCACCTTTTGCCAAGGTCACTTTAGTGTGATGTCTCCATTGAGAGTGCAGAGCATTAATGAGTTTGGAAGTTGAGGGCTGGCTTCACTCTGCCTTGCTCCTCATAGCTGTTCTTTTAATTAGACATCATTGCTACCCATTCACTGAGGAAAAATGATAATCATAGGCCACAGCTCCTGCTGTGTGTTTACATCACCTAATTTGTGGCTTGGAGAAAAAAACCAAACAAAACACAGGTGCAGAGAAGGAGGGCCATTCTTGGAAGAAAGCCAGCTAAGACCTGCTCCCCCATCTTCCCTAGGGATGCATGTAGACAGCTCAGCAGGTTCACCATGGCTCTCCAGAGGAGGGCATCCCCTGGGAGGAGTCCACCCTCATACCCCTCTGCAGCAGCCAGCTGCTTCCCGTCCTTCTCCCCTGAGAGTTGTGCAGTCCTGGTGCTGGAAATGCAAGTGTGGAATGCTCCATGGACCACTGTGACTCAGCCTGTGGCAAGCAGAGGCCAGAAATGCTGCTGTTAGTGGGTATGACTTCATTTGTGTGTCAGAATTGGGCTTGAACTCCTGACATAGAAAGCCCCTGGGAACCTACAAGAGCAGGGATAGTTTGTGCTGTGCTTGCAGCTGGAGTCAGGGGAGGCACAGGGCTGCCCAGTTTACTGCCTTTTCTTGCTACCTGGTGCTTTTCTAAAGATGGAAGCCTGAAAAAATTCACCTTTTGATTAAAAACACTGAATGGAGAAGTTGAAAATGTAAGCCCTAAACCTCTGCAAGAAAAGCAGGAGAAAATTACAGGGGTTTTTTTTGTTTGTTTGTTTGTGGGGTATTTTATTTTTATTTGTTTGGGGTTTTTTTGTTGGTTTTTTTTTTTGGTTTTTTTTTTTTTTTTGTTGTTGTTGTTGTTGTTTTTGGGTTTTTTTGGTGGATTTTTTTGTGTTTTTGTTTGTTTGTTTGTTTGTTTAAGTCCCAAGAGTATTTTGGAGCCCCTCTCAAAATAGCTGGCTAAGGACTTTGTATGGTTAGCCTGGGCCCTTCTGAAAATACTTGTCTCTGAAGTCAGACTTCAACTGACATGGTGATTAGTTTCACCATGAGCTGTTGATAAGCACAGAAAATCATCTAGATGTCTTTCACCCTGTGTCTTTGCTCCTCTTGTATGCGCCACACAAAATCAAGTCTCTCGTGAAGTGGGGTACCACCTGGGCTTTGCTGGAATTTAAAAAATTCTTCATTTCTTTTTGGCTCTTATTTTGAGCATCTTGCCTGTACTGTAACAGCCTGAGGGGTGTTTGCTGACTCATCTTTAGAGCACAAAATTGAGTGGTGTTTTGGTTTCAGGATGAATGTTTTACCCTGCCTATCCTTGCTCCATAGGTGGTCAAATCTGAAACAAATGTTGGCCTAAATAATTTATTTCATAGAGGCTTTTTTTCCCACTGGTAATCTAATAGAATTACTGTTTGCATAGGGGTGGAAACATTCTCTGTTGTGCTTGATGCTGTGGTCTTTCTGTGGTGTTCTTTGTGCTGAAGTGAAATGGTGTGTATGCTTCTGCTAAAGAACAAAACATAGCTAGGTGGCTCATGCAGGACTATCCTCCCTGCCAAAACACAAGGGTTTTGTACAAATATGCCACACTTTTTCCTTCCATCAGTAGCCAAAGTCAGCTGTGCCAAAGAAAAGTCCTTTTTTTTAATTTATTTTTTTCAATACAACCCACACACCCACACCATGGAAGTTACAGTCATATTTTCCAGTAACCACAGAGCTGTGAGTGATGGCACGTGTGTTTTAAATAAAACTGGGAGGAGAACTGATGTAATGCTCTCTGGGTTATGTTTTTCTTTTTTTTTCCTTTTTCTTTCCATATTGCTCCCCCTCTTTCTCTTTTTCCCATCTGTTGGCTGCTATATGGGTTATTTTTGTTCTAAGATTTATTTTTTTCCTTGCTGCAAACCACAGTGAGGGAACTGTTGAAGAGGGCAGCTCTGACACCTTGAGCTCTAGTATGGAGGGATTTCTTTAAAGTCTTTAAAATTACAGGGTGGTGCACTGTACCAACTTGTATAACCTTAAGAATTATTTCTTTCCTTTCTTCTCTAGAAGTGAATTAATTGTGATAATCTGATGGAGCACGTGAGAAATAAATATAGTTTTTTTAGTGGCATACTGAGCTGCAACTGTCTGTTTCTTCAGTGAGATCACAAAATAGTTTTGGAAAAAGCAGCTATTTCAGTTTTAGTTTAATAAACTGCAGAGAGACTTTTTCTAGAATGACAAGTGAAACCTGTTATTCCTCTGCTACTTTTCCTACTGCTGCTTTCAATGGTTACATTAATTCAACTCCTGCTTATTATGTCTGTGAATATTTAGATTGTGTTTCTTTAAATTTTCATGGAGAATCGCTTGGAAGGGCTCAAAAGTTTTGTGTGTGTGTTTAAGAGAATAACTCTAAGTATATTTCTGTATTTAATGTTGAATTTAGCTTTGAAAAATAAGCTCAGCCACAGAGCTTTGTGTGTGTGTCCGTGCCTCAGCTGCAGAGCTGTTCCTTCTGTCCTAGTGCAGTCTCTGCTCTCCAGCCCTGCTCAGGAGGCTTCCAGGGATGGGTGCCAGTCTGCCCTGAGAGCACTGAGTAATTGCTGCTCCCGCAATAGGAATTCTGAGGTGTGTTGTGCAGCTGTGTGACAGCACACGGGTCAGCTGGGCTCTCTGCCTGCCCTCGGCCAGTGGGAGGTGCCTTGAGTTGAGCCAGGGGAGCTGAAGGGTTAAACCCCGGGTTTGGGTGTCAAGGTTAAGCCTGAGCACGAAGGTGAGGATGGCTCGAGTTGCCTTGTACTTGCTGTGGGCAAAGAGCACGGGCAGACCCTGCCTGAATGGATGATCTGGCCTGTAATTCATTAAGCCAGAGGCACCTGGTTTGTGTCTGTGCCCCTGGCCACTCCTGACAATGGCACTTAAAGCTACAGTCCCATTTTCCAAATAACCTGAGGTTAGGGAGCCGTTTCTGTTGCAGCTGATCTAACTGGGGGCTGGCATGGCTCTTCCCCAGTCACTCCTCCCCGCCCTGCTCTTGCCCCACGACCATGTGTGGAGCTGATGTAGCTCTCTAAGCCAGCAGAAAGCCAGTTGCCTTTCTTTAATTTTTTTTTTTTTTAATTTTGATAATTAATTTTCTGATAGCAAGGGTGCTTGGCACAGCTTTCTGCATGGTCAGGAGCGTGCCAGGGAGTGGGAGCACCATAGGGCTGTAAGTCAGTTTGAGATGTGGTTGCACAGAGGTTTAATCCAGTCTAAATTGTGTCAGACAGGCAATGTAAATAAACCATTACTGCAGGGGAGGCAGAGGGAGATTCATCTTGCTTAAGCTGCTATGAGCAGGAGACAGCTGAGAGAATGCAGAGAGGCAATGCTGATCGCAGGTCTCTGCTGCAACGTGAAAAATACTCCTAGGAGTTGTCAGAACCAAAGGTCCTGTGCTGTGAGAAGGAGCAGATCTCCCTTGGATGGTGCTGAAATGTGGTGTTTTTGACAGCAGATAGAGTGAGTCAAGGCAGGAATAGAAAATGCTGAATAAGCCAGGTTAACAAACTTTTGACATAGCTGTGGTGCCAATGTTTTTTTTCTTCCTCTCCAAAAGCTAGTCCCTAGAAAGAACTGAAATACTAGGTACAGGTCCTTAATCTCATGGCCTGAGACCAGCATGTATATCAATGCAAATTAAGAAGATGTTTAATTTTAAACCATTGGAATACCAACTTTGTTTAAAACATTTATTTTTTCCACAGCAGGGAAAAATCCAGAATTATGTGGTCTGGAGAGAAAAAAAAAAAAAAAAGCTTTGTTTGGAAAAGAAAAAAGAGCTAGTCTTCTTGGGCTTTGATCTGTTACTATTTTTTTAAAGTTGTCTTTTTTTTTTCCTCTTTGCCATTGTGCTGGGAAGGTCTGCTATTGGGAATAGACTAGGGTTAGATCTTTTTGGGTGTCTATGTTGTGTTAATATTGAAATACTACACCTTCAAGAGAAGAGCAGACCTATTTTCCCTGACCACTGATAAGCACACTTCATACTTCCCATGCAGGTTTTTGATTCTTCCATAAGAAAACCACAAGATTTATCTGAAAATATGTATATTTATTAGTCAGAGAAGGAGGAACAAATTTCAAAAGAATATCTTTGCTGCTTTCAGGGAGTGGAAGTGAGTACTGTTCAGCCCAAAGGAAGTGCCAGGAAAGCAAGTGTTTGTGCAGCCTTTTTAAATAATCCTTAGTGCTTTCTTTGTCAGAGTGAGCCCTGTCTCCTACGTGCAGAGCAGGGGCTCAGGAGGTGATGCTGAGTGGGGAATGTGGCACCAGCTTGGCAGGGGTTTGTGCGCAGGAACTCCCCAGGGCTGGCAGTTATACACCACACTCTGATAAGAGCAGGAGAGTGTGGCTGTAAAACATGAAGCTGAGACCAAAGCACTGCCATATCAGCACAGCTCCAAGCCCAGCAGTTTATGACTGTTAGCAGCAGCACTTTGCCCTGCTCACTGTGTGCTTCAAACGTTAGTCAGAGCTGACAGTAGGCTTGCAGGTCAGTGTAATATTTCTGCAGCCTAAATGCTATTTATAAGCAGTTATGACTACAATTTATTTACTAGAGGCTGGGGGAGGGGAGCAGACAAAGAGGCAGTCACTCCATGCTGCTAAGGTCAATGACCATACTGGAGTAAAGTCCACGTGCCCCTGAATCTGGTACTTCCACCAGATTTTCCACTAAGCTGTGTTTATTTAGCATGACTGTGGTGCTATATTTTTATAACTGCGCCTCCTCAAGAGGCAGGCATGGAAGCCATGTGAGTATTTCTCTCAGCAGAAGGGAAGAGTTCCTACTCCTCTGTCTTGATTCCAAGAAGAAAAGCCCTGCTACCATTAATGTCCTACTGCCGTTAATTTGGCTGGCAACTTCATAAATAAATAAAAAATAGTCACACATCCTTTTAATGGGCCAGAAAGGCGCACTTTTTTCTCTGGTTGCACTGAATGAGAAATTTTGAGAATAGTAAAAACAGGAGTCAGTAATTATTTTGCCTCTGTTTCGTTGTTTTGATACAGCTGAACATCAGTTTGGAGCCCTGTGTTTTTGGGGTGGTTTTTTTTCGTCCCTAAGAGATAGCATGTGCATTTCAACAGCCTCAAGACCTACAGGGTGCATAGATTATGCTTTTGCTTATCTTCCCCAGGGCAAACTGCAGCAAACTAGTCACTGAGACAGTGCAGAGTTATAGCAGTAATGCACACATGCAAGCAGTGGGGTCACAATCTGGTGCTCAGAACACATATGAACTTTGGGTGTGCTGGTGACTTCACCAACCTCCCTTTGAAATCAGCCAAAATACACTAGAAAGGAAAATAAATACATGCAAGCAGAATAATTTTGATCTGGTAATGAAGGTGATTTGCAGCAATAAAAATCATGTCTTTGTCCCTAAGCCCAACCTACTTGGTGTCAGGCAGGTTGGTTTGGTGACCACAATAAGCATTAACGTATTTCCTGTAGAAAAGCATATTGCATGCAATAAAGAGTTTTTGCTATACTAAACCCAAGTTAGTTGACAAATGCTTTCTGTCAGTCTATGGATAATACTTGTGCTGACAGGCAGACAGAAGACTTAAACATCATTTTGACAAGATGAATCCCAAGCTCTATTTCTTGCAAAACATTATTTTATAGGCTTGGTAGCCTTTGTTTAGCTAAGCACATGTAGAGAGTAAGAAGAAAACCTTTTTTTTTCCTCCCAGTCTTGTCAATAACAACTCATTGTCTTTTTGTTTGTTACACCTGGCTTTGTGTGATAGCCTTTAGCCCTAGCTTGCCCTAACAGGAAAAAATAAAAAGTGTGTGTACATGTATATGAATGAGAAGTCCTTCTCCAGACTAAATCCAAATAAAGAAAAATACTTTTGAGGTGAGGTTCTGAACAAGCTGTCATATATAAATGCTGTCCTCATGGTCTGATTCTGGTCTCATTCCTCTCTAACTTAAACCAAACCCCAATAAAGCCGGTAGCGGCTGCTGAGAGCTCTTTTGAGCCCAGGCTGAAATACCATGATATTAACTGTAAACAAATACTGTAATGCTTCTGCAGATTTCAGAAAGTGTCCTTCTCACATTTTAGTAGTGGCATTGTTGTGTTTGGGGTGATTTAAGATGCAAGGGCTAATCTACTCAAAAAAGAAATTCCATTTTGCCATTTGCAATTTAATGGAGTACAAAGAGACAGGGAAAGCACTCTACATAAATACAGATGTCTCCACTTCTGAGGCTTTTCTGTGTTCCTGCTACTTAAATGGGGATCAAGAATGATATTGTTCTGTGGGCTTGCTCTTTGTTTACAATACCCTCTTTGAAACTAGATGTCAAAATGGGTTTCCTGGGTTGGTTATTGAATTCTGCAGGCTGACACTCTGCTGTGAGCCCTGGGAACCTTCAGCTTTTTCCTTAAAAATAGCCCAAGTTTTGAGATTTTAAAAGCAGCTGTGTTTTGCCACCATGTGGAAAGGGCTTGTTTTTCTGCTTCTCCAAATTTCAAGTATAATGTTTGGACCAGGGAAGAAAAGCCTCAGTAAAACTCTGCCTGTACTGGTGGAATTTTATCCGTCCTTTGTGTGGCCATAAATGACCAAAACACAGGGATGAGCAAATTTGGCGCAATGGTTTTATGGATTCCTGAGCTCATGGCAATGAAATATTGTAAAGTTAATGTAAATTGTCAGGGATGACAGTTTAACCTCCTAAACATATACACAGAGACCCTCTTGTTCTTCCTCAAGCTGTGCCACGTAAGTCAGCCTTGGCCAGGCACTGCACAACATCACATACCTCATGCTGTCTGTTCCAGGCCATCCTTCCCACACCTCTACTTTCCCTTAAAGGGTGTTTAAACAGACCAACTCTTTTGCCAAACTCTTCTCCTTAGGGTAAGGAGAGTGCCCCCCAGCAGAGCATTTGCCAAGGCAAGTGGAGCAAGTGGGTTCAGTTTTAGTGTTAGGGAATTTGGTGTTACTGATGAGCTGTACTCAGGGATGTGGGAGTTCCCCTGTGTGCAGTGTCATACACAGCTTCCTATGCTCACTGCATGGCAGAGAAGATGGCTTAATGACAGACTTCTAGCCTTTGCTCCAAATGTTGTGGTTATCTAATTTTTGTTTCGTTTTAGTCAGACCCCTGAAGTAATTAGTGCACCCTGTGGGTTTTTTTGTGTGGTTTCTATCTGAATACCCATGAAGGAGTTAATTAACTTGTTTGCAGTATCTCATTAATTCATTTTTGGCCGTGAACTTAATTGCTCCTTTATTACTGATGAGTAAAATAGCTTTAGGCTCCCAATTAAAATGGACTTTGATGGATGTATAAGAGCTGGGCTTTCAGCTTGTTGAATAGGCAGTGGAATTGCTATTCGGTGTCCCATTGCAGGCCAGGCTCCTTCATGGCAGCGCTCATCAGGGATGAGTTTCTTCCAGTTGCAAACTTGGTCCCAGAGTTGAAGCCATTAAATTACCCATTGGGAGGGAAATCAAATGGGAGTTACTGCCTGTAAACCTCTGAGAGCAGATGAAAATCAAAAAATAGGTGGATCTACTGGAAAAAAATCTTATTATGGAGGTGGTAGATGAGCATAAACTGTAGTTCCCTCCATTATGAAATGGCCACTCTACTGAAGTCAGGTTCCCACTGGTGAAGGTCTGGATTTCTCCCTATGGGCATCCTTAGTTTTATTGGAGGGCAAAAACTGTTTTCAGATATTTGAGGGCATAGCATATGTTTGTTCTTGAAATAGTTTTTCTTCCTCCTGGTACATATTTGATTTGCTGAGGTGCATGAATATCGAAGCGCTTTTCTGGGCTTAAATTTTTTTTTTCAAGGGCAGTACTACTTTCTTTTTAATATATTTTGAGACTAGGGGATATCAAATGCTATATAATAACCAGGAATATTGGTGTTATAATGAGAAATAGCTGTATTAATTTTAAATAATAATAAGAAGAAAGCTACAAATCTGTCTCTCACTTCTCCCACCCACCCACTCTCTATGATTCAATGTGAAGAACACACAATTTATATTCCCAGTGGTGACTGGCTTGGACCCAATGACCTTTGCAAAAAATCCATCGCCTGCATGGAAAATGTAGTGGAACAATGTAAGCGTGCTTACTTGTAGGCATGTATATTTCTTAACACAATAGGGTCCTGAGACCAACTGAAGTCTCTGGATTCTTCTGCAAGAAATGTTCCCACAGGGGAGCTATTATGATACTCCCTCTGCTGGCTCTCATTCCACCTCCAAATTTTCCTTGGGAGACCTCACTTGGGCATTGATCCACAGAGACCAAAATTGCCATGTCTTGATTGCTTATGTGAAGAGTCAGTACAGCCCAAAGGGTGGAGACTTTTGCCACTTCCAACAGACAAGGACCAAAATTGTCAAGAAAAAAATATTTGCTTTTGGGTAAGGTGATTACAGATGGCAAGTGGAGGAGCAAAGTCAAGCACTACTTACTTCCATACCTTTAACTAAAAATCTACCCAAAAGCTGCTTGAAATACTTTGAACAAAATTTATTTTCATGAGAAGGAAACACTATCAGTCAGTGGTTTCTTTTCTACCAAAAGACCTAGAACTTTGTAAGCTAAATTCCAGATTGTTTTTAATACTGTAGCAGCTTATTTATTCTCTCATAAAAATCTGAACTCTTTCTGACTTTTCCTTAATGATGGCTTTTGGGAAGAATTTTCCTGGAATAGTGAAGGGGGAAAATCCTGTTTGCTTTAGAAATAGCTTTTTTTTTAAATGCTTTTCTCAAATCAGAGGGTCACAAGATGACCAGAGTTGATGACACACAAATTATGAAACAAAATGATGATGGAGCACAAATTTAAACCGAATTAAAAAAAAAAAAAGAAAAAGAAAATAGAAACGCTGACAAGGTTGTGGCAATACAGTCTGCTAACAATTTACCAATTTACTCTGGAATTCTCTATGAAAATTTCAATTATTGTGCAACATATGAGATCTAGCTATGACTCTGCTTTTTCCAAAGGCAAAAATGAGAGGAAAATAAAAGGAGCTTCCTTAGATGATACTATGGCACCTCTGACCCTGTTTTAGCTGATTGCTTAAACACATGCTTAATAAATATATTTAAGAGTCTGCTGACCTAAGCTTTGCTTTGCTACCAAGTTTAACCCTGGAGGTACTGAAGTTCATTATTGACATTGCAGGCCAGTTGTTTTTCCTTCTCAGGAGTAACTTGTCTTGCTGCTTCAGGCTTGACAGAGAAGGGGAGAATGCCCCTTGGAAGGAAGTCAGGCCATGGATATCAACTGTGATGAGGGGCCCAAATAGTAAAGTTAAGCTTTTAATTTTATAAAGTGGGAGCTGAAGCTACAGGATGTGAGGAGGAGAAGGGAAGGAGTTCAGACAGCCCCTATGGGAGCAGGCAGGCAAAGGGCACAGCAGAGGCCATCTGGGGCTCTGGGCAAGGCTGGTCCTGCCTGTGGCTTCTCGCTTTTTCCGGCTCCCGTGGGGATGGAGCTGCCCTGAATTTGCACGTTGTTCTGCTGGGTGCTGCTGAAAGGAACTACTGCTCATGGGAGCCTCAGCTTCTGGCAAGAGCTGCTGTGCCCTGATTCTGGCAACTCTCTTTGGCCTGTCATCATTGCCCCAGTGCCTACACAGAGACTCTGAGTGGAATGGATGATGGTTCTATTTGTGGTGCCTTGGCTCCTGCTTCTTCACAGGCACTGGCTTAGATGGAGGAATCCCATTAAAAGTATCTTTCCATGAGGAAGGTTTCTCCTGACTTGGTCTGCAGTGGAATTAGACAGTGGTACCCAGACCTGTGAGTGTCTGGCTGGGTGTCTGTGGTGATGCACAAGTGTAACTACATACTTTTGGATGTGCTTTTCAGGAGTCTGGAGAATAAAGATAGCTGTGAAGCTGCCAACCAAAATCTAGCCTAACTGTCCTTGCCAACTTGGACTCCACTCTTTATCAAACGAGGCTCATGATTACTGGAGTAACAAAGCTGATTTAAAGTGGTGGGGAGGAGAGAAACAGAAAAAAAAAGGTGTCACACTTTTTGTTTAAACTAGTATTGGAAGCTTTTCTGGGTTGTGTTTGTTGATGACTTAGTTAAGTATCTCTGGGTCTGATTATTTTTGTGGGGCACTACTTAACTTTTTTTTCTTCTGCTGCGTAAATCATCCCACTGTGTTCAGGGAAAGTGACTTTTGTCATAGATCCTGCCCACCTTTTAGTGGAAACATCAGTCCCATCTTGGTATTCCTGGTCACATGCCTCTCCAGCTATATCTGATGTGTCCTTGCTGCCTTCTTTCTGTGCTCTTGTGGTATTTTTTTGCTGCTTATCTCTTACACACATGCAGCTCTAAGCAATAGCTCTCAAACCCTCCAGAAACACCCTGAGACACTCAGCACAGCTCTGCTCCTATTCCAGCCCTGCATGTGGCCTCTGTTTTGGGTGGTGACTGCTCTAGTTCTGGTTATCTGTCTCATAAGGCAGTTTCAATGCCGTTTTTACACAGTCCCTCAACAGGAGATGATTGTTGCATCCTCAGATTAACAGCATTTCCAGTGACCACTCCATCAAAGGGGTTTCAGGAAGTCCAGCAGAATGCCAAGGCCAGGCTATGGTGAAATTAAGGAATATAACCCATGGTGTGGAGGACATTAGCTATCGTGGCTGTAATCTTGGTTTAAAGCTTTTATGCAGCTTTTTAGACTTGAGTATCACTGTTGCTTAAATTTGTACATGGATATAGACAGTGTCCATGTAACCTGCCCTGATACTTACCTTATCTACAGTTTCCTCCAGTTCCTGTGGCTTTGGTACAAGTCTGAGGATTGCCAAAAGGCAAGTGGGTAATCTGAGTTGGCCTAAATTCCACTGCAGTTAATGGCAGTCTGTCTGTGGGCTTGTCTTCTTTCTTTCAAGGAAAAAGATGGTAAAGAGACAGAATGGAGGTGCAGTAAAAAACTTCTGAAGATGTTTGTCACAGCAAAAATGTCAAGTGATATTTTTAGTTTGCAAAGGAAGAAAGGGGAAAGCAGGCAATATTGGAATTTTTAGGAAAGTTGTTGCTTGTACTGTAAGAAAATTCTCTCACTTTTGTGGTAATATTTAATTGCTTTCAAAAAATGGTGTACCTTGCTAATCTGGACAGATTTGGAGACAGTGGGATACATTCTTTTTTGGTATAAATTGGTGTAGCTTTGTGTGGGAGCTACACACCTGGTGGCAGATAAAAATCTGTCCTTTTGTGTCTTTTAGGGGAAAATTCCAACAGCTGTACTTCAAAGAGTCATGCTTTCTGTATTGTGTCAGCCACAGGCTTAATGCTACCCTTAAACCAGTATAAAAGTTTCCTAATTGCTACTCTGATAGGAGACATTTGGCTTATAAACTGCACCAGAGAATGCAGCTCTCACCATACTGTGGTGGAGTCATTCAGTATGGTGTGTTTCTGCAGCAGCATGACAGGGCTGGCTGCCCAAGCAGCTTTGGAAAATGTGATGTTTCCCCTCTGTCTTACTCTGATGACTTCTGTGTTAGTACTGCAGAGTTGCAAATCTGGCAATAGATGCATAGAGTGCTAGCATCAGGTCTGGGAGGTGTTAGAACCATCACACTTGGAGGAGCTGTGAACGCCTTAGTATCTGCTTTGCACCTTGCTGCTATCATAAAGAGGAGAAGAGCAAAGCTGAGCTCTCTGTGTCCTGGCCAAACCCTTCACAGAAGAGCCAATTTCCTCCCCAGATGTTTGATTGTGGTGGTGTTGCTGATGTTCCAAATTCAGCCCGGCAAATGGCTGCTTTCAGCTGTCAGAAAGGACCAGTCTTTGGAAATTTAATTCTGAGTTCACTTATTCCTGGGAAACTGAGAGGCAGATTTTAATTGATTCAGACCTTTAATCTTGGCCAGTTATCCTTCATTTTCCCTTCTGAAATCCAGAAATGTTATTTAGAATGCAAAGGGCTGCTGTGAAATGGGAATTAAGCTATAGTTGGGAAAATACTTTCTAACCAGATAACAACAATCCAGAAAATCCTTCTGTGCTCTGGAGTATTGGGCTCAATTAAACAAGGCCTTTTTTCCTGATAATGAATATTCTTTTTCTTGTTTTGCATATTCAATTAAACAATGATGGAGAATATTAAGTGCATGATATTTCAGAAATTTATCCTGTTTTGTTGACAGTCCTGGAGCCTCTTTTGTCTTTCAATAAGTTTGCCTCTGACTAAATGTTTCTGATTACTTGGAACTGAAGATTAATTGCTGTATTCAACTCTACCCAGCCATGCAAATGTTTCTGGGAAGCTGACTGTAAACTGGGCCATAAGCAACCAGAGTCCCATAGATTATGTCCCAGGGCCAGCTGCTAGGATATTTGAATATTTTATGTTTTGTTGAGAGATAACACAATCTCTGTCCTGGATTTGCAAAAAATACCTGGGGAAAAATTGCCGGTGAGAAAGCTCTAGGGAGGCTGCGTCAGAGCCAGAAGAAACTCTGGATGAGAGATAGAGAGATAGAGTTGTAATTATGGAAGCTTCTGCTTGCCTGATGCCTAAGCTCTCTGGATCCCCAGGCACGTGGAGCTCTCCTCTGCCCCATGTGTTTGTGCCCAGATGTTCCTTGGTGGCAGTGGTGGCAGCTGGGTGGCCCTGCCTGCAATGAGCCACAGCTGCTTTGGTGGCTGCTGCTGTCAGGTCACAGCAGAGGGAGGGAGAAGGGCAATGCCCCTTTAGGAGATCAGTGCTTTACTCAGTGCTTACAGCATTTGTCCCAATTTGTCATCTAATCTGATTTCAGCAGGGAAAGCTACTGGGTCCCACTTCTGATCCAGGAAGGATCCTGCTGTAGGATGGCTTGGCAAGGGGACAGCAGCCCTTCTCCCTGCACACCTTATCCATGGGGGCTGTGTGTGTCTGTCTTGCTCTCTTTCCCTGGCCTGGTCAATGTTGTCTCATGCAAGGCACAATGGTTTAATTGGGAAGGAAAAACATAGAATTCTCTTCTGTCCTTTCAAACAGGCTCCAGGCTGGGCTCACAGGGTAGGAGACAGAGGACTGGAGTCTCTGACATTGCATTTCCTGTTTCTATCTGGTCTTCAACCACTTTTTTATTTTATCTCTCAGAGAAACTATAGATGGCTATGCATTAGCAGAGAAGATGAAGTCCAGGGCAACTTTTGGAGCAAAAAGTGTAGTCTGGTATTGTCAGGGTCTGCTTTATTGACATCAAGTACAATGGCACATGGAAAATTCCCACTTGCCCTCTGCCCTGGCTTGTTATGGGGTGTGCCAGCATCAGCTGCTGGCATGTGGCAGCTGCAAGCTGAGGTGTCAGATGCTGTTTGTTCAATGGTCCCAGAGGCATGGGTTTCACAAGGGTCCTGAAGCTCACTTTGAGACCAAAACCCAGTTTTTAATGTTAAAAAAAAAACAAAAAAATCATCATTTTTCCTCACTGATGGGTGTGTTGCTGGTAGCTTTTCAATTTCACTTAATCTGAGGCTGATGTTCCACTCCATGGAAAGCAAGAGAAGCTCTGCCCCGAGAAGGTGCTGGTGGTGGTGCTTCTGACTCAGGGCTTCTTGCCAATGATTGCCCTGAATCTCCCATGTCAGGGCTCCCCTTGGCAAGCCTGCCTTGGGCTGTGAGTGTCACTTGCTGTTCCTGCACTGCTGCTTGGCCCTCTGCAGCAGGTACACCACACAACCATAACCTCTTCCTCTGGCAAACAGCGGTAAAAATATTGCGAGGGCCAGCTGTGGTTTATTTTTTCTCCTCTTTCCTCTGAAGACTTTCCTTAAATACCTGTGAGTTGCACAGAAATGATCCACCACAGTGCACCTCTGCAGTCTGGCATGCCTCTGAAGTGATGGATTTAGCAAGCCTGGCACGGATCCCTTGGTGTGCTTGAGGAAAAGAGCAGATTAAGAAAGGTCAGGGGGGAGTGGAAGAAGTTGCTGTCCCAGGTGTTTCTTGCTGCTTTTCCACTGAAGATTTCAGAATGGTAAAGGTGGAGGTGGGACAGGATGAGGGCATACATCCATCTCAGATGCCTGGGTGAGCAGCTGTGGCTCAGGCAGACTTTGGCAGGGGTTGTGCCAGAGGGTTCTTCTGTGGTGACACAACTGTGTCAGTCCAGTGGCTTTTCACCACCAAAAGGGATGTCCCTCCTCTTCCCTCCCACCCTTCACTTGTGGTCTTTCCTCCTTGCAGTGGGATTAGCACCTGTTGGTTCGGTTAACATGATGAGCAAAAAAACGATATTAGTTTTTAGGGGGCTGAGTTGCGTTGGGGTTTTGGGTTTTGCTTTTTGTTTTTGTTTGGTTGTTTCCCCCCTAGGTGTAGTGATCTGAGCTGGCTCTGGGGGGCTGGTGAGGGGGGCAGCCTTGCAGAGGTGGTAGGATTGGCGAGGAGGAGGAGGAAGGGCTGTCCCTTTAGTCAACAGTGGCTGTTAGACCAAGCTCAGCTGCGGTGGCAACCACAGCCTAATTAAACAGCGAGGGCTGTGACATGCTCAGCATTTTCCCCTTCTCTGAATACCACAGAGCTTAGACTGAGCAGCACATTTGCAATGCCAGGAAGAAATCTACCTCTATGCACAAATGAAAACCTTCTAATTATCTCTTATTTTTATATAACACCTTTTATAATTTCTCTGCTGTATGTTTTTTTCTTTTTTTTCCCATATTTTCATAGCCACAGAGAGGAAGAAAAAGAATACCCTGTGAGGCAAAAAAATATGCTTTTTGACTAATGCAACTAAATTAATAGAGTATTTTTGTTTATTTAGTAAAAAAAACCAATACTTTCAAATATGAAAAGAAAAGAGCTGGTGAAAATTGTGAGTTCAGATGGCTATTTTTGCCAGTAAATAATTCCATGTCAGTAATTTTAAGCCATTTCAGATCCTGCAGGTCAGAAAAGTAGAAATCCATTACTTGGATTTTCAGATGTTTGTGTAAATAATTCCTTTTGCCCTACAATGAGAACTGGGGGATCTGCTCAGATGTTCCTGGTGTTTTCCCTGAAGGAGATGAGGGGGCTGGACTGGCCTTTGCATAGGCACAGGGCAATAAAACAAGCGGCCAAATGGTCAGAGAGGTCCCCATAAACATCTCAGAGTTCACTGCTCAGTCTGTGCAGCCGGCCTCCCATGGCTGCAGGAGATGGCTGGAGCGGGGCTGCCACACTGGGAAGCAAGGCAGGCCCAAATGCACTCTTGGCTTCCCACTGCTGCTGAGAGGGGGAAAGAAGGAAGGGGACCAGGGAATGGGAAACATTTTGCATGCTGGTTCATGAGTGTTTGGTGTGTGAATGTGTATCAGCACACACAGAAAAGGGAAGACGTGCAGTGTTTGGTTTGTTGTTTTTTTTTAACTTTCTGCAACCCTGTCACTTCACAGAGAACACTAGGGCCTCAAACAAGCAGCAGCTTCTGCCATTGATGCCTATAATAGGACTGTGCTGGTAATAAATTACAGCAATGAGCTGGTTAGCAGAGAGCAGGCCTTAAACACTTGCTTGGTTACCGTAGCTATAGCTCCAGATCATCCAAGTGCTCGAGGCAACTCAGTGTCTGTGACAAGAGAGTGCCACTAAGCCAGCCTCTGCCAGGGGAAGGGGCAGGACTCCCATCTCTTGGCTGTTGGTAAAAACACAGCAGCACTCAGCAGCAAAGATAAGTAGTGACAGCATTTTTACCCTTTTTTCCTTTTTTCCCCCCTTTTTTGCTGTATTATTTACCTTCTATGAAGGTGTGTACTGAGTAGTTGCATATATGAAAACCTGCCTCAACCTATTCTGCAGGCAGAGAACAGCTTATCTGCAGTCTTCCATGAAAAGACTTAGATGAAAGAGAAGATGAGAGCTTGTTTCACTCAATACCAATCAAAGTAATATAATATGTATTTGCTTTTCTCAATTACAGGCCTGAAATGGGAGGCTCTAGGGGAAACATTTTTTTTTTTTTTCTCTGACAATCTTATCATTTTAATGCTGCCTGCTACTTATGCATGAAGGAAGAGAAAAGAGAGAATGACAGAGAGAATGACAGCATTCAGGCCTAGGCTTAGAGCAATGAAAGCTGAGGAAATTCAGCAGCAGGTCCAGAGTTGCATGCAGAGCAGGAGGAGGCAGAGGAAGCAGTAACTCATAGCAGCAGCCAAGGGCTCCTTTGCTGGTGATGTCAGCTTGTGTACATGTGGTGATCAGCTCTGGTGGCCTCACTTCAGCCCTGCCTGGTGCACCTCTGTTGTGGGGCAGAGCCAGAACTGCCCCAGGGGAAAGACCAGGGGCTGGGTGGGCACCCTCTGCCTGCTCAGCCATGGCCTCAGCATCGCTGCTGCCCTGCCCAGCTTAGGCCATGGCTTCTCTCAGAGCAGGCCCAGAGGCCTTTCCAGCCCCCCCCAGCTCATGGCCTGTGCAGCACAAGGCATGGTGAGGGAGCTGGCCTCCATGGGGCTGAGAAGAGGATGGAAAAGTTTGCACAACTCCTGTGGGAGTGTGGGAGAACAGGGAGTGCCTGTGATGTTGGAAGGTTTGGTGTCAGGGAATGGGACAGGCAGTGCAGGCATGTCCCTGGGAGAGGCCCAGAGCAACTTAGAGATGGAGGGAGCTCCTGAGGTTAGTGGTGGGAAGGCTGGAGAGGCAGCTGCTTGCACAGCTACATTTGGGGTGACGTGTCAAGTGCGTTGCTTTTGGATGGGTAAAACAAATCACTGAACTTGGCTGAGCTTGGAGGGATATGTCTGACCATCTGTGTACTTAATTAGTTTCCTTTTCTCATGTAGGAGCTAGTCCAAGCTCCAGTAAAGTCAGAAGAACCTTGTTGACTTAAGGGATTGTGCCATTTAGGGCCAGGATATTTTTTTCCCAAATATTTCATGATTGTCATGGTGAGCAGAAGGGCAATGGCCAGTTCAGCATCCTTTCCTTGCAATTAATTTTGGTCCGTAAAAAACCTTTTCTTTTTAGAAAATATCTTTTTTAAAAACAGAATGCATATTTTTGCATAAATATGGTTACTTTTTTAGGAAATTTTTTATGATTGAATGAAAAAAATACAGATTTTTTGGTGTGTTTATATTTCTTATTTATTATTTTGTCCTATCTCCCCTTTAAAAAGCTATAAGGGAAGGAATAAAAGGAGTAATTATTAACTTCTTTTTCAGTAAGAGGCTTTTGAAATTGAGTGTCTTGAGAGTCCCAAAGAAAAAAAAAAATCCGTTTATACAGTGTCACCAACTTCTTCCCTCTGACTTAAGTAGAGCTCATAGGAATTCTAGGTAGTCAGGAGGAGGAGGAGGAAGAATCCTAGAATGGTTCGGGTTGGAAAGGTCACCTAGTCCAGCCTCCCTGCAATGCACAGGGACCTCAATTAGATTGGGTTGCTCAAAGCCCTGTCTGGCCTGACTGTGAATGCTTCCAGGAATGGGACACCTGCTACCTCTCTGAGCAACCTGTTGCACAGTTTCACAACCCTCGCTGTCAAACAATTCTAGTCTGAGTCTACCTTTTGGTAGTTTAAGAGCATTAACCTGCGTCCTGTTGCAACAGCCCTGCTAAAAAGTTCCTGTCTTTTTGTGAGCCAGCTTTATGTGCTGGAAGGATGCAATAAGGTCACCCCAGAGCCTTCTCTTCTCCAGGAGGAGCAACCCCAACTCTCTCAGCCTGTTTTCATAAGGAGAGCTGTTCCATACCCCTGATCATCTCTGTGCTCCTCCTCTGGGCTCTCTCCAGCAGGTCCATGTCTCTCCTGAGCTGGATGCAGGGTTCCAGGTGGGTCTCAGCAGAGCAGAGGTGCAGAATCCCCTCCCTGGCACTGCTGCCCACGCTGCTTTGGCTGCAGCCCAGGACAGGTTTGGCTTTCTGGGCTGGGAGTGCACATTTCCAGCTCATGTCCAGCCTCTCACCCAGCAGCACCCCCAAGTCCTTGTCCCCAGGGCTGCTCTCTGTCTGTTCATTCCACAGCATGGATTCATATGGGGGAGTTTCCCCAGTCCAGGTGCAGCAACTTGCTCTTGGCCTTGTTAAACCTGATGGAATTTCCACAGCTTGTCCTTGTCCCTCTGCATGGCATCTCATCCCTCAGGCACGTTGACAGCACGCAGGGGAGTTCAGTTTGTTCAGATCTCCAAGTAATTTGAAATCTATGGGGCAAAAGTGTTGTCAATTTTTTTATCATCCATCTCCAGTTCAGCAGTCACTGTCCATGGGGCTGCTCAGAACTGGAAGGTTACTGAATTCAGAGTTGCAGCACTTCAGAGAGTCAGGCTGATGTGTCAGTGAGCACATACAAAGATGTTAAAGAAGGCTACAGGTAGATATCAAGGTCTTATTCACTCCTAAAATCACTAGCCTGCCTTGTACATTCAAGCTTCCGGCTTTCCATTTAAACCAATATTTATACAGAATGAAAATATTCACACTATAAAATTTTTAGTATATAAACCTCAGTATCCTCCTAGTTATTCAGTCAGCTGTTTGGATGTGTGCACTGACAGGGACACTATGAAGGAACAGTGGCTCAAGTGTATTTTAGTGTGAACAGTGTTTTCATCTGTGTCAGCAACTGTTAAGTAGGCAGCAAACTTGTAATGATAAATATTTTTTTAATCCCAATTTTGTTTTATTTTTTCTCATTTCCTTATTTTACAGCTTGCCCATCAGCTTCATGCCAGCCTTGGTCACCCTCATTTGAGGGATAAGACACAGTGAAAACTGTGTGGGTTTTTCTCTACTGCATGGCTTTGTTTATAGGATTTAAAAAATTTATTTCTATAAAGAGCCCTTCTTTGCAGAATCCCTGACACCTTCAGTAAATTTACTGAGAAGCACCAAACAAGTTTTTAATGTGTTGCAAAAATGCAGCCACCTCTGAGGAAGAAGGTGTTATTTTTACAGCTTGGGACAAAGTGTGTGACAAAAATATCTGCCTGAACTCAGAGCATGGAGCACTGGGAGGTGAATTTCTAGGATGTTAAGTTTCTGAAAATAGAGAGGATGTACAAAGTCTGAGTGTTACCTGAGAGAGGGCATCTCCCTGATCCCTTTTCCCTGCTTATAAAATCAGATATAGGTTTGGGAAGCAGTACGCAGTCTGGGTCAGAAAGCAGTTTTGTCCCTTGGTGGTTCCCTCTAAAATACGAATGAGACTGAAAATGATTGATCCTTTTGATGAGGTGTTTTGGAAAGGCTGGGCACGCAACTGCAGGCCCATGCCCAGCAAAGCACAATGAAATTTCAGTGTGTAGAAGGCTCTGCTAGTGCTGAGGTAATGAGGGACCCCACAGCTGTGTTACTCCAAGGTTTCTCATAGTAATTTTCCATGAAGCTATGGAAAAATATTTATCCTTCCTTCTATAAACATGTCTTTTAGAGATTTAAGGGAAGGTGTGCATGCAGACATACAGAGAAAAAGTCCCTTACATAGCCATAAATAACAAAATGTCTATATTTTGATATTCTAGGAGGTTTCAAGAAAAGCTGTGTTTGCTGTCACCCACTTCATTTTGGTTTGTAATTGGACACAGCGTTTGTAGCAGAGAGGTCTCAGGTTCTTGCCCCCTCTGTGGCAATGCATGTACTATGAGGATCGTTTTCAGGGATAGTATAGATGAAAGAAACTGTATTTATTTCATGTTCTTCAGTAAGTCTGGAGTGTACCCCATGAAAACAAATGCTCTTGAGGATGACCCACCTCTCTCTTTATTCCATCCTGGCTCATGCATATCAGGATTTCTTGTCTCTCCTCCCAGGCCTAGTTTTCACTCAGCTCCTGCCTCCATGAAATCCGTGATATTACACTGCAGCAAGGCCCTTTGTAATAGTGAGACTGGTGCTTTTATCTGCAGCTCAATCTCCCCAGCATCTTGCCAACATGCATAGTAAGGTGAAAGGGAGAGCAGAGCACATGCATACCCTCAAATGGAAAGTTGTGTTTATGTGGTTGTGGTTATGGTCGGACAGTAACCAGCTTTGCATTCCTGAGCATACACAAGAGATGTGTCTGAATTTTCTGAGTCTGCCAGGTCACTCAACATTATTTCAACAGAAGGTCTTTGATTAGGTCACAAAATGCAAGATAAGAAAGGACTCCTTTGACCAGACACTGTTTCTCTTGTTGATTCATAGATATAGACTGTAAAAGGAGGGGCACAGATGACTTTTCTGTGGGAGGAAGAATCTGAACTATCTTTCTAAGTGGGGATAAGCTAGCCATTACTGGATCAAATATTTCTTCAAGCCCAATCAAGTAGGCAATGATGTTATTTTTCTCTGCAATGGGCAGCTTTCCCTAAAAAACTCCAAGAAACCAAATCAACCAACTACACAAAAAAAAACCCATCCAGCCACCCCCCCCTGCAAAAACACCAACCAAAACTGTCCTGTAGAGCCAGTCAGCCCTATAATATCAGTTCTGTGAAGAATCATGACATTTTGAAAATGGTTCCTGCTCTGCAGTTGAAACATTTTTGACTCTTCCCTTGCCACCATTTCCCATAGGTTTTAAATTCCAAGTTCTTTTCTATGTTTGAGACAGTGTCAAGGTGTTTCAGTGCCAAACACATCATATTTTGACTTAGAATAGGAAAGTTATTTCAATCAATAGATGAATTGGAATCATGGTAGGTTTCCTAACAAACACACATAGGCATGAACTAATTAAGCTATTCTGTGCCCATGTTGTAGGAAATAGTATAGGAATAAAAAAGAAGAAAGGTCATACACCAGGATTTTAGATGACATTCCTGAAATTTCCTCAGTTAAATTTTATATACCTATCCCAATTAGGCTTTCCCTGCCATTAGCTGAATTTTAACAAGAAATTGTGCTTTTATCAAATCAGACTTTTGGAAAGCTGTTCTGACCATGCTTATTATTTATCTGCTGAGCTTTTTTTCATTTTGTGCTTTTGGAAAATGCTGGTCACACTTGGAAAATGCCGTTTGCAGGGCTTGTTTGGGTTTGTTTATTTGTTGGTATGGTTTTGGTTTTTTTTCATTGTTTGATTCGGGGCTTCTTTTTGTCTGAAACATCAAATGTTGTAGTAGTAGTAGTAGGATGCCACTAGGGGTGCTTGTCCTGATCCTGTGTTTAATTCCTGCTTGGAACTTTTAGCACTAGCATTATTAATGGGGATAACATGGGCCACAGGCACATGCTGCTATGAATTGCTGTATTATGCAGGCCAAAGGGAATTGTCTGTTTCTGTAAGAGAATAATTATGCCTTCAATGTTATAAGGGCATGGGTGGTAGGGGAGCTCAGGTGGTGGAGTGCTATCACACTCCAGGCTAAGCTGTTCTACTGATACTTTCTTTCCTGGTCCAAGGCTTGTTGCTCTGTTTTGATCTGAGCTCTATTTCTGTTTCAGCTTCCAGACACTGTAATTTGTTGCCAAATTATAGATCTATCTGTATGACCTCTGTGCCTCCTGATGTCCAACCTGAGCCTTTCCTGTTGCAGATTGGGACTGTCCTCTCATCCTGCTGCTGGTTGCCTGGGAGAGGAGCTGACCCCCACAAACTACTTTTAGGGAAATATAGAGGGCAATAGAGTCTCCCCTGAGCCTCCTTCTCCAAGCTAAACATCCTCAGCTCCCTCAGCTGCTCCTCATAGGACCTACCCTATGCTGTTGACCCTAGACTGGTCAGTTTTTGTTAGTGCTTATTGTGTTTCATCACTTTCTAGTGTTACCTGCATTTTTAATATATATATATATATATATTTTGATGATTAATATGTGTTGGAGTGTACTGACAACAATATAGCCAGCTGTAGGATTTCACCAGGAGCACAGGTTGTGGCTGAAGGCCATGGTGCTGCTGGTCTGAGCCTGGTGTGAGCCCTCAGTGGGTTATGAGGAACTGCTGGTTCTAGTGGGACTCTGTAAAGGAACTTGTGAAATCAGGGACTTCTGTAAGACAGAGATCACTTTGCCACTTGCATATTTTACATATTATGTCCAATATCTTGGAGTTTAATTATTAGAGGGGCAAGAACTATATTCTGCCTGCCATAGAAATTCCCTTTTTTGCCTGAGTTTTAAGACAGTGGTCTCTAGGATCATTGTTCTCCCCTACATATTCCCTCTGCCTGATACTTCTGGCTTAGAAGAACTTGGCAGAGCTGACTAGTGTTGATTCCAAGTTATGACATGTAGCTAAGCTGGGGATCTTATTGCTACAAGGAATCAACAAACTCAAGGCTTTTGCAGGATACTGTAAAGAAAGGGAAGCTCATTTGTATGCGAGCAGATGAATAAGAACATCCATAATTATGTGAAGAAGGTACTGGCTGGTCATACACAAGACCTGCTTCTTTTTCTAGATTACCATCACTCCTCTTTTATCCCTTGCTGCTTTGTGTTCCCCTTCTCCTCCTTTCTCTAGCATAACATAGTGCTTCAGTCTGCATACATTTGAATGTGTTCAACAGCTATATGATATCAAATGAAATTCCATGTGGTGCTCATTGTCATATAGAGAAGTAGTCAATTTCTGTGACCCATATACAAAATTAATTCAGAGGGAGGAATTTTTAGGAAAGCCGTCAAACTGTGTTTGGTTAGCAGCAGAAGGTGAATGATTTAAGTGGGACAGTTGTACTCATTCCTCTCTTCTTATGGGATTTACACCCATGTAACTGGGGAATGTGTTGAGCCCTGTGCCTTGCTGTCTGCTACTTCTAGTAGCCCTTCGCTGTTATATTTGCTAAACCTTATTTAAATATTGATCCTGTCAAGCTGGGAAGAAGCAGAAAAGAGAACTTCAAGAATGAGACAAAATATGATGTAATAATACTAAAATAAACATGGTGTAGGAAAGGCAGGAAAGTCAAGTTCAGTGAAAGCTGTAGAACGAGCTGAAAATCTTTGGGTGGAAGGTTTTTTCCAATGGAAAATGCTGATTCATCCAGCCCTTTGCGAAAGGTGTTAATTTCAAATAAACCTTATTTAGAAGGAGTGATTGAAAACCACTTCCATAACATTACAGTCTACCTTTGAAGTTTTGAAATTACTGCAACTTTGTCTTTGATATTATTCAGGCTGTTTTGAAATTTTGATTAGCTGGGATTTTCAATTTCTGTTTAACTTTTGCTCTTTTTAATAATGCATTTGTTAATTAGCGGTGTTTGATTTATTTCCTTTTTTTTCTTACTTTTTAAATAGCAATGCTGTTTTTTCCCATAAAGGAAAAAAAAAAATAGGTTTTTCAAATCAGTTATAAGGAGAGGGTAGTTGAGTGAGAGTAACATGAAGGGAAAAGTCTAGAAAGAGAGTAGAGACAATCTTGTACAGTGGTACCTCCAGCAGCACCTGATGCTGAACAGGGGTTTGGGTGGCAGGATCT
Organism: Ammospiza nelsoni; assembly: GCF_027579445.1. NCBI lineage: Eukaryota > Metazoa > Chordata > Aves > Passeriformes > Passerellidae > Ammospiza > Ammospiza nelsoni. Next base: position 26,244,009 of record NC_080635.1, on the reverse strand, counting down.
CTGTGGCACACAGCTCTTTGTGTACATAAACAGACTGCAGGGAGGTATTTTGGTGAGACTCAATCCTGTGTAGTGGCCAGCAAAATCTGTCCCTGGGTTTCAGGAAGAACCCAAGCTTCCCTTTCCTTGTGACTTTCTTGGCATCAGCTTGCCATTTGAAAGCCAGGAGTGTGGGGGAGGATCCTGACTGGCCAGAGCCCCTTTCCATGGCATAGGATGGCAAACTCGCCTTCTTGCTTAGTGTCTGAACTCTTCAAAGTTTGAAAGAAGTTAGCAGGGCCCATCTGGCTGTGTTGCTGGCCTTCACGACATTGTAAATTCACAGTCCTGCGGGGCTCACCTTGTCATTTCTGACCATTCAGGGGTGACAGTGCTGGAGCTCTGCTAGAAACCCCTGTGCTTCCTTACTGCCAGCACAAAGTGGGCCTTGAAGGGAAGCAGGATGAAAGGCAGCATGTTTTTGTAGGCTGGCTTCTAATCTGATGAAAACCAGCCACTTTTCCTTTAAGATATGGATATGAGCAAATAAGAAGGATCTGGGTGGGGGGCAGAGCTTAAAGCTCTGTGGGATTTTTCTTGGGGAAATTGAACCAGAGGGAAACAATAATTGCCAGGTAGACATAACTGTTGAAGTCTGTTTAAATGGCACTAAAGGAAGTAAAAATCAGAAAAAGGTTTGTGTGCTAAATATTCACTCTGAGGCTTGAAGCTTGGCGAAGTAACTATCTCCCAAGTCTTTGTTCAAAAACAGTAAGACTTTGAAATTATTATTTTACAGAAATATTATTGCATCAATGAGAGAACAGACTCTGTCATAAACTTTTCCACTTAATGGAAACAATTTTGGCTAACTGCCCGGGATAAGCAAAGACAGAATTCAGCTGATGCTGGTTACTTACATGGCACATAGAGAGCTCTAGGTGACGTGACTCAAAAGAGATTTGTATCTTAGCTCCTTAGTTAAAAGAACACAGATACAATGTTGTGCAGCTGTGATTTGTATCTTCTAAGCCAGGAAGGAGGTTTTAGCCACAGCAACCCTCTGTAACCACTCCCCTGGAAGAAGCAGTACCTCATGGAGGGTTAGATGGAGAAATAGGGACAGCCTAGCTTGCGGTGAGGACTGTGACGCTGCACCTTTGCCAGGTATGGTTTGCTGTCATGTTTTGGACTGTGAGCTGTGGCAGATCAGCTGTTATTTCAGGAGCAGCAGAGCTGTCCTGGCAGGAAGGGTGAAAATCTCTGGTGCAGGTGTGGGAGGGAAACCTGGGGAGCCACAGCAGAAGTTGCAGGGTAAGCCCTTTGCCTGCGTGACTCAGTGCTCGCTGAGAGACACGGGTGCAGCAGCTACCTGAGACAAACACACACCTTTATTGGGGACTGTGTGGGCATGACCCCTGTGCCAGCAGAGCTGCTCACCTGGCCTCAAAGTGCCCTTAGAAATAAACATGAGAAAATGCACGGAGGCCCATGTTCCTGAGCACTCTGGGAGGGAAACAAAACATGCCTTTTAGAAAGAAAAGCAGAAAACAAGATCTGATAGCACAGTCTGCTGAGCCTAGCATTCCTTCACAAGGACAATGTTCTATGATGATGATGCCTCTTGTATAGGAGGATGAGGGGATACATTAGAAGGATGGTTATATCTGATTTGCTGTCACTTAGCATATGAAAAGCTTGCTGAAAATTGGGTAGGTAGTAGGAATGAATTATGATATTAGAGGAACCTGCTGAGCCACCTTTGTAACTACAGCATTGTTACAAGGGAGAGGCAAAACCCAAGTGCAGTGACTGACCTCCTCTGCAGTAAGAAAGGGCTTTAAGGTGGGTGAACCAGTATCCCCTGAGTTCCTGGAAAAATCTTTTTTCTAATGCAGATTTGACCTCAACCAGGTCTTAACCATCATCATAAACCATATTAAACACATGTTCTCCTGCAGGTCATATTTAGACCATGAAAACAGAATTTTAAAAATATGTTGGTTAGCATGTTAATGCTGGTCAAAAATGTTCAGTCTGTCTAAAACAATAGTTAAAACAAATGCATATGCATTTTTGAAAATTTATTGACTGCAGTTAGTCCCTTTTAATAAAAGGTATAATGTACATGCAATATTTTGCCACTCACAAAGCACAGACGGGTAAAAAACAAGTTATTTTCCCACTGTATCTGTGGCCCAAAGCTGCATAGAGGTTATTGATATTTTAATAGAGATAGATGATTTCAGCTGCCTCCTTAACCCTTTCCAGACCCGGTTTGTTTTGTGCTGGGTGTAATGAGGTTGCTGATAACCCAGTTTGAGGTGCAGCCTGGGCACTTTCCCAGAGCCAAAGGGAAGGCCAAGGAGGTGGCATGCAGCAGGAATCAGGCTGGGGCAGCATCACAGCCTGAGTGTTCAGGTTAGAGCTCCTCCTGCCCCAGCCCTTTCACAAGCAGCATTTACTGCTGAGCTAAATGAGCTGCTGTTTAATTGTGCACTGCTTTTGGCTTCGGCAGTGAATCATCCATGCCCAGCACGCATCCAGGGGTGCTGGCCGTGCCTGTGGAGCGTGGGGAGCTCCTGGCAGGGTGCTGGACATGTGTGTGCCCAGGGCTGAGGCTGCTGGCCCTGGGGACCCAGCACCCTGGAGGTGTTTGCAGCTTGTGTGCGAGCTGCCATGATCCATTCCCAATCACTCAGGTTCCTTCCTCTGCCTGAGCTTTCCAACTGGATGGGGACAGATGCTGCTGCTTCAGTTTGTCTAATAAGCTTTGATTGTTGTTCCCACTCTAAATATTTTTGTACCTGGTAAAGTTAAGTACAGTTAAAAGATGGAGGGCAGTAGGAAAGCTGGTAAGCAGGTTATGTGTTCAGCTCTGAGAAATGCCACGCTTAGGCAAACAGCGCCAATTTCTTATTTTTGTGGGTATCTAGGAGAGTCTTACAGAGAATAACTGGTAACACAGGATGGAGGGGTGCATGCATGCACATGGCTGCAGGGCTGGTTGGCTGTAGAGTTAAAAAAAAAAGAGAAATGGTATCCCATCTGGCATAAATATTTACATAGTTTTAGTTGAGTAGGAGAAGAATGTTTGATTTCAGTTGACCCAAATGGTGTATTTCTCCAATTTTATGGAGTGAGGAGCTCCTTCAACTGAAACCCTTTCCCCTCCCACCTATATTTTCTGCTAAAATAGTTCCTCTTGGTGCAGTTTCAACACAACTCAACTTGAATTTTGCTATCAGTTTTGACTGCCTTTGGACTGACTGGTGCCTGTGTAGGCAGGAACCAGAAGTTTTGAAAACCAGATGTTTTTCTGCGTGTACATTCTCCTGCAATACACACAACTCAAACCCAATCCAATATTTTTATTGCTACTAGCATCTTGAGGAGGAGGACATTAACTGTCTGTAAGGATTAAGGGGAAATTGTTTCTGTACACTGTAATTTTAGATTCTTAGTATTTGAAACCCACTTTATCTCAATGCACAATTAACAACATAAGTCATTGTAGATGTATATAGTGTAATTTTTTGCCAGCTAAAGAACAAAATCAAATTTCTCCAGAGTTTTCCCTGTGACCCCATTGCCTTCATCCCTTCCCCACCCTCCTTTTTCTGCTTGCTTTTAGGAGTGCTGGTGAAGGATCCAGCATAAACTCAGCTGCTCTCTCCTTCCTTTGTGCTCCTCCTTTAAATGGGATGTCTGTTGTGGTCGTGGTTAGGACTTGGAAGCTGCCTGATCTTAGCAACAGGCTGGAGCTTTCTGCTCTTCTCCTGTTACCTCAGCATGTGCAGCCCTGGCAGTGTTCAGGTCTGCTCAGGCATGTCAGCCCACCAAAGCCTGAGGTTAAACAGATGTGGCTGGCTTTTGGTTTAATCTAGAGGTAAAGAGAAAAACAGAGCTCTAAGTTTGCCTCTTGATACATTTTAAAGAAAAATATCCCTGATTTCAAGTTAAATTATAAATTTTTTAGGCCCTGACTTTTGAATGTTGATTGAAGTAGGTTCTTTTATTAGAGAAGCTACAATGGACAGCAGGTCATACACATGCAACAGTTTTTAGTGAGCTTCCCTTGTTCCCAGGAAATAGAAATTCTCTGTCCCTGCTAGAGAGAAACATGTCTTGGCAGCAAAGGATGATTTCTTCGGGGTCCTTGAGCTGCTGCAGCCTTGCAGGATGAGGCTGTACAATGTGGAGGCTTCAGTGGTAGACCTGGCTGAGAACATTTCCCAGCCCTGCTCTCCTCCTCCCTGTCCCACGTCAGGCTTTGCTGCTGCCTGGGCTGTGCCAGCCTGTGTGCTGGTGCTGAGTGACCTGCTGAGAGACACCTGAATTAAATCCTGACCAGCCCCCCAGGTCTGTGGGACCTGCAGTGCAGAGAGGGAGCTGGCCCACCACTGCAGGGCTGGGATGGTTTGCAAAGGCAGCTGCAAACTCTCTCTGTGGCCTGTACCCTCCTCCCCAGCACAGAGGGGGAAAGGTTCCTGGTGTCCCAGGAATCTCCCAAGGTCTGGGTAGGCAGCAGGGATCTCTCCTGTCTGTCCTTTTGCTGTTGGAAGCGCAGTGCTAAGGTGGCATTTTCTGAAGGGTCAGAACCAGAATGCACAAACCCTGGGGTGCGGTGCTGCAGGCTGGATGATGCTGCCATCCTGTATTGGCTCATCCCACCCTGTTAGCGCACCCTTGTCTTCATTTACCTGCAACAAAACTGAGTCCAGTGGGCAGCTGAGCATGAAGGAATAAGCAGAGGTTCTTGTAGGCAGAACAATGAAGGATCTGGCTAAGAAAGGTGAACTAACTGCAGCAAACATGTATTTGGCAGATATATCCTTTCTGTTTACCAGTATTATGCAAACTTTTTTTTTTTTTATTTTAACCAGCTTTTCATCTTGCTCAGTGAATGGTTAGAGGGAGCATAGCTGAGTCTGGAGAGTACTTGTACGTGATTTGAATATTTGTTATTTGTTTTACCTCTGTTGGTTGCTTGCAATGAGCTGTAATTTTTTTACTACCTTTTTTTCCTCTTCATTTTTTGATACGTGCCTTGGGGATTCCCAAGCCACAAGAAACTTTTACATTAGCTCTGCAAATGCTTTCAATGCAAATTGTTATGCCAGTTTTTTAGCATATCTTCATGAATGGATATATGTTTGCACGAGAACCTCAGTGTTATCCATGTTTGTGAAACTTCTGGAAGATGGAACTAAATTGTTATGCATGTTTGCAGTAAGCTTATGAAAAGAAAGCTTGAACACTGAGAATATGTAGGGGTTTCTGGAATAGATATCTGTAGATATTTCTGATTTCCCCTGCTGTACTGTTTCCTCCAATATACATGTAGCTGGGAAAAGCAGCACCTCTATGCTTTTAAAAATGAGATCTTCATCACCTATCACAGGTAAGGATGTATTTTCATGAGCTGAAAATAATATATTCTTTAAACTTTCACTACAGAGCAAGGGGAACTCTGGGCTATTGAGCTCAGATGCTTTTGGAGAAATGAAGGGTCAATAGCAGGGTGAATCCTGCCTGTTTCACATCACTGCTCACTGGAAATAAGACCTCTCTGTACTGGCAAAACAGGAGCAGAATTTGCAGCATATGTGATTGTCCCAGAGCAGAGAGCAGAGTGGAGCTGGTCTGGCAGCAAGGCCTGGTTGTTTGGTGATGGACATGGCCTGGCAGAGCCCTCTGGTAGGGTCCTGGTTCCTGCCCCACCCTGCTGAGTGGAGACAGTGTACCTGGGAAGGCTCCCGTCCTTATCGGACACTTTCTGAAATGGGAGCACTCCAAGTTCCTACATGCAGCCCCATTTGTTCATAAAGCCCTCCTGTAGAGACGCCTATTGCAGCAGCCCTTTTGTCTCCATCAAGATAGGAAAATTCCATGTAATTACTGAAGGCTGCTTACATATTACCTATGGTCCCTTAAAATTTGTCTCATCACATATGCAACACACTCTATGCTTGAACTGTTTGTTTTGACTAGCCCTCATTTACCTGAAAAAAATTCCTTTTTCTAGTTTGGGTTTTGGTTGTGTTTTTTGTTTTCTTTTTAATTTCATGCCTTGGTATTTTAGAAATTCTTGAGTAGTCTTTGAAGGTAGTTTCATGTTGAGGCAAGTGTAATCCCTCTTTGCAAGAGGGGAGACAGCTTTGACTGTTTTTTGAATTTTTTTTTAGAGGCATAGGGTTTTCAGAAAGTTTATGCATATCTATTAGCCAGTTGCTTTTTAGCTTTTCCTTTGTGTCTTGCTGTTCAAGTCTCAGCAGAAAGGATGTAGTGTTGTCTGCCATGTCTGTGGTTTTGCCCTGTGTTGGTACAGAGTGTATGTATTTACTATTTTGGTGAAATATATGCCTGTCCATTATTATGTTATACAAATGGGTTTTATCTGTTCAACCCGTGTTGCTTGATTGCAAATGCAGGATTTGTCCTGAGGAAATAATTTAATTCTGGCAGTACCTCCTGGTTTTCGTTCTGACAGGCCTTATCAGATAGCAAAGACTTTGAAATTTGCATGTCTCTTCCTTTTTGTCTGTTACTTCTACCAACACAGGTAGAAGAAACATTGAGCTCATGTGTGACCTGGTATGTTTGTAACTCTTGTAATACACTCTAGAAGTTTTGGGGCTGCTATCAATAAGTCTTGCAACATATTCACTTGTGGTTTATGGCCATTTTGTACTCAAAGGGTTTTACTTTATCTGCTCAAGGCAGATGAACAAGATCTGCTGTTAGATTACTTGATACAGGAATAAAGGAATACATGCTGTGGTTATCAGGAAAGCTCCTTGATGATGCTTTTGGTCCTTCCAGACCAAACTCAGGGTCTGAAAAGGTCCAGGCAGGCAGGAAATAAAACAGCATTTCACAGCACAGCTTCACACATGAAGCTGTCAGGTTACCCAAGGCAGAGTAGACACATCCTGTGCTACTACAGAAGGACCTATTTAAAATTTGTCTTATATCTTTTGCACTCTGACATATCTTTGGTACTCCTATATGTGTTGTTATGTTAAGAGACTCCACTCTGAGACTTGTCAAAGCAGAAGTTTTGAATTTATAACATCAGTATTTCTCACCAAACTTGGTGTCAGAAATAAGTGGCCTCCTGTGAATATGTGACATCAGAAGCTTTGGGATCTTTCTAATGCACATAAGAAAAGAACCCAAGTGCCAACTGTACGAGCCAAGAAGGCTTTGACATTGCTCTAAGTATGCTGGAAAAAGAAAGGGAGGGTCAGATCCTGTTGAACATTGATGCACAGTACCTGCTATAGATTCTAGAAGGACCAGGGAGTGGAAGCTTGAAGGAGCCTTTGTAAAATTCCAAGTGCACTCCAGAAACATCTTCAAACTAAGGAAATTCAGAAGGTATCACATGCAAAAGGCTTTCACCAGCCATTGCTGGAAAGTGCTTTATTAATATCATTGGTGCAAACCAGATGATTTGTGTGAACAGCAAATCTCAAAGTGTGCTTCAGTGATGAGGACAGAAATGAGGTAATTCTGAACAGAACTGACTGCACCAAAAGCTATGAATAAACCTGACAAACATGACAGCTTGTGTTCCAAGAGAATGAGGCAGCTCACATGAAACACAGTGTAAACAAAGAGAGAAAAAGAATAAATATAAGCTAAGTTTTTTGTAGGGACGAACACATAGAAGAAAGCAGGAAAAGATAAACAAATGAAAAGGAAGTTCTGGGGAGAAGAAATGCTGCTGTAGTGAAAAATGCTCCAAGTGCAGTGCCACCTGCATCGATTGTAGCAGATGCTATCACTATTGAAAAGTTTTGTAAGCATGTGTGGACAAAAATAGTCTGTACAAGATAGTGCTCCAGCTCTACAATAACAACGTGGAATGGCTGTAAACCTGAATGTAATGCCAGACAGGGCAGCTGCATGCAGACAGGAAACTGTCATGTGGTGAGGGCATTATCAGCAAAGTCGTTGCACTGTTAAAGGGATAATGTGAAAATATAATCAAGCACTGCAAATATTAGTCAATATTTGCTAATGACCAACTCAGGACAGACACCAAGGGGAGGTGCAGTTAGTCCTTGTGTTACTACTCATCTACATACTAATAATTTCATAATACTTGTGGCATGCAGTATGGGACAGACAAATAATTCATATAAAGAGACAAAGATCTCTAAAAATCTAGTTTGAGCAGACATACATTGTGATATCCCTACAGCAAAACTTCTGAAAGTTTATCAAAATGTTTTTGAAAGTCTGAGTTTTCTTCCAGGCACTCTGCACCTGGAAAAAGATTAAAGAATTAAGCTTCTATAAGGTTTGCCCCACAGAGTAATTGCTGTATGAGGAGGAAAAACTGTGAGAGATAGAGAAATTGTGGGGCGGGGGGGAGGTAGTAAAGCCAGTTGTAAAGTCTACACAGGCAATCAGCATGTGGCCATCATGGAAAGACAACTGAGTTGTAATTTTGAGAAGCTGAGCTACAAAGTGTGAGTGGGGAACCAATGGCAGAAATGAAAAGCAACCATCTGTGACACTGAGTATTGAGGGTATTGGAAATATCCAGCATTTCTACTGGATGCAGATAACACTGACCTTACCACATTTTGGGCATTGGCAAGTAAATGGAGGTGGTTGAGGATGGCATTTAAGATCAAAGCTAAAATAAAGGTTAACAGGGCTGCCAATAATATATTTCAGCTTACTGGATCTGTTGCTAATGATGCTTTTGTAGACTGATACAGGAACTGATTCCACAGGAGTGGAAACTGTTTCAAATCAAAATCTCAAGCTCACCTTGGAGACAGGGATGTTACTCCATGGCAGAATGGAAGTAAGACAAAACCATGGCTGTCTGCAATAATCTGTTTAAGGTGGAGTTTCCAGTTTGTGACGTCCTGACCCAGCAGTGCCATGGTAGCTACACTCAGTGAACTGGTATTTTATACCTCCTTGATCAATTTAAGCTCTTACCCTGTCTCAGGTTCTTCCTGAGAGTATTTATTCCTAGCTTCTCAGCAGCCACTTGGAGATCTGGATGCAAACATGTATCATGGGATATTTTCCAGACTTCCTGCACCTGATACAATTACCTGTGCCACCCACAGACAGTGGTACAACCATCACTTACATCAATGTGCTGGTGACCCTGCTGTTTCTTCTGGAATTATACCAAATATGGTGCCAGGGAGATTGTTCTTGAGATGTTCTTGAAAAAAATTAATTAGTTGCTTTTATATCATACTGCTCTGATTATCAGAGGGAAGAGTCAAGCATGTTGAAAAGTGATTTTAGTAGTAAGTTGGGAGGGTTTTTTGGGCCAGAAATGTGAATTTTGGGTACAGGGACGTTGAACCATTTGCACCCTGTAGCTTTTAAAAAAGCTTTTAAAGTTTTGAAAAGCTTTTTAAGCTTTTAGCTTCCCATGTTTGTATTTTGATAGCTGTGTGTGCCCTTTATAATTCATCTATATGAAGGCAGTCATATATTGTAATATAAACATAATGATGACAGGCAATGTAAGCACCTGAGGAAACTTTGACACTAGGCTGTGTGAATTTTAATGATGGAAATGTCTCCCCTGAACTGGGCAGCTCTACTTTCTCTGAAAAAGGCTTTTTTGGGAATTGCCTGTCTCCTGCCTTAGCCTGGCGCTTCTGCTGTGGTTGGGGACGTGCTGGAGAAGCAGCCCTGTGTGCTACCCTGGTGAGTCTAGCTGCAGATCTGCTCACCTGCCCTGCTCTAGTAAGAGAGTCAAGGCATTTGAGCAAAAAATGACCATCAGCCACAAGAAAACAGGTCACTAGAGCTCCTGACAGTAATCCTACAAGACTTTTGGGGAGAACAGCGTTTCAAACAAAGTGTGGAGTACTGTAAAAGAGACTGATGAGTATATGATTACCAACCTGGTGTAAAAAGAGGTTGTAGTAAGAAATTGTGCAACTGAGATTGGGAGATCTCTGGCCTGATAGAGAGTAAGCCAAGCCAGATATGGGCCAGTGTGTGGGCAGTGACTGGGAAGATTTGTGGAACAAGCCACTCAGTGCAGACAGATGTGTAAGAGGGGGATGGACGAAGGGGAGGAGTTGCTCGTGTCTCCCAAAGTTATTACAATGAACAAAAAGCCCACGATAACATCATCTGACAGCAGCTGGATCAGTCTGTTGAGAGCAGAAAATATCTAAGAAAGATATAGTGAAGCAATGTATTAAAATGCTGGCGATGTCATATTCTTGTCATAATAACCCTGGTTAGCCAACACCTGATGAGCAGTTGTAAAGCATGATGCAATGAAGCCAAAGGAAAAAAGATAAAGAAGTACACAGTTTCTGAAAGACCTTGGAGACCTTTTCACCTGAAGCCATAGGAATTGCCTCATTGTTGCAATTTGCTGTTTGGATTTTGAGAAATCCATTGAATTGTTAGATGTTGTTATTGTGTCTGTAGTGGACAGATCATAAAATCATGGAATGGCTTGAGTTGGAGGAGACCTTAAAGATCATGTAGTTTCACACACACACCCCTCACAGTCACACCCACTTTCTGCCATGGGCACAGGCACTTTTCACTAGACCAGGTTGCTCAGAGCTCCATCCAACCTGGCCTTGAATGTCTCCAATTATGGGACTTCTCTGGACAACCTGTTCCAGTGCCTCACCACCCTCACAGCAAAGAATTTTTTCATAATATCTAATCTAAACTAAACCTACTCTCTTTTAGCTTGTGTTCATTACCCCTTGTCCTGTCAATACATGCTCTTCTAAAAAGTTCCTCTCCATTTTTCTTGTAGGCTTCCTTTGGGTGCCAGAAGGCTGCATTTGGGTTGCCCCAAATTAGGTCACCCTGTCTCTTTCCCAGGCTAAGCAAACTCAATTCACTCAGCTTTACCTTGTAGATCAGTGATGTTTTCAGGTAATGTGGTGTTCCAGACTTTGATTTTCCATTGGTGAACTCCACTGTGCTGGTGTTGAGTTTCAGCAATTTGCTTGGCAAAGAAAAATTGGCCATAGCACGTTGTTGTCATTCTGCAACTGTTCAAGTGGTGGGACTAAACCTGCATTTCTAGGCTGCTAAAGTTCTCCTAGACCGAGCTGCAGCAAGGGAAGGAAGTAGACGGAAAGCTTTTCTTGCCCACAGAAAGCACTTGGAGAAAATATAAGAGCATCCTGCTGCAAAAATTGATGTCAAGCTGTGCTTGGACTTAGGTGCCTATTACTCAAACTTGCAACAACTGTCTGAGGAACAATTGTGTCTCAGTGCTACGTAAAGTCTATTTAGACAAATATTCCCAGGTTCTGTATAGGTGGTTCCCTGTGAAAATCATTATTTATTTAGCCTTTGACTCCTAAAAGATTAGCTTTTAAGGACCAACCTAGTTTTTCATGCCTCAAGATGAAGCATGCACTGGTTTGCAGAGGGTGAACTGTAGGGAAGAAACTTAGTAGTAGTTTTGCTAATTTTGCCTATAAGACAAGTGATTAAAGAAACTTGACAAATATAACAAACTCACTGGTGAAAGAGGAAAAGGCCTCTCAGAGCAAAATTCCAAGCGGTCTGGGCCTCACAGAGACGTGCACTTAGTGGGCAATGAAACATCATGGAAGCTTTTTCTTTCATCTTTTAAACTGGAATATGTAGCATTTCTGTTTATGCACATTAGTAGCCCTTCTGGGTTCAGAGACAGCCCACAGATATATCCATTCCTATAAACAAATCCTCTGGATTGAAATTTCATTTTGTACTTCTTGGATCTTTTAGATAAGGGGGCTTTTCATCCACTTGCTCACTAAGAGCCCATACCACTCAGGTAATGGTCAGTCCCTGCCAGTGTCTTTCCAGGCTGAAATGGGCAGCCCATGAAGTTGGCTTGGTCCCAGTGGTTTGTCACTTTGGTTATGAAGCTGTTTTGGCCTCTACTTTCCCTTTCCCTTTCCCTTTCCCTTTCCCTTTCCCTTTCCCTTTCCCTTTCCCTTTCCCTTTCCCTTTCCCTTTCCCTTTCCCTTTCCCTTTCCCTTTCCCTTTCCCTTTCCCTTTCCCTTTCCCTTTCCCTTTCCCTTTCCTTTTCTCTTTTTGCTTTTCTTGAATATTTTTATTTTTTTTACTTCTCTGACTCTTCCCTCTAAAAACTTAACAGCAACATGATGGTGATAGTTTGCTTTCCCCACAAGGGTTTGAACGGATAAACTGGTTAATATATTTTAAATTTTTTAAATTTTGAAGATGAAAAGTATGCTTTAGATTTAGTCTAGGATCAAACACAATTATTAATGAGAATAATATTCTGGAAGTTCAGCACAATATGCAATATTTAAAAAGTCCATTCATAGTGGTGCAGTTAGTTAATATTCATTAATATTTTTCAGCTCATAAGTTTGCAGTGAATGCAGAGATGTGAAAGAGAATAAGGGATTATTGTAGAACATGGCAGAATGTATGTTATGAACTCATTTAACAAGTCATTTTGCCACTATAAAACCATCTTCAGACAGCTGCAAGGATTTTCTTGTACTGGAGCTGGAACAGGCAAAAAGGAACAGATCTTGGTAGGTTTGCTGCTGCAATAATAATAATAATAATCCGTTTTCCCTTCCAGGCAAAGCCACAGGGCTAGACCTTGCTTGTTGTGATGTTTAGTCACCTTTGCACTTTATCTTACCTGCAAATCTCAGGCTGAGAATCAAATTGCAGCCCTCCTCAGCAGGTTAAGTCACTGTGATCCACCTCCTATTGTTAAGGAGTCATTGCTAAACCAAATGCAGGAGGAAAATTACCTGTCCTGGGGTGAAAAGCAGAAAAGCAATGCTGTCCTTCAGTCTTGGGGAACCTGAAGGTGATGAAGCAGGAGAACTTGGATTTTATTTTAAATTTGTTTTTAGCTTTGCGAACCAAACCTGGGGTGTTTTGTTTTGTTTGTTGGTTTCTTTTTTTTTTTTAATTTAAATTTCCCCCCTGCTTTCACAGCAATATTTCTTTGCGTGTCTGATGTATGGTCTGAAACCATGACTTCTATGCTTTCCTTTGAGTTAATATTTAATTCCTTCTTAAACATTAACTGTGGCTAGAGTTGCTTTTGTAAAGGAGGACTGCTGTGCTAATAACACTAATAATTTCCTTTGAAAAGCATGGGAACAATGTGGAGCACTGTACATGTCTGAAAAGTAAACTGTCTGTTAGTGGCACATGTTACTGTTTCACAACACAAATGGCTTTTTGCTGTTTCTTCTGATGTTTACAAACTGTTTCTGCCCAAACTGCACTCCAAGAACATGCTGTGGTGCACCCATGCCTTGTGTCATCACAGCCTTGGTTGTGAAGCAAAGCTGTGGAGATCAATGTCCTCTCACTGTCACCAGTTCGTGTGGTGCTAAGTGCAAGTTAAATATAAATATATATATGTAGCTATAGCTACCAGATGAATGGCACTTGGCACAAACGTTGTTCAACCACAGACATCAGGAAGAGGGTTTTTTTTTGAAGTTATCAGACACCAAAGACTCTATGGTCCGATTCATATCAGCCATTTCTGCAGAGCTGTCTGCATTGCCATTATACCCTTGAGGTGGGAGCCTGAGTGGTCTCACAAACCCTCCTCAGTGGGCATTCAGGGCCTGGGGCTGGGGGAACAGGAGAACATTTCAGGCACACCTCTGCAGATGGGAGTAGGGAAAGTATTTTATGCTGGAGGTGTCTGCCTTGTGAAAGACAAACCCATGCAGGAGGCCTCACAGTGAAGAGGGAGATTGGCAGATTTAGGGATGTTTTGGGCTTTGGTTGCTGTGAGTTGTAGTGAGGGGTTGGAGGCAGCGGCCATGGCACCCAGAGCCAGCAGTGGTGGCTGTGTTTGGGTGCTGCTGGCAGGAGGAGGGTGGAAAACACTGAGCCAGGGGGGCAGTGGCACCAGAGGACTGGAGGAGTGCTGTGAGGGTGGGCAAGGGGAAAGATGCATAGGGGTGGGACAAACATTTCCAGGCACCTGCCCTTCCTTTTGCCAAGGAAGGAGTGTGTACACTGTGGTTACATGTCCTTGCTGGATGCTGACAAGAAATGCTGAGACTCCACCAGGCCTCCTCTGGGAAGTTTTTTAACCCCATGGATTTTGGGTTATTTCTCCTCTAGGGAATGACTGAGTGTCTCATTAGTGCTGCTGTGCCAGAGACCTCCTGGTTGCCCTTCAATGTTCCTCCCTGCACCATCAACATGGAGAGGTGTTTTTCTGTGAGGAAGAATGGGAGCCCTGCCTGTGTTTATCAGCAGCTGGGAAAGGAGGTGCCCTCCTGGAGGAGGCACTGGGGAAATGGAGGTGAGGCAGGAGGGGGAATTCTGGGCAGTGGGCAGCCAGAAGGAAGAGAAGTCCTTTCTGGGCATGTGTAGCTGGTATAGCTCTGCTCCTCTTGCTGATGCTGTTCTGAGTACAGTTAGCACAGGCTTTTAACCCTCCACCGATGCAATTAACTTCTCCTAGATACCTTTTCTGCAGGGCAGGAATTGTCCTAATTATTTTGCGGTTCTGGCAAAATCAATTTTTGTTGTTATTCCCCCCACATTTGCATAGTCAGCCGTGCTGACCAGTCAGCAGCTCTGAAGAAAGCATCCCAGAAATGCTGCCCCTCCAGTTCTGTCAGCCTGGGTGACTACCCAGTTTATCTCCTTGGATGTGCTGGCCCCACTGAACTCCACCGTACTCTTCTTCATCCTTCAGCAGCCCTAGGAACAGAAGATGTTGGAGCAAAGGGCTCATTTGGGAGTTTAGTGCATACTGTTTTACAGGATAAGTGTGAACAGAAAGCTGGGTCATTAGGTATTTAAAAAAAAAAGGAGAAGAAAAGGTTGAAACTTCCTTCTTAAAAAAGGCCCTGAAGCTCAGTCACTGCTTTGCAGTCTCCTCCTCCTTCCACCTTGTGAAACTATACCAGTCCAACAAGATCCCTTACTCCTCACCTCTTGCTTCTGGGGAAAAGAGACATGCAGAACTGGGAAAAACCTCCAGGGTTAATGACTCTGGGCACTCCTGTCTCAGCAGGCAGGTTGCATGTGAGTGATCCTTTTCTGAAATTCATGAGTTTTTTTTTCTAAAAGCAAAGTATGTTTGTTTTTTTGGGCCAAAACCCTACAAGGAAGTCAGGGCACCAGAATGGTGACTAGTACCTTTCTTCGAATTCTTAACACCAGCACCCCTCCCAACATCAAGCTGACATCAAATGTAGCACTGTCCTGCAGTTTCCTCTGCCTGACAGAGGTAACAGTGCCATATCTCTGCTTCCAGGAGATGTTCCCCTGCACACCCAGCTGAACTGAGTGCCTGGGTACCC